>NC_056731.1:1068580992-1068679661 GCF_019279795.1 Protopterus annectens | reverse complement strand
ACTCACCAGTGTCTTCAGGACAGCTGTGCAGGTATCCTGGGTTTGGGAGGGTGGTCTGTAGCATGCAACAAACTGTAGGGCAGTCCTAACCATGGTTAATTGCACCTGGATATTCCCCGCTGCTACGTGCATCTCTGCCAACATGGAGGTGTGTGTATCCGTCATGGAAATGGGGACTCCCCCTCCTTCTGTGTTATGTCCAGGTTATGGTCCTGAACGCGTGATATGGGGTATGACCCGACAGTGCTGGGGTGCTCTCAGCAGCCCTGACCAATGTTTCAGTCACAGCACTGACATCGATGTCCTCCATACTGAGGAGGGCATTTGAGGGTGTGCAGCTTGGCCGTAGACCACTGGCAGTGAGCTATATTATCCTGTGTGTTCTCCAGGCTTGTAGTGTAGGGTGGTAGGTTTATCATTCCAGCCGTGCCTGCGGTGAGCACTGTGGGGGTGGCAGGTGCCTTCGCCAAACCCTTGTAGAGCAGGGGTGACAGCTGCCAGCCATACCATGCGAAGGGGTGTGGCGTGCCAAGCATGTCATCCCAGGTAAGAGGAATCCGGATCCCCTCAGAATGACACCGGTAACCAGGACATTATCAAGGGTGACCACATTGAGCCAGTATAGTGGCATCATACTTGATGAGGGTGGGATACTGCCCAGCGTCAGGGACATGCCGGCCTGGGCTACACAATCTGAGTGGCCCTCTATGTCTCCTGTAATGTATCCCAGGGTGGTATGCCACCAGACGTTGACACCAGCATGGGCACATCCGGCCATACCTGTACATGCTGCGGAGTGACCTGAGTGCGTGTGTTATGTGGCGTATTCCAGCGCCCGGCAGGCAGCCTACTGTGATCATTCCCTTGTTCAGTATGGTGGGTGGGATGTCAGTGTGTCTGGCAGTGGCGTCACCCATTACAGGTGTGTCTGGCAGTGTGTGTGTCGCCTTTGGGGCTCTGCCAGGTTAGCACACTGACATTGAGAACTATGTGTTGCATGTCCTATGTCTTGTGGAGGCAGTAGCTTGTGTGTCTGCTTCAGAGGGCTCGTTAGGTTCGCGACATGTCCTACAGTGCCTCCAGGTATGTCGTAGTGTGTTCATGTGTTTGATTAGCATTTGCGATAGTCACATGTGACACTGGGTATGTGTTGTGCATTGTGTCCTTCCCCTCCCGCGTGGTCTTGCCGGTCATGGTTGGAGAGAGCACAGCCCCCTGTCTGGCTATATAGTTGCGTCTGTCACATGTATTATGTTCATTGGGGGAGGTGCGGCTTGTCCGTGTCCATGAGGCACCTGTAACAGTGGCCAGGACGTCCAGATTCACCATCTGAACAGGAGAGGTCGCTAGCAATTGACCCGTCGACATGCCAGAGGATGTGAATGCATTTGCTGTGTAGCCGGGTCAGAAGGCACCTATAGGGAAGTGGGCACACAAGGGGATTCTAGGACAGTGTAGTACTCCATTTAGTATACATGTACTTTATCTATGTGGGAATACTATGGGAGCAGGTGCAAAGCTTTTGTGATGTAGAGAACAGACAGTCGGGATTGCAAGAAGAGAGGTCATACACATAGACCTGCAGAGCACGGAGCCGGATACAGTGTAACGTTGCTTACACGGTACATGACGCATGTCCACATATACTGCACCTGACGCCTGTGGTCGGTGCCACAGGCTATGGTGGACAGAGACATCACATACATGGCATGACACAGTACAGGTATGGTGACATTCTGCAGGTGTCGTACGCAGTGTGCTGGCTACGGACCGCAGGTGTCACCTGTCAGCTGTGGTGCACAGTGTTCGACAGTCGGATGCTGTACCGGTATAGGAATATTCCCTCATTCGCAGGGCGTACACCTCTATGGCACACACACCATTGTGTGCAGATGGGGACACCTGTCTGTGTGGTCAGCACCCTCACAAGACAATGCACTGACGCGCCATGTCACAGGGGGTGGTCTTGCACAGGTGGCCAGTAAGGCTCACAGGTGTGGGAATGACAGGGCTGAACAATGCAGCACCACTACGGGATGGTCACCCTGTGTGGTCAGTGTCCAGTCACAACACGATATCTGCATACACCCTCTCAACAGGCAGCAGACATACACACATGTCGACACACTGACATGGTGGTGGCCACACATGTCTACACGGAGGGATGACGTGTTGCATGTACTACACCATCCACATCGGTGCGCCCCACACTGAGGTAGGTACAGAGCTCTACCATGGTGTACAGTGATGTGTGGCACGTGGCACATAATTCCCCCGATCTGTGGCATACATGGGCACACATTCCTGCACACATGTTGGTGCTAGGAATGCCACACCCACTATATGGGATTTGTGCAGGCGTGCAGCGGTATGTGGTGCATCCTGCATACTACCACTGTATCCGGCAGCTGTGCCAATATCTGCACTTGGGTGGTGGTAGGGGTTACAGTGGCAATGTGACATATGGTCGAACCCGCATGGCCGATGGGTATGCATCATGGCAGCGCTGTCATGTAAAGGCGACATAGCGGACTGTATGCACATGGCAGTGTAGGACGGTGTGTGACACACCTGTGACCAGCACCTGCACACATGCATGTGGACAGGTGTTTAAACAAATGGTGTACACACAGACTGCCATGCGTGCTGTTACTATGCCACCATATGACGGCCCCCATGATGGGTATGCATGTGGGAGGGGGTTGCAACTGTGTTATGGACACCAGACACTGCCCCTGCACGGCTGCACCGTGCACAGTACACGTGTCACATGTATCCCCTGTTGCCATGTGTGTATGCATTGCTACGTTGTGACATGTGTCAACATGCATGGAACATGGACTGTGGTTTGGTATCACAGCTGTCACAGGCAAACTGTACAAGGGTATGTGTCCCTGTGAGCACCACCACACCCTGTAGGGGGTGCATACCACAGACATGTGTCCACCTTCCCTTCGTGTGTGTATTACCGCGTATGCCTGTGTCATGCATGTGGTACATCACAGGCTTCGTATGTGTCCTGCATGCAGTCCATGCACACAGCCTGGAAACCACATATGTGACATATCCAGACATTGTTTCACTGTGGTACAGCTGCAGTCATGTGTCATACCTGTGTCAGGCCCGTGGCATGTGTGGAGCATGCCTGTCCGTGTATACCGGTACGGGTGGACTACATCACACCTGTGGGATCATTGATAGTACATGTGTACTCTGCATGGCGGATGTACACCGCCACATAGTCTTCTGGACATATGTCACATGCAGTTTCTGGACCATGAGGCATACTGCTGCACCGATGACATGGTGCTGGCATAGCAGCTACAGTGTTCACTTCGGTGTGTACATGTTCAGCCTGCACCCGTGGCGCCTGTGCTGTCATCTGTGTGTGTACGTGTGACTGCATGTGTGTCCACCCTGAGTATGTGTACGGGTTTACCGGTGTGTGCACTCCGTCTGCATGCCGAACTGCGTGTAGCACATACTACGTGTGTGAGCATGGCCGGGTCGCTGTTGTGTGGCTGGACACACACGACGGTCCACAGTTTGCCTCCCATGCCGTCGCCCCATGTGTATGCATGTCTGCACTGTGCCGATTCTAAGTGTCTGAGCATGCCCAGTACGCAGCTGTGTAGATGGATGCACAGTACAGTGCACACTGCGCCCGTCTGCATTGATACCCCGGGTGCATGCCTGTTTCCCCTTCGCAACTGCCACGTCTGTGGCATGGCCGGGTTGCTGTTGTGTGGCTGGACACACACAATGGTCCACAGTCTGCCTCCCATGCCGTCGCCCCATGTGTATGCATGTCTGCACTGTGCCGATTCTAAGTGTCTGAGCATGCCCAGTACGCAGCTGTGTAGATGGACGCACAGTACAGTGCACACCGCACCCGACTGCATTGATACCCCGGGTGCATGCCTGTTTCCCCTTTGCAACTGCCACATCTGTGGCATGGCCGGGTTGCTGTTGTGTCGCTGGACACACACGACGGTCCACAGTCTGCCTCCCATGCTGTCACCCCATGTGTATGCATGTCTGCACTGTGCCTATTCTAAGTGTCTGAGCATGCCCAGTACACAGCTGTGTAGATGGACGCACAGTACAGTGCACACCGCGCCTGACTGCATTGATACCCCAGGTGCATGCCTGTTTCCCCTTCGCAACTGCCACGTCTGTGGCATGGCCGGGTTGCTGTTGTGTGGCTGGACACACACGACGGTCCACAGTCTGCCTCCCATGCCGTCGCCCCATGTGTATGCATGTCTGCACTGTGCCGATTCTAAGTGTCTGAGCATGCCCAGTAAGCAGCTGTGTAGATGGACACACAGTACAGTGCACACCACGGCCGACTGCGTTGATACCCCGTGAGCATGTCTGTCTCCCCTTTGCAACCGCTAGGTGTGAGAGCCATGGCCAGTACACCTGTCGGGGGTACACATGACAGTCGGCACCGATGTCTGCTACTAGGCGTGTAGCCATGGCCAATGACATCCTGCATAGCCATGGTGACCATCCAGGTGACTCATATGTGGCTGTCATGCCACATTGGCTGCCTACATCCTGCACGCCAGATGCCCTCTCATAGGGTATACTGTCATGTGGTGCATCCCATATTCATGTCGTGATGTACTGCTCCGTATTTATTTGGTATTCCCGACTGCAGCACTACCGTGTTACTGTACGGCCACCTTGTGATGCTAACAGGCTGTGTGACTGCGCACTCTGTCTTCATTCCCTATCGGCCGCATTGCCTCTGCGGATGATACCACCCACCTAGGGGTATGCCTCCTGTCAGTGCTGTGCTCAGTAATCTCGGTAGCGTGTTCTGTAAATGCTTCATGCTGTAGTGAGTTCATGTAGGTAGGCGTAGGTTCGACTCTCGGCCCTTCCCTGTGTGTGTGTGTGTGTGTGTGTGTGTGTGTGTTCCCAGCTGCCTCTGCAGATGAACATGCTTTTAGATGCTTCGCAACACATACCTTGGCTATTGCCAGCTATTCTCTTACAGGTGATGTCACCCGCCTAGAAGTATGCCTCTGACAGCGCTGTGCTCAGTAATCTCGGTAGCACGTTCTGTAAATGCTTCATGCTGTAGTGAGTTCATGTAGGTAGGCGTAGGTTCGACTCTCGGCCCTTCTGTGTGTGTGTGTGTGTGTGTGTGTGTGTGTGTGTGTGTTCCCAGCTGCCTCTACAGATGAACATGATTTTAGATGCTTCGCAACACATACCTTGGCTATTGCCAGCTATTCTCTTACGGGTGATGTCACCCGCCTAGAAGTATGCCTCTTACAGCACTGTGCTCAGTAATCTTGGTAGCGCGTTCTGTAAATGCTTTATGCTGTAGTGAGTTCATGGAGGTAGGCGTAGGTTCGACTCTCGGCCCTTCCCTGTGTGTGTGTGTTCCCAGCTGCCTCTGCAGATGAACATGCTTTTAGACGCTTCGCAACACATACCTTGGCTATTGCCAGCTATTCTCTTACGGGGGATGTCACCCGCCTAGATTTATGCCTCTGACAGCACTGTGCTCAGTAATCTCGGTAGCGCATTCTGTAAATGCTTCATGCTGTAGTGAGTTCATGTAGGTAGGCGTAGGTTCGACTCTCGGCCCTTCCCTGTGTGTTTGTGTGTGTGTGTTTTCCCAGCTGCCTCTGCAGATGAACATGCTTTTAGACGCTTCGCAACACATACCTTGGCTATTGCCAGCTATTCTCTCACGGGTGATGTCACCCGCCTAGATGTATGCCTCTGACAGCACTGTGCTCAGTAATCTCGGTAGCGCGTTCTGTAAATGCTTCATGCTGTAGTGAGTTCATGTAGGTAGGCGTAGGTTCGACTCTCGGCCCGTGTTTGTGTGTGTGTGTGTTCCCAGCTGCCTCTGCAAATGAGCATGCTTTTAGACGCTTCGCAACACATACCTTGGCTATTGCCAGCTATTCTCTTACGGGTGATGTCACCCGCCTAGAAGTATGCCTCTGACAGTGCTGTGCTAAGTAATCTGGGTAGCGTGTTCTGTAAATGCTTCATGCTGTAGTGTGTTCATGTAGGTAGGCGTAGGTTTGACTCCCAGCCCTTCTCTGTGTGTGTGTGTGTGTGTGTGTGTGTGTGTGTTTCCTGCTGTCTCTGCAGATGAACATGCTTTTAGATGCTTCGCAACACATACCTTAGCTATCAGCGGCCATTCCTTTACGGATGTTGTCACCCACCTGTACATGTGCCTCTGACGGTGGTGTGTTCGGTGGTCCACGTAGCGCATTCCTTACCTGTGTCATACTTTTGTGCGGTTGGGTATGTGGGGGTGTGGTCAATCACCATGCCTGCCACATGTGTGTGTGTGTGTCCATGCTCCCAGCTGCATGGGTTCATAGGGTATGGCTTTAAGGTTTCCGCAGAACACTCATATCCTGCCGCCATCCCTGTGTTTGTGGATGGTGAGACGCAGCTCGTGTACTGCTTGTGTGCCTGCTGTGGTTGGCGACCTCTGTAGCATGTTCTCCACGTGCACCCTGCTATGGTGTGGTGGGGTGGTGCTGTGTACATTACACTCACGGGCTTGCCACATGTGTCCATCTGTATCTCTGTCATTGTATATCTACGTACCTATGTTGTGCCCGTAGTGCTGCTCTTGCATGGACAGCTGTCTTTCCCATGTATCACATATTTGCACGGCTGACACATAGAACTGTGGTACGTTGCATATCCACTCATTGTCCATGCACCGTCCGTATTCCAGACACCCTAAAGACATCTGCTGGATATCGTGGCAGACAGCTATCCTTGCTATACTGACACTGTACCCGTACACGCCATACACCTTGTGTGTAATTGCCTATTTATGGTGTGTGTATGTCTACCTGTGCTGTATGCATGGCCGTGTGTGTGTCCCGCTATAGCCATCTGTGCAGGTGTCACCACTATGGGTAATCCTTGTGGACCGCTGTTTCATATGCACGTCTGCACATACCTGCAGACAGTACTACCCCTCCTACGGCAGCGGCCTTAGATCGACTGCTGCCCTAGGCTGTAGGGCTCCATGGCACCCACCACCACAACACATGGTGCCCCCATCTTGGTATAGCTACATGACACACCTACTAGACAGGTGGCCCTACTAGTGCGGCGCCCTGGGCAGCCACAGGATTGGCGTATGACTACGGCCGGCTATGAGCACATCACAAGGCATACGAATACATTCGGTGTTTTACGATGTCTAGGTTATAATACCAGAGGGGGGACCTCATCAGGTATGCTATAGAATGCGGAATTAGATGGATTATTAGGTGGAGGGTTGGCCACACACCAGAGCTGACCGATGGAACACTGATGAGGCCTCTTTTGAGAAGCAGGTGGATTAAACCCCCGTAACAGGAATGTAGTTTAGGTACAGATGTAGAGTTAACACACATTTGTCCACTCTTTCAGTTCTGTACCACTGTATTACAGTGATATGATATGCATATCTTCTATATATATTGTTAGATCTTTGATTGATGAGTATTCGGCATAGTACAATATCATGTAATACATCTGTTAATAGGATGCTTTCTGAGATGTTAATATATGTGTGTGTAGTTAACATTGCGTCTGTGCTTTCTATGCTGTGGTTACATGTTCATTGTTTGCTGAGAAAGTAACAAATAGAAGTGTAAGGGGGGATATTTAAAGCCTGGATGCTTCTATGTTATGTGTAAGTCTCACGGAGCCTACGGGTGAAAGCGCTTACATGTGTATGACGTAACCTTTGTATACAATATGTGACCTATCGTGGACAATGTCTACGTTGACTGTTTCATCTACCTATGTGCGACTTGGTTTGTATGCCATAAGGTGCCAGCGGGTCTTTGATGTTGATTACGTGTATTCCATGGTCAAGTTGACATTAATCCTATTAATTCACTGAAGGATGTTCTTCATAGGTGGGAACACCATAGTTTGACCATCGTATGACTTTCCTAGCTGGCGTTGATATTGTGCCATCGGTATGTGTTCCACAGGTCACCCATTTGTTCCGCGGTATGGAAGCGTGTGATCCCCATTTTGGTGCTGGCAGATTGAGTGCTGTGTATGCTGGTATTCGCACAGCGGTCCGGCGTTATATGGGGAGTATCTACTGTAGTCCCTATCTGTATTTCCTGTGTTATGCCTCACTGCAGCTGTGTGATTCCACCAGGTTTGCAGTTATGGGTGCCATCTTGGTCCTACGCTTGTCCATCCCTAGCGATTGCCTACTGGACACTGGTATGGAGCAGTACACATTTCACACCTGCACTTAGCATTAGCCGGTAGATGCTTTGCCCAATTAGTGGGGAATAAGGCACGTGTTACTCCCACATCCCTCCCACGGTGCGGGACAACGTATTATCTGCCAAACAACACTGAGCCCCATTTCTGCATACCCAGGATCCCATGGCTGCAACCCTCGACGGTACCCATTACACATCCATCATGTGTGCGGGAATGGGATGTGGACGCACCTCTATGGACTCTACAATCTGGGAATGTCTGTTCATATGTCCTGCATTCCGTGGACAGTTGTCATCAACCTTGAATACGCTGGGGGTGCATATGTCTGGCTGTACCGTAGTCACGGCTGTCAGTTCTTCTGGGTCTCTCGATCGCAGCTGGTTGACATTGCGTACGGATGAATCTTTGGGGTCCTACTATGAACACCATTGTGCATATGTACAGTGTAGACCTTGTTGGACTGTGTCCATCTGGCCAGTGGGTTTGACTGCTGCTGTATGTTCCCCAATCGCGGATTTCTGCTTGCTACCCATATTATGTAGTGCTACGTTAACCAGGTTATTCTAAACTGAAACCGGATGGTGTAAATCCAATGATGCAGGCTAGGAAATGCTTTAACTAATCCTCAGATGTCCCATTAGGAAATTTCCGCCACTGTATTGTCAAAATGACACAACAAAAACATGTAGATCCTATTAATTCATTGAAGGATGTTCTTTATATGTGTGAACGCCATAGTTTAAGGATCCTATGACTTTCCTAGTTGACGTTGTTGGTGTGCCATTAGTATGTGTTCCGCAGGTCGCCCATTTGTTCTGCAGTATGGTAGCGAGTGATCCCCATTTGCTTGCTGGCAGATTGAGTGCTGTGTACGCCGGTATTCGCATGGCGGTCTGACTTTGTATGTGGAGTCTCTACTGTAGTCCCTATCTGTATTCCCTGTGTTATGCCTTACTACAGCTGTGTAATTCCACCAGGTTTGCAGTTATGGGTGCCATCTTGGTCGTACGTTTGTCCATCCTTGGGAAATGCCTACTGGACACTGGTATAGGGCTGTACCCATTTCACAGCTGCATTTAGCATTTTGCGGTGGAAGATTTTCATTATTGGTGGGGGGTAAGGCATGTGCTATACCCACATCCCTCCCACGGGGCGGGACAACGGATTATCTGCCAAACAACACCGAGCCCCATTTCTGCATACCCACGATCCCATGGGTGCAGCCCTCGACGGTACCCATTATACATTCTTCATGTGTGCGGGACTGAGATGTGGACGCACTTCTATGGACTCGGCCATATGGGTATTTCTGCTCATATGTCCTGCATTTCATGGACACCTGTCATCAACCTTAAACACGCTGGTGTTGCATATGTCTAACTGTGCCGTAGTCACGGCTGTTACTCCTTCAGCGTCGCTCCCTCCATCAAGTTTATATTGCATAGGGTTAAATTTTTGGGTCCTACAATGGACACCGATGTGCATATGTAAAGTGTAGAACGTGTTGCACTGTGTCCATCTGGCCAGTGGGTTTGACTGCTGCTGTATGTTCCCCAATAGCGGATGTGTGTTTGACTACACATATTATGTAGTGCTACGACATCCAGGTCTTTCAAACCTGAAACCGAATGGTGTACATCCAAAGATGCAGGTTAGCAACTGCTTTACATAATCCTCAGAAGTCACAATAGGAAATATCCGCCACTGTATTGTCAAACTAACACCACCATAACATGTGGATCCTATTAATTCATTGAAGGATGTTCTTTATATGTGGGTACGCCATAGCTTAACCATCCTATAACCTTCCTAGTTGATGTTGTTGGTGTGCCATTACTATGTGTTCCACAGATCACCCATTTGTTCCACAGTATGGAAGCGAGTGATCCCCATTTTCTTGCTGGCAGATTGAGTGCTGTCTACACTGGTATTCGCATGCCGGTCTGGCTTTGTATGGGGGGTGTGTACTGTCGTCCCTATCTGTATTTTCTGTGTTATGCCTTACTGCAGCTGTGGAATTACACCGGGTTTGCAGTTATGGGTGACCATCTTGGTCGTACGTTTGTCCGTCCATGGGAATTGCCTACTGGACACTGGTATAGGGCTGTACACATTTCACAGCTGCATTTAGCATTCTCCGGTGGATGTTTTGCATTATTAGTGGGGGGTAAGGCATGTGCTATACCCACATCCCTCCCACGGGGCGGGACAACGGCTTATCTGCCAAACAACACCGAGCCCCGTTTCTGCATACCCAGGATCCCATGGCTGCAACAGTCGTCAGTACCCATTACAAATCCTTCATGTGTGCGGGACTGGGATGTGGACGAACTTCTATGGACTCGACAGTCTGGGGTTTTCTGTTCATATGTCCTGCATTTCATGGACACTTGTCATCAACATTAAACACGCTGGTGGTGCATATGTCTAGCTGTGCCGTGGTCACGACTGTCGCTTCTCCTGGTTGGACGATGAAGGCTGGCAGGTATTCCGTACTGGACAATTTTTGGGTCCTACAATGGACACCAATGTGCATATGTAAAGTGTAGAGCTTGTCGGACTGTGTCCATGTGGCCAGTGGTTTTGACTGCTGCTGTATGTTTCCCAATCGCGGATGTCTGCTTGACTACCCATAGTGTGTAGTGCTACGGAAACCAGGTTTTCCAAAACCGGAACCAAATGGTGTACATCCAATGATGCAGGTTAACAACCGCTTTAAATGATCCCCAGAGGTCCCAGTAGGGAAGTATCGCCACTTTATTGTCGGAATGACACCACCATAACAGGTAAATCACGAGCACTTTGGCCCGGTCTTACCGGCCATTTGCAAGTGTAATTAGCAGACACATATCAATAAATGTATAATAATACATATTGTAATACTGAAGTTAATCTATGTTATTTGGACAATGGCTTCTACTATTGACATATGATGCTGTGGGTGTTGCCGGTTACCATACACATGGCTTTCTCAAAGGCCGTATTCACAATTCTGAACACTACTGTGGTCTCCTTTAAGGACCCTGAGCCAGTGGTCAACATTACTCAAGCCACTGCATCACTTACATATGCCTTCTACCGGCACCTACAGGACTGCATGGATCAGGCATTCCCTTACCCAACTGTGGTTCATTGTACCAATGCCAAGCATCCAGTGTGGTGTACCCCAGCCATACACAAGCTGTACAACGAGAGGAGGTGGCTACTACTAGGCAGAGCAGACACCTTGTGAGGTATGACACCCTTGCTCATTATATGTGAAGAGCTACAGGCTGACATGACATAGTCTGGGGCAGGTTCCACAGATATATCTCCAAGGACTCAACAGACAATCATACGGCCTTCATTTACTATGCTGGACACCTGGGAGGTAACTCCCAGATATGCTCTGACTGGGTTCACAATGATGTGGAGTTTACTGAACATACACACATTGCCAACATACGGGCTGACAGGTTCGGTGAAGACATCTCCACCCCCTCCGCCCACATGATGAGATGTCTGTACCAGCGGTTTGTGGTCCCCGAATGTTCTGTAACACACGGGTGGGACATGCTCTGTCCAAGGTAGTGAACACAGCATCCATGGGACCAGCTGCTGTCCCGACTGTGTACTCCACGATCTCATTGAGGAATTAGACCCACAGTTAGGACAGCTGTTTATTCTTAGCCTCACCTCGGGTAACGTACCCAAGTTGTGGCGCACGGCGACTGTAGTCCCACTTCACAGGGCCAGTGCCTCCACTGACCCTGGTTATTACCGTCACATTACCATGAGAAGACTTATCTGCAAAGACATGGGGAAGGATCATACTGCGGCCCATAGATGACGACATAGGGGACCTGCATACTTTGCATCCAACCCAGTTTTGCTTGGTCAGGGGTGGTTCATGCGTTTAAATCCTGGTTGACGTTTTAGGGACAGTCACCGAGGCCATTGATGAGGGTCATGCAGTCCATACAGCCTACCTCGACCTGGCAAAGGGCTTCAACACAATACCCCCCTCGGGTATCATTGATAAACCCATCGGCTTGGATGTGAACACATACATCGCAGGATGGGTTGCAAACTGGCTATGTGACACAACCCACGCGGTCATAGTTGCTGGCAGCATGTTGGACTTACTGCCTGTCACAGGCGGTGTCCCACGGGGCTCTGCCCTGGGTCCACTCTTTTTCTACATCTACATTTCCACAGTACAAGCACACACAGGGGTGTTATGGCTGACATTGTTTGTAGATGACTGCGAACCGGGTGCCATAGTGGGACGGACATCTGACACAGATATCCTTCAAAGGGGCCTCCCAGATATGGATATCTGCTGTCAGGGACATGGCCTACAGCTAAATGCCAGGTGATGCATAGTCATACCCATCGGAAGAACGAGGTCACCCTGTCCGGCATATGGGTGGCAGTCCACTGAGCACGGGGAATTACCAGGGATCTGGGGACCCGGGTTGTCAGTCACCATTCGCTCGACACACGCTGCTGTCGTGGTTCGGTAGAACTTCTACATTGCCCACCTGATCGTGCAGGGATTCACAT
This sequence comes from Protopterus annectens, assembly GCF_019279795.1. Classification (NCBI taxonomy): domain Eukaryota; kingdom Metazoa; phylum Chordata; order Ceratodontiformes; family Protopteridae; genus Protopterus; species Protopterus annectens. Next base: position 1,068,666,875 of record NC_056731.1, on the reverse strand, counting down.
CTAGATCAGGGTAGGTCATCGTCTCCTTGTACTCATTACTCATTACACCTATGATTGAGTACATTGCCCCATTCGGAAGGTATCTGACCCGACACCTACAGCAGCTGGGAAGGCCCCATAGGTTAATCGTCAGACAGATGCAGGGTGTCAGGGAGTTGTGTTATGCTGCCCCACTGTAAGGACTCCTGCTCCATTCAGTCACATACCTCTTGTTCAGTGTTGACCTGTGCCTGACATATGAGGCCATGTCGACCCATATTTGATGTCTATGCTTCACCTACTGGATCTACATCCCTCGGAACCACAAGGGCAGGTGACGTGAACCTTGACACGGTCATTAATAGAATGTGTTGGAGTGACACATACATCACCCAGACACTCACTATGCTGTGGATCTACATCACAGTACATGTGAGGCGGAGAACCTTGCTGGCCTTGTTCGAGGGGGATCTTGTCCGTTGGATGGGGGATTGCAGATATACCCCAGGGATTACATCATTGTCACTGCTTGACAGAGGTACAGCAATATAATAGGCATTTATCTCCAGACCGGAGGGTTGGCAAGGGAAACCTAACTATGGCCTAGGGTTATGGCTGCCCTTGGGTAGATAGCCTGCTCTGTACCTATAGACCTATGAACCTATGTTCATAGTTTGTCCCATTCACACTTGTCTATCCCCTATCCTCTTTCTCATGTGTATATTTCTGTGGCACGTGATTGAACTCTGTCTTACCTGCAGGTATGCTGTCTACAGTGCACATACGTCACGGTTGACTACAGTGTATCTGTGTACCTACCTCTGTGATACTGAGGACTACCACACATCCTTTACAGCATTACATGCATATGTCCATTCTATTATTCTTTGGCCTAAGGGGGGGTGTTAAGGCAACGGTTACACGTGTCCCTGTTTGTGCACGCGTCATGGTGGTCTTTGACCAGCCTCCGTTGCTGTCGTGGGATGGACGGTAGTGTTGGTGTGTGTTTGGCATGTGTTTTCACTGCCGGTACATCTGTGGTAGATGGGGTTGGCACATGTTCCTCTTTGCAGGGGGCCCCATCCTGGACTTTTGTGTCATGCATCTACACTTGGCATGTGCCATATGTCCTGTGCTATTCCCACAGTCGTGTATGCCTTCATGCATTACTACTGCGTGTTACTGGCTGTTTGTATGTGGTACACATGGCTATTATGGTGGATGGCTTGGCCTATTCCCATGCTATGACATACCCATCCATCCAGGCATATGAATATTATTCCGTCCTTTGCGTTGGCCGTGGGTGTTTGGCCATCCAGCAATGCTACTCTCAACATGTGATGTCCCACCTTCCCCTTCTGTGCCTGTGGCACCCTGTTAGGGCATCCTGTTTGGTAGGCAGATGTTCCGCTATATGTGTTGTGTTTGACATGTTTGCATAGCTAATCATCGGTACGGTGGCTGAACATACCGCCTTGTCCAGATGTGTACAGTTATGGGCACCGTGGCGTCTGCACGCCTATGGGGTTTCGACAGGTCCATACCACATGCAGGATGTACACATTCTGCCGACACATTCACATGCAGCCATTTGGATATCTGTACCTGAGGTGGGTTGTTAACATGTGGGGTACATATTTGCCCGCATGGCACTGCCTAGGACAATACTTCTTACCACATTTCAGGTATGCCCATTGTGTGTAGGTGTGTAGCTGCGCAAGGCTGCTAGCTGGGTTGGGTGCACGGTCGTACGTGGGTGTGGGTTACATGCTATGACGGGGCTGTTGTGTATTACATTTGCATGCATGAGTTCTGCTTCTGGATATTACGCTTAGGCATACGCCATCCTATGTGTATGCGACGGGCACGTTGCTGGGTGTAGTACATGTTGCTATGCACATGTTTGTCTGTGTTTAGGGTATCTTGTTTCCTTCTTGTTGTTATATCGACACAGCTACCCGGCTGTGTACTCTCACTACTGCTGGTGACCATGCCCATGTCGCTACTTCTATGTCGGTGCGGCACGCTGACATGCTGTGGTACACCTTCACTGGGTATGCCCACTGACAGTGCATTGCGGGACGGACACTGTATTATGTGTATCCTTTGTTCCTTGGACGGGTACACTTAGGACTTCGTGAGTTAATGTTTGGTTCTCCATTTTGTTGGAACGGGTACTATGTTGCATGGTCTGTGTACGTTTCATTCTCCACTGGCCCTGGCTGGTGCGGTTACTATTACAGGTGGACTATGGAAGTCAGCACTTTAGGTTGCTCATCACCTGCCAGCTTGGCCACACCTCCGGACGCATCCTACTTGGGCTCGCTCACGTGCCCTACGCACGTGTCTGTGGTTGCGGCGCACACTCATTACTATGCATATGGCGCTGCTACGCCGACTATTCACTGCACCGCCGGCCCAAGCCTTACACCGGCCTTGCGCCGAGCTTCATGAATCCCGGGGAATGGGTTTTACTATTTTTTGTCATATTAACTGACGCCAGTTAATTATTATTGATTCTTAGTCAGTCATTTAAACATCTGCTATTCCAAAAGTTTGTGAGTTAATTTAAGACAAGTATGTCTAATGGAATATTTCTAAGAATATATGTTAACATATTTTGGGAATGATGCACACTCATTTATGTGCTAACACCCAATTCTTGCAATGTTTCTATTTAGTGGGAGATTGTCATGATAAGATTTATTCAACGGGCAAGTAAATATAACTGATAAATGATTCTTTGATTTGTTCTGGCATTTCAAAGTTTGTATTAGAACTAATACAGATGACATGCTAAGGTATATTGGTTAACCATTTAGATTGTTAATAAAGCTAATGTTTCCTTAAACTATTAAGCACTAAATTCAGATTATATATATCCTAATATGTCTCTTGCTTCCTTAATGAATAATTACTGTATAAATGTTTACTGTTTCTAATAATAGTATATGTAACTCATCTCTAAAACCTAAGTGGAATCAGTGTCTGATTAGTTGTTTATCACTAGTATTTTTCTCTTAATTTATAATATATTCTCCATTTTTTACTTTGTTTTCATGGGCTCGAACCAACAAAGGTTGATGATTGGGATAGGTAGTCTAGCAGGTTTAGTTTTGTTTGCTAGACTAGGAATGCATCTCATTTCATAAATAGAGTGCTGTAAAGTTTATATCAGAGTTAAATATGCTATTTTTTTGTTATTTAACTGTTTTTTTTTAGTTTTGAAATGCCAGACATAATTGTTTTGCTTTTATCTTTCATGGGGAAAGTTATTTGGATTGAGTTAAATAGAAATACAACAACTGATATTCTGTTGTCTATTCAGGAAGAGTATTATGTATACAGGATTCTAGTAATACAAGTACCTTTATTATTTGCTATCTTTAAAGAATTCTTATATGGATTTAACTTTGATATCCTTAAATACTAATGGCTTAAACAACCCATATAGAGAGCTAACCTACTAAGGTATCTTAAACTAAACAAGGCTCAGGTAGTTTTTCTCCAAGAGACACACTTTAAGATAAATGACACATTTATGTGGGACACTAAGGAATACACAATACTAGCTCAATCTACTTATAAAAATAAGACCAGAGGAGTAACAATTCTATGAAAAAGGACTTTCTTAAATCCCCAAATCATTTACAAACATGTAGATAATGATGGACTCATGGCCTTAGTTATACTTAAGTTTAATAATAGAATTTGGACCCTGGTTAATTTATACTGGTTTCTGGGTATGGGGGATTAGACTAGTTAAGAAACACTTAGACTTTATTACAACTACTTATAAAGGTAATATTATACAAGGAGATGATTTCAGTTGTATCACAGATATTACAGAAACTACCAATAGAAAATCTCCTAGACTATTGTCCTCAGCCAAACAGTTAAAAAAAATGGGCAGAAATGTTTAAATTAAAAGACGCTTTTAATGCTTTGGGATCAAATTCTTTACTATTCTCACACCAGGACTATATACATGGTACCCAGACTAGAATAGATGAAATGTATGTCTCATAAGATCTTTATTCTAAAATTTTGAAATTTTCAGTACAACCTTGTCCCTTTTCAGATCATAATTCCCTGTTGTAAACAATACACTTGGAATTCAGTCAGTTAGTTATTACTTCAAGGATTCTTTCATATATCACAAAAATTAAAGACTTTAAATTAGACATGTCCAACCTGCAGCCCGTGGGCCGCATGCGGCCCTCAGAGCTCTTCCATGCGGCCCTCTACCTCTTAACTCCAACATCGACGTATGCATGCCCCAAAACACTTTTTTGTTGTGTTTTTTGCGCCCGTGACCTGTAATTCTAATATCGGTGTGCATATGCGCCAAAGCATACTTCTAGTTTTTATTTTTTTTGTGCCAAAGAAGGGTCTATGTGTTCGCACTATTATTTTGTGCCAAAGAATCAGTGTGTGTGTGTTCTCGCTGAAGAGACACTCGTGTATGGATTTGCCACCATTGCCTTTGAAAAGGACAGCACTTAATTTGTATTAATAGGTAAGTATGGAGCGAATGAGTGAGTGCATGCATGAAAGCAGAATGTTTGTGTGTGAAAGTAGAAGTAGAGTGTGTGTGTTGTGTGTGTTATGTGTGTGTGTGTGTGTGTGTGTGTGTGTGTGTGTGTGTGTGTGTGTGTGTGTGTGTATGTGTGTGTGCATGAGAGAGAGAGATACATGCAAAAAGAGGCTAACAGTGATCAGTCTACCTAGTGTACACAAACAAGTTAGCTCACAAATATATCCTACATTAAAAGTGCACTTTCATTAAATTGCAGCTTTCCTGACAGGGAGAGTGTTGTATTGAATATGAAATCATACCTCTCAACTGTATGGATTTTCGAAGAATGTCTGGACTTTTGCCTCATCTTCCAATTTGTGTCTTTTGCTTAGGAAATAAAAGTAGTCATCCAAGGTAATGCAGTTCCTGGGAGTAAGAATGAGACAGCAGCCTAGGGTTAATGGGTCAGTAGTGGATTGACTTTGTGGGACTGTAGCATATAAAGTTTTTTTTTTTTTTGACAAACAAAAAAGCACCCAGTACTGTTTTAGGGGGGGTTCTAAGCAGTGGTAGATAGGACAATAGTAAGTATATCTTTGGTGGATCATCAATACTGGCAAATCAGGTGGGGACAATGTCATTTTTTTAAATGTTGGGGGTTTTGGTGTGTATATGTGTGTTTGTGTTGGGAGTGCTGCAACATTAGATGATTATTAAAGAAAGAGACTTGCAGACTGTGGAGAATATGTTTATTTGTTTCAAAACCTGATACTTGGGTACTAGGCATGCCAAAAGTAGATTTTTTAAGACATAGCTTCTTGCCACTTACAGTGGAGGGATATTTACATTTAATGACCAATGTTAGCAGTATGTGTGGTCCTGTAGGGATCTGGACGTTGCCAAGTCTACCACTGCCAATGTCTTGTAAAGTGACCTGGAAATGGATATTGGGATGTTACTGAAAAAATACAGCAAGTGGGCTTTGAAATATAGTTTAAATAAACAAAGTACACTTGCAATTTACAGACCATAATTTAATTTATTCCAGGTAGTCCAGATTCTGATAGATTGTATACCATTAGACTTAATTAGGGAGAGCTGTCATTCTGGGGAAATAAGCAGCCCTAGTTTCAATGAAAGCTCTGTGGTTATTTGCAGGTAGGAAGTTGCAGGATGTGGATGCAATGTGTTTTATTATTTTTAATGCATTTGTCATTTCAAAGCATGGTTTTCTTTGTTGCAAAAAAAAAGGCAGGATTGAATGAGACATATAATGCTTAACTGACAATGATAGGATAGAAACATTATCTGTGATGTAAAATGTTTGCAGCTACAGCTGTTTCAATGGTGTCTGTGATGCATAACTCTTTTTGGTTCCTGTGTCACACTTTTACTTTTCACTGTGTCCAGATTTCTTGCTCTAAGGTTGAGAGGTATGGTTCCATGCTAAATTAGAAGGTAGTATTTACCTTGGAAGACTTTTTTTAGCATAATTATAAGAAGCAGAGCTTTTTTAATATTTCTGCTTATTTCCAATATAAACTGCCATGTAACCTTGCAAATAACTTTCTTATTAAGCTACTTTAATTCTTTTGGATTTGACAGGTATGCTTCATTGGTTTGGACGTAAGCATAGAGTGCTAATGTGACTTTGATTTCTTGCAGCAGTCTGTGGTTTACTTATCACAATAACCTTTCCGCGTTTCTGGGTGTGTGATCAATTTAACAGTTTTAAAGATGTTTTCCAAAAATAAATAAATACATAATACATAAAAGACAATCCTCTGCATTTTCAGCTATTGACAAAGTCTGGGAATTTGTTTTTTACAAAAGCAAAGTCAGCATTACAGCTCAGTAAACTGTCCATCTGTGAATAACGTCTGCACAAATTAAAATGTCTGAATGTCAAATGGCTTTAGATTTGATGGAAGTTATACGTTTACTCCATTGTGTAGTATGATCTTAGAGAGTTTATGAATTTCTTATTGATTTACTTTTTGGTGAGCAGTTGTTTGTTGATTTATTGATGGTCCTTTTGGTAGTGGGAAATTGCATGGATGAATCCATCTTTTTTTCAGATATTTTAACTTCCAGACAATTTCATTCAGTGAGTCTGTGCCATGTGATTACTGAGGTTGCCTATTTTACAAGTAGGGGCTCCTTCTGTGTTTGTAAGAGAGAGAGATTTAATATGTATACTGAATATATTTTTGCAAATGGAATTCTTAGTTAAATAGGCACCTCTTCTTGGGCAAATAGACTTAAGTAACCAATATTAGATCTTAGCCATCCAGCTAGGAAAGGTTAGTATGTAGATTTTTGATCTGGTTTGATGAAGGCTATGCTACTTACTCAAGGAGTACATTTATGGCTATCCTTCCAGTTGTTGTGTTGCTGAACTACTTTGTTTGATAATAAGAGGAGATTTTTGCAGAAGTTGAAGGATTTTGTGTCAAGAACCTACCCATACAAAGTGGCTTGTTTATGTTGCAGTGAAGACTGTGATCTTTGTAGTGAGCATTTTAAATATAACCAGTATTTCTGAGGTGGAGAAAGTCCATTAAGGAAGGATCTTTCTTAGCCTGGAAAGCAAGCCAGTGATGAAATTTATAGGGGCCAGTGAGAGACATAGGAAAGCAAGAAGCTTTTTAGTCTGTTTGGATAACTAAGTGAACGCAGTCCTTTGACCTTTTTTTGTCAGAAATGGTTGTAGTCTTTCTTTTGGCATGGTATTTTGCTGAGGCACATGCCAAAAGGGGCATTGCACTCAGTAATTGCTCTTGTAAAAGAAGAATACAGGGATGTTATGACCTCCTGGACCCTGGATGATACCCTTACTAATGGGCCACGTAAAAAGGTTTCCGTACAACAGAGACAACATGGTGGTCAAAAGTCAGGTTTCTATCAACCTGGGTGCTCAAGCACCTCACGATTGATTGTGTGCTTACAACATTGTTATTAATGTGATAATTTGTGGGGACATCACTCTCCTCAAAGGGGATGATAATGCATTTTTTGGCATATAGCTTGAGGCCATGTTTCTGGCACCAGTCATTTGTTTGGGTGAGACCCTCTTGTAGCTTATTCAGAATTGTTTTATTAAGTCAGTAATGTGAATTCTTTACTTTATTTCAAATTTGTTGTCTTATTTTTGTGGATTATAGTATTGTAGGACTGCTAATATTGACATTCGATGTAGCTGGAGTGGTTTCCCAGTGAGAAATGCTAGTGCTGTAGTGAATATCTGTTTATTTGTAAAAAAAAAAAATATATATATATATATATATATATATATATATATATATATATACACATATGTATGTATATATATATATATATATATATATATATATATATATATATATATATATATATATATATATATATATATATATATATATATATATATATTAACTAAGATATTAGAGTTAACTGTTAGATTAGAGAATTAGACTTAGAATGAGAATTAGAATTTTAAGGCAAATATTAGGCATTTATTCATTGTTCGAATGCACCTACAGTACAGCCAGGAGATCAACTTTGGTCTCCTGCGGAAGTGAAAGAGTTAACTATATGATATATTTTATATGCGGCCCCAAGACAATTTCTGTTTACTCAGTGCGGCCCCAGCAATACAAAAGGTTGGACACCCCTGCTTTAAATCTTGGATAACTTTTGAACTTCAGCTTTTCTTAGAGATTAATTATAAACCTGAAACAAACACAATTATGGTTTGGGATTCTCTTAAGGCCTATTTATATGGCAAAACCATTACCTGGTACAAAAATTAAATTAAAGAATGGGACTCAGAGTTACAGCAACTCCAAAATCAAATATTATCTCTTAAATCTAATAAGAACTTAATTGCTACAGATAGCAAGAAGAAAATAGAAGAAGCAAATAAGAAATACAAGTAAATATTATCCCATAAAACTAATTTAGCTATGGAAAAACTGAAATTAAATTCTTATGCTACCTCTCCTAAGCATCTTCATAACCTATCTATAAAAGTTAAGATAAAAACAGAAATTAATAACACTGATAGTATCTTTAATGAAGGGTAAAGGAAAAATGTCTTGGACATAGGGGACACTCTGGAGGCTTTTAATTATCATTATGCAGAGCATCATAAAGATAAAATAAATACAAATGAATTTGAGAAGTTAGAGAATATAGTTCCCAACATAACAAAAATTCCTGAGGAACTTAAGTTAGATCTACAAAAAACTATTTCTCAAAAGGAAATTATAGATGGGATTAAAGGAAGTAAGTCTAATAAAGCACCTGGAATAGATGGTTTAATTATCAAAATTTATAGATTGTTCCCTTCTTCTATAATCTCTTTTCTACATAACATCTTTCTTGATGTTCAAACATTAGCAACAGTTCCTTCTTCTTGGAGATAGTCTCTAATTTCTCCAGTATTAAAAGAGAATAAGGACCCTAATCATTGCAACTCATATAGGCCAATTTTTTTTGTTGAATAATGATTATAAACTATTTATGTCAGTTATGGTCAACAGATTGAAAATACCCATATCTAAAATAATTAATGAAGACTAAACTGGTTTCATATATAACAGGCATACACAGAATAATATTAAAAGAGTATTACCACTAATAGATTACCTCAATAGAGGAAACCATGAAGCATTGATAATAGGTCTAGATATTCAAAAGGCCTTTGATTCCTTAAATTGGGATTATTTATTTAAAGTCTTACATTTATTTGACCCCCCCTTTTATAACAATGATAAAGAAAATCTATGAAAATAATCCAGCATATGTCAAATTAGGTCCCTTTACTTCCAAAGCAATCCAAATCACTAGAGGTATTAGACAAGGATGTCCCATGCCCCCTATCCTATTTGCTCTGGCCATAGAAATACTTGCCATCTTAATATATAATAGCCCAAAGATAAGAGATATAAATATATATGACCAATATATATCCAAAATAACAATGTTTGCTGATTATGTCTTACTTACCTTACCCAACTCTAAGGAAGTGTTAGGTGAAGTAGATATAGTAACAACAAATTTCCAAAAAATCTCAGGACTCTCCTTCAGCAAATCTAAATCAAAATATGTATTATTAAATAAAAAAGTACATACAGGTTCCACTTAATCATATTATTGGAAAACAAGTTTCAACTCTAGACTATTTAGGAATAGTCCTAGGTAAGAATATAGGGGAAAGCATACAGCTTAACTATGCTAAAGCCATAGACTTAATCAAGACATTGATAAACAAATGGAATAATTTGTTTATAATATTTAATGATAGGTTACAACTGACAAAAATGGTTTTGTTACCTAAAATATATGTAGCACAAGCTCTTATACTTCCTCCAGGAAAGAAAATCCTTAAAGAAATTACATCAACTCTGATGAAATTCCTATAGTACCCCAAAAGAAATAGAGTTGCATATTCTCATCATATCAGAAAATGGGAACAAGGGGGTTAAAATTCCCAGAGATTGAAACTTATATAAAGGCATCTATAATTAAAATAGTGATTAATTGGATAAATCCTAGATATTCTTTCAATTGTAAGCAGTTACACTCCATTATACTAATGAATGAAAATTATTTATCAAAATATGCTTTGGTAACTGACAAAAATAACAAGATATGCCACTATTTAAGTTTAAATTTACAGTATAGTACAACAAAATTAACTAAACTAACACTAATAAACAGTATTTTGATGCGTTTAGAAAATTCATCAAAAATTTAAATATAAAACTGTGGTATCGATGTTTAATACCATTTGCTATTACAAGGGATTTCCCTAATAAAACACATAGAGAGACTTTTGGAATATGGGAGAATAATAATCTATTTTGTTGGTTGCAGTGTATTGAAAACTAACAAGCTTTGAACACACAAAGTATATTGTCAACCTATGGCCTATCCCCTAATAACTGGTTGGTTCTTCTGAGTGTCACAGCATACACTAAGGATCTGTGTAGAATAATACACAACTCATCCTTCAAAACCGTACCAAAAATTATAAACTGGATTTTTGGAATCCTATATAATAATATAAATATTAAGAGTGAACTATCATATCTATATAGCACTTTAATTGTCTATAAGTCAGCTCCTAAAGATTCTTACTGGCAATACCTAACTAAAGGGTTTCAAGTGTCATTATCAATGGAAGATAAAGCAAACATTTTATTTTCAGTTAAATTAACTTCTTATTCACAATTCTGCAGGACTTTTCATTGGAAATTTCTACACAGATACTTTTTGACACCTGAGAAACTCTCAAAAATGAACTCTTCAAACAGCAAGTTATGTTGGAGATGTCACCTGTCCACTAATGCTGACTGGTGTCATATTTTTTATGACTATACTAATATTAAACCATATTGGAATGAGATTAACAATTTCTCCAAGCTATCTATACAGATATATTTGTTTTGACAAAGTCTTTAATTTTATTGAATGTTGTTAATAGTAATAATATGAAGAAAGATGACTTGTATTTGTTATGGACCATGTTAGCAATAGCCAGAAAATGTATAACTAGAAGATGGAACTCTAATGTAGCACCCACAATGGAAGAATTCCTATCATCACTAAAGAAATGCATACTAATGGAGAAAAGAACTAAAGAGCTAAGAACTTTTCCTAAGCCATTGGTTAATAGTGGAGGAAAGTTTTGAATTTGCTTGATACCCTACAGATGGAACCAAACTTTTCCTATCATAGTTTATATATTAACTTATCATTTAATTGCAAATGTTCTTATCTGAATCCTTTTTGTCAGGCTGAATGTTGTTGTTTGTCTTTCGGCTTTTCCCGGTAAGGGGTCGCCACAGCGGAACTCCGGTCTGCTAATGATTGGCAGTAGATTTTTTTACGAAACGCCGAGGTGCCAGCTCGACAGCCAACCTTCAATGAAGGCATGCCCATTTATGCAAGCATGTCTTTCAAACGCTACCCAACTGCAGGGAGGACATGCAGACTCCACACAGAAGGCACTCCCAAGCCCAGCCGAGAATCGAACGGGAGCACCTCTTGCTGTGAGGTAACAATGCTACTGCCGTACCACTATGGCAAATTTTGTCAGGCTGAATGTAATAACTGTAGAATGCAAAAGTAATGGCCTGAGAAATGTATTGCTCAACTCATATTATGGTTCAAGGCTGTCTTCAGGCCATTTTCAGTCACATAATGCTCTATTTTTCTCCCACTCAAGGAACAAAAGGTATATGGGTGAGGTAGCCCACTTTATGGGCAGATATTGTATGTAGACTTCACAAATAATAAATATAAGTCCCAATAAAGTGTTAAGCAGCATTGTGTTTTCCTAAATAAATCTGTCTTAATATGTGCATTAGGGCTGTATTCAGTGCATGTCTGTTCTTTTTTTTTTACTTAAATGATTTTTATTTGGTGAAATAACACACAATAATTTAGTACATTCATAACATTCAATAACTATTTGCAGTATATTATAAATAGTTATTGAATGTTATGAATGTACTAAATTATTGTGTGTTACTTCATCAAAATAAAAATCATTTGAGTAAAAAAAAAAAAAAGAACAGACATGCACTGAATACAGCCCTAATGCAAATATTAAGACAGATTTATTTAGGAAAACACAATGATGCTTAAGACTTTATTGGGACTTATGTTTATTATCTGTGAAGTCTACAGACAATATCTGCCCATAAAGTGGGCTACCTCACCCATATACCTTTTGTTCCTTGAGTGAGAGAAAAATAGAGCATTATGTGACTGAAAATAGCTTAGAGACAGCCTTGAACCATACTATCATACTATGAGTTGAGCAATACATTTCTCAGGCCATTACTTTGCATTCTACAGTTATTACAGTTTAACACTTGACTGCAGAAGCCTTATAGTACACATGGAATGCATAGAACTCTAGTGAAATTATGTTATGACATCACAATCCTGCTGTACACCTTTTTACTTACTGTTATTGGTATTGTTTAGTGTTTATTGCAATACAGTAGTTATTGTTTATTTATTGCACTACACATCTAATTGCTCATTTATTGCACTACAGTTTGTATTGTTTATACTTTATTGCAGTAGCATTTTTTACTCTTTATTGTTTATTACACTACAGTTAGCATAATATAGCCATACTTAACTCACACAAGGAGCAACCTGGTCAGGTGCCCGGCATGGAACTGGACATTGTGAGCCATCTCAGCTGCAGCTGTGTGGAGAGAAGCACAGCATTATGCATACCAGTTTTGTACAGATTCATCTTGCATTTTAGTAAAATACTGGAAGAAATATTACATATGTATTGGGCATAGCCATACCTCACCTCTTGGATCCAGGTGTCCAAAGCTTCCCTCTTTCTGTTTCTGGACATCATAGTGGTGACAACACTGCTCACCAGTGTGGGGAATAGCAGCAGCACTGGTAAGGTCCCTGGCCAACCTATCCCAGGCCTCAGCCTTACATTTTGAGCCCTAGTAATCACCCTGCAGCAGCCTAGGTTCATAATTGGTATCAGGAGCCAAAGAAAAACCCTGGATTTCTGCACACCCAATCCTGCACCCAAAAGCACATACCCTGTCAAACACCGCCTGGCATACTAACAGTTAGAAAGACTCCAACAAGTGTTGCAGAATTCCTCCCTATTGCCCTTAATAGAGGCTGTTTTCCCACCCTCATGTCCAAAATTGATGACCAAATGCAGTAAGATATAAAGAACTTCCTTATTCTGACAAAATACTACAAATACTAAGTACTTTCACAGAACATATCTGCTTCTTCAGGTGATAATGTCTATGCTTTTCCTTCAGCTGATTTTATACTTACTTGTTAATACATTGATTGAATAATCACCTAATTAGAATCAATAAGACGTTTAAAGTTGTATGTCTCTATAAACTGCAAGTATATATAATACATATAGACATAAACATAAAGACATAAAATGCATTAAAAATAATAAAACATTTAATATGTTCACTTAATACAATTATGTAAAAAATTCAATTCAGGTTTTAGAGAAAATACTTCATTGAGACCTGGAGGGGTACATGCATTAAAATGCAGTATCCATTTATTTTCCTTTCTTTCAGTGTAATTCTTAATATCCACATCTCTCTTCATTAGATACATTCTCTAAAATTAAAAACCTGAACACATGCTGCTCATTTGTATTTAATATATGTTTCTACAAAGAATTGGTAGTAATTTGTCTCCTTATCTCCCACATGTGACTACTTATACACTGTTTCAATTTTTGATTTGTTTTTCCTATATAAAATGCTGTGCATAGTACACATCTTGCCATATAAATAAGGTTGCTGGTGTTACAATTCCCATATGCTTTAATGAAAAATTCAAACTGTCTTGAGGAGTCTATAAAACTCTTGCTAGTAATATATATGCTTACAACATACACATTTCCCACATCTATATGTTCCTACATATTTATTCTTGGGTAAACTATTGCTATGTTGTTCTTTATAGCATAGTTTATTTTTTATGGTGTTACATTTCCTATATATAAAAGTGGGATTTGCACCTATACTATTTATTTCTGGTATCAGAGACAGCATGGGCCAGTGTTTACGTCTAATATTCCTTATACGTCTAGTGTTTTGATCATAGTTCATAATATATTTGCATTCCTTATGCACATTAGAGTTCTTCTTCATTTTACTAGTTGAACTTTTATTAGAAAAAATTGGTGCATATATATTATTTTGATTTGACATGACCTCAGTTTTTATTTCTACTGCTTTTTGCTTATCATAACCCCTCTGTTCAAATTCATTGGCTAAATTATCTAATTGTTTAATACAGTTGGGATCTAAAGTGTTTAGCCTACTGAACTTGGCCATTTGATTCCTCATAATATTTCCTAAAGATATGTGGGGAGTGCATACTATCTGCTTATTTTAGTATATTGCAATATCAATTAACTGATAATGAAACAGCAATATTAAACCAAGGTTTAACTTTTGTACCTGCAACTAGTATGGACATTTCTAAATGCTTACAGATTTTAAATTGTTCATAAAGAAACTGCATATACATGTTTTTTTCTCCAAATATACCAACTCTGAGATTGCAGTACAGTGCCGAAAACGTCAAAGTAACGGAAGCAGCCAAGCAAATTCTTTCCTAGGTAAAGAATTTGCTTAAAAATGCTTTGCTATTTTGCCTTTTCATTCTTTTATGTTCAATCAAGATGCATTCAACAGAATGCATCTTCGATCACGTAATAGGAACCCTATTATTTTGGGAACAGCGATTTTTTTCCCTTGGAAAAAAAAGTCACTGTTCTGAGGTTTCGACATTGTAAACTTTCGCTTACATAGGGTCGATTAATCATCGTTCACTTTTTTAAGCATTCAATGATGTAATATAGACCCTATTATATATACTTGCAGTTTATAGAGACATACAACTTTAAATGTCTTATTGATTCTAATTAGGTGATTATTCAATCAATGTATTAAAGGAGTACCGCACCCACAGACTCAAAAAATATGTTTAAAACATCATGGCATGATGTTTCTTACACTTTAACAGCACTCTGGGATTACTTACAGGATTTTAAATATTTTTATATGTAATTCCAGACTCTGACCACCTGGAGGCTAGCATATTGACGTGGTTTGTATAAATCAGGTTGCCATCCAGTATCCCAGAAGTCATTGTTTGGCTCAAAAATGTTGCATCATGCAGGCCTCCATTTGCTTAAAGTTCCTGTCATTTCATAGATGTTGCATGCGTGCAAATTACTGAGTAAAATAGAACAGTGTAAGTAACATTCCCTGCTGCTGGATAACTACTTAAAACAGAAACAGTGCAAATGCCACAGAACACACTCAAAGTGCTGTTTACTGCTGCCTTTTTTTCTAATTTAGTTTAAATGGCACTAATTTGTGAAACAATGAATTCCACTCCATTTACTTCTCCCCTCCCCCATAACACTTAGCTTCCCTAGCTGTCAAAGTCCTGAGGGTAATTTGACCTGGTAATACCATTGATTGGCAGATCTCAGCAGGGTGCTTGACTCATGTAATTTAATCTTTGCTCTAGCATTTCCTTTGTTAGAGGGGACGTTTTGCTGCACTATAGCCAGCCAAGGCCGGCCTTAGGCATAGGCGAACTAGGCAACTGCCTAGAGCACCATACAGGCTGGCCTCATAAGGGGTGCAAAAATCACAAAAAAAAAAAAAAAACAAAGTTAAAAAGTGAAACTTTCTTCACTTTTTAACATTGCACCTGATGCCTGTTCCTACACAGTAGCATTGTGCCCTCCCCCCACGACTGACGACACGAGCACACAGCAATAGAACGCCTCCCTCCCGACATTGTTCTTCCATCCCCCCCCCCCCGCGTGATGTATGAGAGTGGCTGCTGTTGTCCAGCAATCAGTGATGCTTTCATTTTAGTGGCATCCCTGGCTACTGCCAATCGACAGTAACTTTGTGTCATTTTAAGGAATATGATAGTTTGTATAGATAAGTGTGTTAGCTACATACAATTGCAATAGTGGAAAACAGTAAAAAATGCACTGCTGGATGGGTTATGCTGACAGGACCACCATCTAGTTACATGCCAGTTCGGGGCTCCTAGATGTACATTAACATGTGTGTCCTTGTTCTCTTATGCACTTGTCTGCTGAAGTCAAGTTTTTTTGTTTTATTTATTTTAAACAGGAAATACGCTTAATGCCATCAAACCAGCAATCAAAATCAGAGACATGTCTTAAGAAGGTTTAATTAATCACAGTTCAGAAAACCCTTCAGAAGGTCTGCTGATACAAAAACCCTTACTAACACATGTGCAAGTGCTGCGGTATCCTTTACATTCATGCTAAAACAAATTAAATCCCTCTCCATACCGGTCCGTTTACATGAAGCCAAGAACCGTAGACATTAGCATCACCAAAACACAAAGTCATCACAAAGCTAAGTTTTCCTTTAATAAACAAAAACCTCGTTTTTAGCCAACATCACAACTGTAAACAACAGACAAGACACTTGTCACAAGAGTCAGCAACACTGCATTTGTTAACAATTTCTGTACAATTTTAAATTTTAATATGTGTTCGCTTATTCTCTGAAACAAAATCATACCTTTCGGTTTATCCATCTGGGCAAAGAAGCACATTATGCTGGAAAAAAGTGCAGGCGCAGCTGTCCACAGTCCAGGTCAGTATGTTCCAAGTGCAATCCCAAGGGTATCCCAGCGAGTTTCTCACAAACACAGCTCTGTGAGTGCATGTGAATGCTGCCCCAGTCCAGGACACAAGCCCCTAGTTCCCAGGCTCTCAGTGAGCCTCGATCTCTGTCACACATAGACAAACAGCTCCTCCCTGCAACTATTACATAAAATATAGGAAATAATTTTGTCCTAAAATCTCAGGACATTTGCCATTTTTACAATTGTTTTGCAGGACACAACTGCACAAAGAGGGACTGTCCCTCGCAAAGTGGGACAGGTGGTAACCCTAGATGCAACCCTCCCCATTTATCCAGGCTTGGGACCGGCATATCTATACACCGAATCGAATATCTAGATTCTTAACTCATATTTTTGTCTGTTGCTCAGAATATTTATGGTTTTCTGGCAAATTACTGAGGAATAGAACCACTAAATTATGATAGACACGATTTTCAGACTTCATACCCTTCAGAAAAATGCATGCTAACGCATTCCTGTTACCTAGCATCCTTTGCTCCTCCCTTTATTTTAGGCTTTGTCTAGAAAGTGGTTGAGAGGTATGTGGTGATGTGCCACCATCCTACTATTAATAGATTGCACAGCCATAAATAAGCAGACCCCGGATTTCCAAAAGTTTCCAAATCCGGATCAATGGCTGTGACCTGATGCACACGGTCTCCAGGATAGTTATTTTCTGCAATAAAATTTGTAAGAAATTTCTGTAAACTGAGGGGGATTATAATATCTTGAAAATGAATGTTTCGGTAGAAAGAGGAGGAATTCCAGAATCTGGGTAGGGTAGAGTAGAGCAGAGGGGATTACTGGCTGCCCAGGGTACTAACTGGTGGGTGTTATGATCGGTCACTGTTGAAGAGGTACTTGACTGTTCCCTACAATTCAGAAGTGGGATTACTGGTTGTAGTTATTTAAGCAGCCTCATTGTAATACTGCAGCTGTTTAAATTATTTCAAAGACTGAAGTAAGTGTGTGTGTGTGTGTGGGGGGGGGGCAGCTCTTGTATTGTCAACTCATCATTTTTTTTGTCCTCAGCCTTGGAACGTATTTTTTTTTTCTCATTAGCTTGGGCTGGGGAGGGGGGACTCTGGTGGTATTATCCTGGACCCAACTGCCCCACATGCAGCACTGTTGCCTGCAGCAGAAATAATACTGACACATAAATAAGGAAAGATGCTGAATAAAATGTAAAAAAAAAAAAAGAGAGATGTTTTCATTGCATAGTTGTCCTGAGACTTGATGGCTACTGACAGTTGTGAATTATTTTTCTAATTGTAGGTCATCTGGTTTGTCTGCTCTTATAATCAGGCTTCGAGCTGTATTATCAGGTTGATACTTTTTAGTTTTAACCAGTCATATTTCAGGATTTAGAGACCATATTCGAATGCAGTTTATTTTCCCATTGTGTCATGCTACCCAGCTTGAAGTAATGTTTGCTTTTCTTCTGTCCTAAATTAATGCTGGTATACTGCTGTAATTTATCATATGGGAAGAGCCTTCTCATTTACGGTAAGCCATTAACCGTGCTATCTTTGTGTCATAGTTTCATAGGTGGTTACTAGGCTAATGACCCAAGAACCTTTACAAGCGTAGGCATGTTAATCTCAAGTTAACCCATTTAGCAATACATAAGTGAGTGAAGTTCATGGAGGTATGAGCCTATTGCCTGCCTATGTCCATGAGAAAATGGACATGACCCCAGGAGTGAACTTGCGATTACCCATCCATTGATGTAAGTTGTGCTTGAAGAGGGTCAGAGAGGGGCTTTGTTACACATGAATGGAAAGCTTGTTCCAGAGAATGGGTAGTTTCAGGGGGGAGGTATCTCTCTCCAGCATGATTTGTTCATATCCGTGCCTAGGTTAATATTCCCAGAGCAAGTGGCTCTCATGTAGCTTGATTTGTGAATGTGTAAAATTTCCATCAGGGTCGGGTCAGAGACTACCCTGCAAGCAAGACACAGATCACCAGTTAGTAGCCTGAAGGAGACAGAATCCAGTGACAGGGCTTTCAGTCTTTCCACTTTGAAAAAACTGAAGTGGGGGTTGTGGGAGTGGCCAGTATGTGGGTGTGGCTCAAATAGGGGTGTGGTGTGAATATAGTGTGGGTGGGGCTTAAGGGGCGCTAGAGCAGTACTTCACCTAGAGTGCCATTTCAGCTAAGGCCAGCCCTGTAACCAGCCATGGCCTTACTTGACTGCAATCACATCCAGTAAGGTCTTACACCAAGGAGCTAAAGAATAAAACGTTTAAACTATTAACCTGTTTAGATATTTATTAATTTAAGTGTTAAGGTATCACTTCATGCTTCCACCTTGTTAAAAATTGAGATTTACATGTGCAAAGTGTGTTGGTATGCAGTGTTTGCCTTCATGTTTTTACTCCACTGGTTGGTTTGCAAAAAAACCTTTTGCAGTGTCCCTGGATTTGTCTTTGTACATACAAACCATATTGCTATATTTTCCCCTTCCTTTTTCTTGTGTCCAGAAGTCACTTATAACAAAGTAAATGTTTCACTGATTTTTTTTTAAATAAAGCACATCAAGGTTAACTTACCTTGAATCAGATAATGGATGCCACGGCAAAGAATCACTGTTGAAATATTTATGCATGGACAAAATCCCGTGCTAAATCTATTTATCTATCTACTTCCATACTCTCCTCTCTTATCTTACTTACACTTACCCCTTCCCATTATAACTACCCCTTACTTAACTCCTCTTCTCTGTTTCCTCCTGTCCCCTCTTTGCTTCTCCTAGTTCTATTTTTAACTCTTCAGTAGTATATCCTTCTCTACTCTCTCCACCCATTCGTTCTCACACCCTCCTCTTATACTCCTACTCCTCTCATGATGACTTCCTACTTAACTACCCACCTTTTATTCTCACTCCTACTTTTTTCAACCCTATGCTCAATTTACCTACTGTCCTTCTATGAGAAACCACTTTATGTCCAACACTTCCATTCTGACAAACACACTTTAACATTTCTCAATCCACCTATCCCATACCCATATACTCCTTCTACCCCTAATTATCACTTACCTAAATTCCACAGACTCTCACACCTCAACTATGTCGTGCCATCAGAGAACAAAACTAAAATACAAACTCTTCTAAACATTAACCTCATAAACAAACCTACTAATCCTTCCCTTCTAGATGGAGACATCCACCCTAACCCTGGTCCTACTTTCCCTTCTCCACTAGTGTCTGTACCTAAACTTAATAACACCTTCTTAATAGGCCATCTTAATATCCAAAGCATAAACAACAAAGTACCATACTTACATGCCCTCCTTCATATACACTCATTTGATATTCTCTGCCTCTCAGAGACCTGGCTAAAACCTACCACTAAAGACACTGAAATTATTCCCCAAGGCTACAATATAGTAAGACTCGACCGTCCCAACCGCAAAGGTGGTGGTGTTGCAATTCTCTTTAAAAACCATCTGAATATTACTACCCTTCCAGACTCTCTAACTCAAGATAGCAAGATAGAAGCCATCATTGCTAAACTTCAATTAAATTCCAAAAAATCCCTTTATATCATCTGTGTGTACCTGCCACCTGGTAACAATATACCTATCCTAGAAAATTATCTTAGTTGGGTATCTGCTACTTATCCTCAAGAAACCATTATACTAGGTGACCTTAACATAGACTGGAATAGCATTAATGCTGAAAACCCTTCATCTCATATCAACCTTCATAGTTTTACCCAAACTATTACTTCAACTACTAGGCTCAATAAACATAGTAATAGAGAAAGCATTCTAGACTGGATACTTATAAACAGAGTTGAACATAATTACAAAACAGGAACCTTGCCTGATGATGTTAGTGATCACTCTTTAACTTTCATAACAAGGGAAAAGGCTGATTGTGTTATTCCCCACACTATAAGAAAATTATGTACCATCAAACATTTTAATCCAGACCTGTTTCAGACTGAACTTGGTGCATGTAACTGGAACCCCTTAAAAACTCTTCCTCTTGAAAATGCAGTACTCTATTTTAACACAACTTTTTTATCCATTCTTGATAAACATGCTCCTGAACGTATTATTAGAATGAAATCTAATGCAGCCCCTTGGCTCTCCCCTGAAACAAAAAAACTTATTCTCACTAGAAATAAAGTCTGGGCCTCATGGCGATCCCACAGAAATAACCCTGATTTTCTATACTTCCGTCAGCTTAGAAATTTAACTAAAAAGGCAGTAATATCTGACAAAAAGCAATTTTACCTCAAACTACAACAAAATCATCTTAATAATTCTAAACTTTTCTGGTCCTCAGTCAATAAACTTCTCTCCCCAGGAACCTCTAAAACACCTTCCCCAATTAATGCTGACCCTGATACCTCTCAACAAACTGCAGATGCTTTTAACTCTTTCTTCACTGAAACTATACAAGCTTTAGCGAAACAACTAAATGCCAACAACTTCTGCCTACCAAGTAATCTAACTAACTCTTCCTTTAAATTCTCTTTACAACCTATCTCTACATCTTACATTTACAGACTCCTTCTTAAACTAAAACCTTGCACCCCCTCTGCTGACAAGCTCCCTTCACTATTTCTTCAAAAGGCTGCCAAGGTCATCTCATATCCTATATCTATTCTCATAAATAGGACCATCAAAGAAGAAATCATCCCTGATATATGGAAGGCCTCTCATATTATCCCACTTCATAAAGGTGGAAACTCCACTGACTATTCTAATTATAGACCTATTGCTCTCCTCTCACCTTTGGCTAAAATTATGGAGAAATGTATCCATCATCAACTTTTACAATATCTCTCTCTTCACAGCATTATAGCAAACTGTCAACATGGCTTTAGACCACATCATAGTACTACTACTGCCTTGCTTTCCTTTGTAGACACTATTAATCAGAACCGTAACAACAACTTACTCTCTTCTGCCATTTTCATTGACCTTTCTAAAGCATTTGATATGGTCAACCACACTTTATTAATTAAGACTCTTGAATCTCTCTCTTTTGATTCCCCAACCATTAAATGGTTTAATTCCTATCTCACAAATAGAAAACAGGCAGTTCTCTGGGATAACCACATTTCTTCTTTTCTGCCTGTTTCTATCGGAGTTCCACAAGGTTCTATCCTTGGCCCACTTCTTTTTTCCCTCTTCATTAATGATCTTCAAACAATAATCCCTCAAGCAACATGCATTCAATATGCCGATGATTCTACGCTCATCTGCTCAGCATCTTCTACTCCAGAACTTATCTCTCTTACGCAAAAAGTCTTTAATACCGTAGAAACATGGTTCTCTAGTCGACTCCTCTTACTAAATGCTAAAAAAACTAAACTTCTTCTCTTTACCCCCACTTCCAGGACTTCCCCCTTAAACTTCACTATCTCCTCCAACAGTGCCACTGTCATCTCACCTGACTCTACAACTAAACTGTTAGGTATTACCATCGATAATAATCTCTCTTTCGACCAACATATTAACAACTCCATAAAACTAGTCAACAGAAAAATAGGATCCTTGTATCGGATTAGACCATTTCTTACACCATCTACTAGAACTAGGATTGCTCACTCCCATCTTATTTCTACTCTTCTTTATGCTTCACCCATCTTCACCAACCTCAAGAAAAACAACCTTAACAAATTGGCAACCTGCTATAATAACATTGCCCGCTTTGCTACTAGTAACCCCTACAGAACCCATCATTGTCTTAACCTGAAACAACTTGGCTGGCTAGAAATCCAAAACTATCTTGCTATCCATCAACTCATTCTGGCCCATAAAATATTGTACCATCCAAACAACACTCCTATACTCTCCCAACTCATAATCCCCTATAACAATCTAAACTGTCTCCGCTCTTCTAGTAAACTCTTGACTAGGTCTATAAAATCTAATAACACTGCTGGTGACTCCCTATTCACCAATTCTGTAGGTATAAAATGGAATATGTTACCCACAAACATAACAATGATTTCCTCTTTGCCTCTCTTCAAACAAAATATTAAACTACACTTCCAGAATCACTGGCTTTGTTCCTGTTGTAAACCTGATTAACTTTCTATTACTACTACTTACCTAAAACTATCTCTCTCACTTCTTGTTTCACTCTTTTCTCCACCTAGCTCTCTCTTCTCCCCTTTCATCTTCCCCTTGCTTCTTTACCTGTTAACCATCTTAACGTGCTCTCTTCTCATCTAACCCGTCCTATTCCTAATCTAATTCTTATTACTCTACTTTTATTTCCTCCTATTTTTGTATCTTTATCTGATAAGAATTTTTATCCTGTATAATGTTATTTTGAATTTCTCTGTGTGTGGTTGTAACTAATTCTTGTTGTACTAATTTATTTGAAGAGTTTTGAAGAGTTTTGCTGTTTTTGCTATTACTAACCTATGTACTAATTGTTTTCTTGCTATGTATGTTGATTTTTTACATATGTATTAATTTTTACTTCTGTGGAGCTTTTCTCCTCGGGCCTCTACTGAAAATGGAAATATCTCCAGCTAGACTAGCCCGGTCAACAAATGTAAAATAAAATAAAATAAAAATTTGCCAGCCTCCAGTTCAGTTGGTGCTATGGCTTTAATATACTGGTGTGTTTGCTCATGACTTCCAAATATCTCCGCCATTACATACCACTTTTTCAGTGTAGTAACCACCCGACATGACCATACACCTTTAGCCATCAATATGCAGCTACTCCTGTTCATGTGAGTATGTGAATTCATTTTCAGACTTGTGTGGAAGCTGCACTGAATAATTCTAGGTGTTTGTTCAGGTTTCACATGGTGCTTGCTTAGAGCTACTCTCATGTTAAGCCACTATGAATATGTTGCACTGCCACCTCTGATACCAGGGTAATGTTTTAATTTTTCTATTCCCGCACTGCACACTAGCAGTATCTGGTGCAAATACAACAGAGAAGTATGCAAGCGATACACCACCTAAGCATCATTTGCCGTGCAGAATGTACAAGTATGCATACCAAATTTCTGTGTTTCCAAACATCAGTGTTACTACACTACTACTGAATAAAAGGAACAGAACTCAGGCTGGGGGAAGGACAAGGGAGCCATGACATCACAGAATGGGTGGGTCTTATTATTTTAGTTAGAATCAGATGATGGCTGTGGTGATGTCACTTTGGGGGAGGGAACCGATTAAAAAATAAATAAATAAAAGTACCTGCACTGCCTGGCCTCAATGATGTCAGTAATTGGACGACTCCAGCAAGCTTTATTCAAACGTGAGAGAATCATTTTGTAAGTGAAACCATCACAGTATGAGAAGGTAGGCTTCTGTTACAGAAGTAAGGGGAATTATAAAAATTGTAAATGCTTTATTGTTGTTGCTTTACAGAGGACAATGTAAATAGGGAGGAAAAAGGCTGTGAAGTTGAGGAATACATTAGAGAAACCTGTTGTACTTAAAATCAGCCAAAGTAAAAGCATAGACAGTATCACCTTAAGAAGCAGATCTGTCCTGTGAAAGTACTTAGCACTTGTGTTATTTTGTCAGAATAAAGAAAGTTCTTTTTAGCTCGCTGTGTTTGGTCATCAGTTTTGGACATTTTATTGCAATGGACTGACCAACCCACTTGGTACTTGTTTTTATTTTTGTTTTCCTACCCTTAGACATCATTTAGCAACATTCAAAAAGGGTCATGGCTCTTAGCATCGAGCAAACTAGCGAAGTGGAGCTGAGCATTGGGAAAACTTGCACAACTGAGGTTTTAGTGAAGCTTAGCAACATGCAAACAGTAGTAGCCATCAATCACATTTAAACAGTGCTTAGCACAGCACAGCTCTTCCAAATGTAAAAGTTATGTTTTTAAATTACACAAAAATGTACATTACATGAAATGAATGATATATCTGTTAGGGACCCAAACCCAGGAGTTACAAAGCTTTAGGTTGTCACTTTATCCATTCAGCTATTTGGATAGTATACAAACTAGTGTACTTTCACATATACTACTAAGCTACCTTGGTGTGCTGTGTAAACGGTCTTAAACATAACCAGAAATAAATAATTAATTACATCCGGGTTCTATTTTTAGAAGTCCAGCAGGTGTCAGCTGTCTGTGTGTAAGCACGGCTTGGCATTGCTGCACTCTGCGCCACACAAGCATCATTTTAAAAAAAATTTGAAAAAAAAAAAAAACCTAAAAAAAAATCCAGATATCATAATTAA
The DNA here is from genome assembly GCF_019279795.1 of Protopterus annectens. Lineage (NCBI taxonomy): Eukaryota > Metazoa > Chordata > Ceratodontiformes > Protopteridae > Protopterus > Protopterus annectens. The sequence continues at coordinate 1,068,641,971 of NC_056731.1, read as the reverse complement.
TTACATCCGGATTCTATTTTTAGATGTCTGGCAGATGCCAGCTGTCTATGGGTAAGTGCAGCTTGTTATTGCTGCACTTAGCGCCACCCGTCGCACATGGACATTAAATAAAAAAAAACGAATTCAACAAAAATTAGAAATTTGAAACACAAACTATTAATTCACAGTACATTTTAACAGTGAGTTTCACCATGTATGTAACATCTGACCAGTCTCAACACTTATGCCCACATGGATTCTATATCACTATTACTATGCTCTCCCTTGGCAGCAAGCCATAATTAATACATGTGGTGTGCCACCGAGGGGGCACTATGGCCATGTACACAGGTATAAAAGTGTGACAAATTCTCCAAAATAGGGACAATTTTTAAATACTCCCCGGGATTCATGAAGCTCGGCGCAAGGCCGGTGTAAGGCTTGCGCCGGCAGTGCAGTGTATACTCTGCGTAGCAGCGCCATATGCATAGTAATGAGTGTGCACCGCAACCACAGACACGTGCAGAGGGCAAGTGAGCGAGCCGAAGTAGGATGCGGCCGTAGGCGTGGCCAAGCCGGCAGGCGATGAGCAACCTAAAGTGCTGACTTACACAGGCCGCCTGCAATAGTAACCGCACCAGCCAGGGTCCATGGATAATGAAACGTACGCAGAGTATGCAACATAGTACCCGTCCACACAAAACAGAGAACCAAACATTAACCCACGAAGTCCAAATTGTACCCGTCCAAGGAACAAAGGATACGCGTAATACCATGTCCGTCACGCAATGCACTGTCAGTGGGCATACCCAGTGAAGGTGTACCGCAGCATGTCAGCGCGCCGCACCTACACAGAACTAGCCACATGGGCATGGTCACCAGCAGTAGTGAGAGTACACAGCCGGGTAGCCGTGTCGATATAACAACAAGAAGGAAACCATATACCCTAAACACAGACAGACATGTGCATAGCAACATGTACTACACCCAGCAACGTGCCCATTGCATACACATAGGACGGCGTATACCTAAGCGTAATATCTAGAAGCAGAACCCATGCATGCAAATGTAATACACAACAGCCCCATCATAGCATGTAACCCGCACCCATGTACGACCGTGCACCCAACCCAGCTAGCAGCCTTGCGCAGCTGCACACCTACACACAATGGGTATACCTGAAATGTAGTAAGAAGTATTGTCCTAGGCAGTGCCATGCGGGCAAATATGTACCCCACATGTTAACATCCCACCTCAGGTACAGATATCCAAATGGCTGCATGTGAATGTGTCGGCAGAATGTGTACATCCCGCAAGTGGTATGGACCTGTCGAAACCCAATAGGCGTGCACACGCCATGGTGCCCATAACTGTACACATCTGGACAAGGCAGTATGTTCAGCCACCGTACTGATTATTAGCTATGCAGACATGTCAAACACAACACATATGGCGGAACATCTGCCCACCAAGCAGGACGCCCCAACAGGGTGCCACAGGCACAGAAGGTGAAGGTGGGACATCACACGTTGAGAATAGCATTGCCGGATGGCCAAACACCCACGGCCAACGCAAAGGATGGAATAACATGTATATGCCTGGATGAATGGGTATGTCATAGCATGGGAATAGGCCAAGCTATCCACCATAATAGCCATGTGTACCAGATACAAACAGCCAGTAACACGCAGTAGTAATGCAGGAAGGCATACACGACTGTGGGAATAGCACAGGACATATGGCATGTGCCAAGTGTTGACGCATGACACAAATGTCCAGGATGGGGCTCCCTGCAAAGAGAAACATGTGCCAACCCCACCCCCCACAGATGTACCGGCAGTGGAAACACATCCCAAACACACACCAACACTACCGTCCATCCCACGATAGCAACGGAGGCTGGTCAAAGACCACCATGACGCATGCACAAACAGGGACACGTGTAACCGTTGCCCTAACAACCCCCCTCAGGCCAAAGAATAATAGTATGGACATATGCATGTAATGCTGTGAAGGATGTGTGGTAGTCCTCAGTATCACAGAGGTAGGTACACAGATACACTGTAATCAACTGTGACGTATGTGCACTGTAGACAGCATACCTGCAGGTAATACATAGTTCAATCATTTGCCACAGAAATATACACATATGAATGAGGATAGGGGATAGACAAGTGTGAATGGGACAAACTATGAACATAGGTTCATAGGTCCATAGGTACATAGTAGGCTATCTACCCAAGGGCAGCTATAACCCTAGCCCATAGTTATGTTTCCTTTGCCAACCCTCCAGTCCAGAGATAAAATGCCTATTATATTGCTGTACCTCTGTCAAGCAGTGACAATGATGTAATCCCTGGGGTATATCTGCAATCTCCCATCCATTGGCCAAGATCCCCCTCGAACAAGGCCAGCAAGGTTCTCTGCCTCACATGTACTGGGATATTGTTCCACAGCATAGTGAGTGTCTGGGTGATGTATCTGTCCCTCCAACACATTCTATTAATGACCGTGTCAAGGTTCACGTCACCTGACCCTGTGGTTCTGAGGGATGTAGATCCATTAGGTGAAGCATAGTCATCAAATATGGGTTGACATGGCCTCGTGTGTCAGGCACAGGTCACCACTGAACAAGTGGTATGTGACTGAATGGAGCAGGAGTCCATACAGTCGGGTAGCATAACACAAATTCCTGACACCCTGCATCCGTCTGACGATGAACCTATGGGGCCTTCCCAGCTGCTGCAGGTGTCAGGTCAGATACCTTCCGAACGGGGCAATGTACTCAATCATAGGTCTAATGAGTGATGAGTACAAGGAAACAATGACCTCCCCTGATCTAGATGTGAATCCCTGCACGATCAGGTGGGCAATGTAGAAGTTCTACCGAACCACGTTAGCAACGTGTGTGTCGAACGAATGGTGACTGACAACCTGGGTCCCCAGATCCCTGGTAATTCCTGCTGTGCTCAGTGGATTGCCACCTATATGGCAGCTAGGGGTAACCCTGTTCTTCCCGAAGGGTATGACTATGCATTACCCGGCATTTAGCTGTAGGCCATGTCCCTGGCAGCAGATATCCATATCTGTGAGGCCCCTCTGAAGGATATCTGTGTCAGATGTCCATCCCACTATGGCACCCAGTTCGCAGTCATCTGCAAACAATGTCAGCCATAACCCCCCTGTGTTTGCTTGTACTTTGGAAATGTAGATGCAGAAAAAGAGTGGACCCAGGACAGAGCCCCGTCGGACACCGCCTGTGACTGGCAGTGAGTCTGACATGGTTCCAGCAAGTATGACCTAGCCAGTTTGCAACCCATCCTGCAATGTACGGGTTCACATCCAAGCCGATGGGTTTATCAATGATACCCGAGGGGGGTATTGTGTTGAAGGCCTTTGCCAGGTCGAGGTGGGCTGTATGGACTGCCTGACCCTCATCAATGGCCTCGGTGACTGTTCCTAAAACGTCAACCAAGTTTTAAACGCATGATCTGCCTGTGACCAAGCCAAACTGGGTTGGATGCAAAGTATGCAAGTCCACTATGTCGTCATCTATGAGCTCCAGTATGATCCTTCCCCATGGCTTTGCAGATAAGGCTTCCCAAGCTAATGGGACGGTAATAACCAGGGTCAGTGGAGGCACTGCCCCTGTGAAGGGGGACTACAGTCGCCGTGCGCCACAACTCGGGTACGTTACCTGAAGTGAGGCTAAGATTAAACAGCCGTCCTAACTGTGGGTCTAATTCCTCACTGAGATCACGGAGTACACAGCCGGAAAACCATCTGGTCCCATGGATGCTGTGTTCACTACCTTGGAGAGAGCATGTCCCACCTGTGCATTACAGAACATTCGGGGGCCACAATCTTCTGGTGCAGACATCTCTCCATGTGGGGGGGGGGATGTTTTCACCGAACCTGTCAGCCAGTATGTTGGCAATGTGTGTATGTTCAGTAAACTTCACATCATTGTGAACCCAGTCAGCATATCTGGGAGTGTCCTCCCAGGTGTCCAACATAGCTAAAGAAGGCCGTATGATTGTCTGTCGAGTCCTTGGTAATATATCTGTCGGACCTGCCCCGGATGATGTCATGAGAGCTTGTAGTTCATCACATATAATGAGCAAGGGTGTCATACCTCACAAGGAGTCTGCTCTGTCTTGTAGTAGCTACCTCCTCTCGTTGTAGAGCTTATGTATGGCTGGGGTACACCACACTGGATGCTTGGCATTGGTACAAAGACTCACAGTTGTGTAAGGGACTGCCTGATCCATGCAGTCCTGTAGGTGCTGGTAGAAGGCATATGTAAGTGATTCAGTGGCTTGAGTAATGTTCACCACTGGCTCAGGGGCCTAAAAGGAGACCACACTACTGTTTAGAAATGTGAAGTCGGCTTTTGAGAAAGCCATATGTATGGTAACCGGCACCACCCACAGCATTGTATGTCAATAGCAGAAGCTATTGTCCAAATAACATATTATTAACTTTATTATTAAAATATGTATTATTATTTATTTAGTTATATGTTTCAGCTAATTACACTTGAAAATGCCCCGTAAGACCGGGCGAAAGTGCCCGTGATCTACTTGTTATGGTGGTGTCATTCTGACAATAAAGTGGCGATACTTCCCTTTTGGGACTTCTGGGGATTATTTAAAGCAGTTGCTAACCTGCATCTATGGATGTACACCATTTGGTTTCAGGTTTGAAAAACCTGGTTTTCGTAGCACTACATAATATGGGTAGTCAAACAGACATCCGCGATTGGGGAACATACAGCAGCAGTCAAAACCACTGGCCACATGGACACAGTACAACAAGTTCTACACTTTACATATGCACATGGGTGTCCATTGTAGGACCCAAAAATTGTTCCGTACGGAATACCATCCAGCCGTTATCGTTCTACCAGAAGAAGCGACAGTCGTGAGTACGGCACAGCTAGACATATGCACCACCAGCGTGTTTAAGGTTGATGACAAGTGTCCATGAAATGCAGGACATATGAACAGAAATCCCCAGATTGTCGAGTCCATAGAAGTGCGTCCACATCCCAGTCCCACACACATGAAGGATGTGTAATGGGTACTGTCGAGGGTTGCAGCCATGGGATTGTGGGTATGCAGAAATGGGGCTCGGTGTTGTTTGGCAGATAATCCGTTGTCCCGCCCCGTGGGAGGGATGTGGGTGTAGCACATGCCTCACTCCCCACTAATAATGCAAAGCATCCACCGGATAATGCTAAATGCAGGTGTGAAATGTGTACAGCCCTATACCAGTGTCCAGTAGGCAATTCCCATGGACGGACAAACGTACGACCAAGATGGCACCCATAACTGCAAACCCGGTGGAATTACACAGCTGCATTAAGGCATAACACAGGAAATACAGATGGGAACTACAGTAGACACTCCCCACACAAAGTCAGACCGCCGTGCGAGTACCGGCGTACACAGCACTCAATCTGCCAGCACCAAAAGGGGGATCACTCGCTGCCATACCGCGGAACAAATGGGCGACCTGTGGAACACATACTAATGGCACACCAACAACGTCAACTAGGAAGGTCATAGGATGGTTAAACTATGGCGTACCCACATATAAAGAACATCTTCCAATGAATTAATAGGATCTACTTGGTTAGGTGGTGTTATTTTGACTATACAGTGGCGGATATTTCCTATGGGGACTTCTGAGGATTATTTAAAGCAGTCGCTAACCTGCATCTTTGGATGTACACCATTTGTTTTCAGTTTTGAAACTCCTGGATTTTGTAGCACTACATAATATGGGTAGTCAAACAGACATCCGCGATTGGGGAACATACAGCAGCAGTCAAAACCACTGGCCAGATGGACACAGTCCAACAAGCTCTACACTTGACATATGCACATTGGTGTCCATTGTAGGACCCAAAAATTGATCCATACAGAATTCCATCCAGCTGTTATTGTTCTACCAGAAGATGTGACAGCCGTGAGTATGGCACAGCTAGACATATGCACCACCAGCGTGTTTAAGGTTGATGACAAGTGTCCATGAAATGCAGGACATATGAACAGAAATCCCCAGATCGTCGAGTACATAGAAGTGCATCCACATCCCAGTCCCGCACACATGAAGGATGTGTAACGGGTACCGTCGAGGGTTGCAGCCATGGAATCCTGGGTATGCAGAAATGGGGCTCGGTGTTGTTTGGCAGATAATCCATTGTCCCGCCCCGTGGGAGGGATGTGGGTGTATCACATGCCTTACTCACCACTAATAATGCAAAGCATCCACCGGATAATGCTAAATGCAGGTGTAAAATGTGTACAGCCCTATACCAGTGTCCAGTAGGCAATTCCCATGGATGGACAAGCGTACGACCAAGATGGCACCCATAACTGCAATCCCGGTGGAATTACACAGCTGCAGAAAGGCATAACACAGGAAATACAGATAGGGACTACAGTACATACACCCCATACAAAGTCAGACCGTCATGCGAATACCGGCGTACACAGCACTCAATCTGCCAGCACCAAAAGGGGGATCACTCGCTGCCATACTGTGGAACAAACGGGCGACCTGTGGAACACATACTAATGGCACACCAACAATGTCAACTATGAAGGTCATAGGATGGCTAAACTATGGCGTACCCACATATAAAGAACATCTGTCAATGAATAAATAGGATCTACATGTTTTGGTGGTGTTATTTTGACAATATAGTGGCAGAGATTTCCTATTGGGGCTTCTGAGGATTATTGAAAGCAGTCGCTAACCTGCATCTTTGGATGTACACCATTTGTTTTCAGTTCTGAAACACCTGGTTTCCGTAGCACTACATAATATGGGTAGTCAAACAGACAACCGCCATTGGGGAACATACAGCTGCAGTCAAAACCACTGGCCAGATGGACACAGTACAACAAGTTCTACACTTTACATATGCACATTGGTGTCCATTATAGAACCCCAAAAATTGATCCGTACACTATATCATCCAGCTGCTACCGTTCCACCCAGAAGAGGTGACAGCCGTGACTACGGCACAGCTAGACATATGCATCAACAGCGTGTTTAAGGTTGATGACAAGTGTCCATGAAATGCAGGAGATATGAACAGAAATCCCCAGATTGTCGAGTCCATAGACGTGCGTCCACATCCCAGTCCCGCACACATGAAGGATGTGTAATGGGTACCGTCGAGGGTTGCAGCCATGGGATCGTGGGTATGCAGAAATGGGGCTCGGTGTTGTTTGGCAGATAATCCGTTGTCCCGCCCCGTGGGAGGGATGTGGTTATAGCACATGCCTTACTCCCCACTAATAATGCAAAGCATCCACCGGATAATGCTAAATGCAGGTGTGAAATGTGTACAGCCCTATACCAGTGTCCAGTAGACAATACCCATGGATGGACAAGAGTACGACCAAGATGGCACCCATACCTGCAAACCCGGTGGAATTACACAGCTGCAGTAAGGCATAACACAGGAAAAACAGATGGGAACTACAGTAGACACTACCCATACAAAGTCAGACCGCCGTGCGAATACCGGCGTACACAGCACTCAATCTGCCAGCACCAAAATGGGGATTACTCGCTGCCATACTGCGGAACAAATGGGTGACCTGTGGAACACATACTAATGGCACACCAACAATATCAACTAGGAAGGTCAGCCAAAACCACCGGCCAGATGGACACAGTCCAACAAGATCTACACTTTACATATGCACATTGGTGTCCATTGTAGGACTCAAAAATTGATACGTATGGAATATCATACAGCTGTTATCGTTCTACCAGAAGAAGCGACAGCCATGACTATGGCACAGCTAGACATATGCACCACCAGCGTGTTTAAGGTTGATGACAAGTGTCCATGAAATGCAGGACATATGGACAGAAATCCCCGGAGTTCCGAGTCCATAGAAGTGCGTCCTCATCCCAGTCCCGCACACATGAAGGATGTGTAATGGGTACCGTCGAGTGTTGCAGCCATGGGATCCTGGGTATGCAGAAATGGGGCTCGGTGTTGTTTGGCAGATAATCCGTTGTCCCACCCCGTGGGAGGGATGTGGGTGTAGCACATGCCTTACTCCCCACTAATAATGCAAAGCATCCACCGGATAATGCTAAATGCAGGTGTGAAATGTGTACAGCCCTATACCAGTGTCCAGTAGGCAATTTCCATGGATGGACAAGCGTACGACCAAGATGGCACCCATAACTGCAAACATGGTGGAATTACACAGCTGCAGTAAGGCATAACACAGGAAATACAGATAGGGACTACAGTAGACACTCCCCATACAAAGTCAGACCACCGTGCGAATACCGGCGTACACAGCACCCAATCTGCCAGCAAGAAAATGGGGATCACTCGCTTCCATACCGCGGAACATATGGGCGACCTGTGGAACACATATTAATGGCACACCAACAACGTCAACTAGGAAGGTCATAGGATGGTTAAACTATGGCGTTCCCACTTATAAAGAACATCCTTCAATGAATTAGTAGGATCTACATGTTTTGGTGGTGTTAGTTTTGACAATACAGTGGCGGATATTTCCCATTGGGACTTCTGAGGTTTATTTAAACCAGTTGCTAACCTGCATCATCGGATTTACACCATTTGGGTTCATTACAGACAAAACTGGTTTTCGTAGCACTACATAATATGTGTAGTCAAACAGTCATCCGCGATTGGGGAACATACAGCAGCAGTTAAACCCACTGGCCAGATGGACACAGTCCAACAAGTTCTACACTTTACATATGCACATCGGTGTCCATTGTAGGACCCCAAAAATTGATCCGTATGCCACATCTACCAGCTGCGATCGAGAGACCTAGAAAGGAGTGAACAGCCGTGACTATGGCACAGCTAGACATATGCACCACCAGCGTTTTTATGGTTGATGACAAGTGTCCATGAAATGCAGGACATATGAACAGAAATCCCCAGATTGTCGAGTCCATAGAAGTGCGTCCACATCCCAGTCCCGCACACATGAAGGATGTGTAATGGGTACCGTCGAGGGTTGCAGCCATGGGATCCTGGGTATGCAGAAATGGGGCTCGGTGTTGTTTGGCAGATAATCCGTTGTCCCGCCCCGTGGGAGGGATGTGGGTATAGCACATGCCTTACTCCCCACTAATAATGCAAATCATCCACCGGAGAATGCTAAATGCAGCTGTGAAATGTGTACAGCCCTATACCAGTGTCCAGTAGGCAATTCCCATGGACGGACAAACGTACGACCAAGATGGCACCCATAACTGCAAACCCGGTGGAATTACACAGCTGCAGTAAGGCATAACACAGGAAATACAGATGGGAACTACAGTAGACACTCCCCATACAAAGTCAGACCGCCGTGCGAATACCGGCGTACACAGCACTCAATCTGCCAGCAACAAAATGGGGATTACTCGCTGCCATACTGCGGAACAAATGGGTGACCTGTGGAACACATACTAATGGCACACCAACAACGTCAACTAGGAAGGTCATAGTATGGTTAAACTATGGCGTTCCCACTTATAAAGAACATACTTCAATGAATTAATAGGATCTACATGTTTCGGTTGTGTTATATTGACAATACAGTGGCGGATATTTCCTATTGGGACTTCTGAGGATTAGTTAAAGCAGTTGCTAACCTGCAGCATTAGATTAACACCATTTGGGTTAATTGTAGAAAAACCTGGTTTTTGTAGCACTACATAATATGAGTAGTCAAACAGACATCCGCGATTGGGAAACATACCGCAGCAGTCAAAACCACTGGCCAGATGGACACAGTCCAACATGTTCTACACTTTACATATGCACATTGGTGTCCATTGTAGGACCCCAAAAATTTATCCGTACGCAATGTCAACCAGCTGCGATCGAGAGACCCAGAAGAACTGACAGCCGTGACTACGGCACAGCAAGACATATGCACCACCAGCGTGTTCAAGGGTGATGACAAGTGTCCATGAAATGCAGGACATATGAACAGAAATCCCCAGATTGTCGACTCCATAGAAGTGCGTCCACATCCCATTCCAGCACACATGAAGGATGTGTAATGGGTACCATTGAGGGTTGCAGCCATGGGATCCTGGGTATGCAGAAATGGGGCTCGGTGTTGTTTGGCAGATAATCTGTTGTCCCGCCTCGTGGGAGGGATGTGGGTATAGCACATGCCTTACTCCCCACTAATAATGCAAATCATCCACCAGAGAATGCTAAATGCAGCTGTGAAATGTGTACAGCCCTATACCAGTGTCCAGTAGGCAATTCCAATGGATGGACAAACGTACAACCAAGATGGCACCCATAACTGCAAACCTGGTGGAATTACACAGCTGCAGTAAGGCATAACACAGGAAATACAGATAGGGACTACAGTAGACACTCCCCATACAAAGTCAGATCACCGTGCGAATACCGGCGTACACAGCACTCAATCTGCCAGCAAGAAAATGGGGATCACTCGCTTATATACTGCGGAACAAATGGGCGACCTGCGGAACACATACTAATGGCACACCAACAACGTCAACTAGGAAGGTCATAGGATGGTTAAACTATGGCGTTCCCACTTATAAAGAACATCCTGCAATGAATTAATAGGATCTACATGTTCTGGTGGTGTTATTTTGACAATACAGTGGCGGATATTTCCTATTGTGACTTCTGAGGATTATTTAAAGCAGTTGATAACCTGCATCTTTGGATGTACACCATTTGGTTTCAGGTTTGAAAACCTGGCTGTTGTAGCACTACATAATATGGGTAGTCAAACAGACATCCGCGATTGGGGAACATACAGCAGCAGTCAAAACCACTGGCCAGATGGACACAGTCCAACAAGTTCTACACTTTACATATGCACATTGGTGTCCATTGTAGGACCCCAAAAATTTAACCCTATGCAATATCTACGAGATGCGAGCGAGCGACGCTGAAGGAGTAACAGCCATGACTACGACACAGCTAGACATATGCACCACCAGCGTGTTTAAGGTTGATGACAAGTGTCCATGAAATGCAGGACATATGAGCAGAAATCCCCAGATGGTCGAGCCCATAGAAGTGTGTCCACATCCCAGTCCCGCACACATGAAGGATGTGTAATGGGTACCATCGAGGGTTGCAGCCATGGGATCGTGGGTATGCAGAAATGGGGCACGGTGTTGTTTGGCAGATAATCCGTTGTCCCGCCCCGTGGGAGGGATGTGGGTATAGCACATGCCTTACTCCCCACTAATAATGCAAAGCATCCACCGGATAATGCTAAATGCAGGTGTGAAATGTGTACTGCCCTATACCAGTGTCCAGTAGGCAATTCCCATGGATGGACAAGCGTACGACTAAGATGGCACCCATAACTGCAAACCTGGTGGTATTACACAGCTGCAGTAAGGCATAACACAGGAAATACAGATAGGGACTACAGTAGACACTCCCCATGCAAAGTCAGACCGCCGTGTGAATACCGGCGTACACAGCACTCAATCTGCCAGCACCAGAATGGGGATCACTCGCTTCCATACCGCGGAGCAAATGGGCGACCTGTGGAACACATACCAATGGCACAATAACAACTTCAGCTAGGAAGGTCATAGGATGGTTAAACTATGGCGTTCCCACTTATAATGAACATCCTTCAGTGAATTAATAGGATTAATGTCAATTGACCATGGAATACACCTAATCAACATCAAAGAACCGCTGTCACCTTATGGCACACAATCCAAAACACACATAGGTAGATGAAACAGTCAACGTAGACATTGTCCAGGACAGGTCACAAATGGTATACAAAGGTTCCTTCATAGACATGTAAGCGCTTTCACCCGTAGGCTCCGTCAGACTTACACATAACATAAAAGCATCCAGGCTTTAAATATCCCCCCTACACTTTCATTGGTCAATTTCTCAGCAAACAATGAACATTTAACCACAGCATATAAAGCACAGACGCAATGTTAACTACACACACGTATATTAACATCTCCAAATACATCCTATTAACACATGTATTATTTGATATTGTACTATGTCTAATACTCATCAATCAAAGATCTAACAATATGTATAGAAGATATGTATATCATATTAATGTAATACAGTGGTAAACAATTGAAAGAGTGGACTAATGTGTGTTAACTGTATATCTGTACCTAAACTACATTACTGTTACGGGGGTTTAAGCCACCTGCTTCTCAAAAGAGGCTTCATCAGTGTTTCATCAGTCAGCCCTGGTGTGTGGTCAACCCTCCACCTATTAATCCATCTAAATCCGCATTCTAAAGCATAGTTGATGAGGTCCCCCCTCTGGTATTATAACCTAGCCTTCGTAAAACACTGAATGTAAATGTATGCCTTGTGATAGGTTCATAGGTTCATAGGTTCATACTAGGCTATCTGCCCGAGGGCATTTACAAGCCTAGCCCATCGTTTTGTGGCTTACGCCACCCCTTTAGTATGGGGAACTATACCCATTATTTTGCTGTGCCTCTGTCGAGCAGTGACACTGAGGTAATCCCTGGGGTATATCTGCGATCTCCCATCCATTGGTCAAGATTTCTCTTGAACAAGGCCAGCGAGGTGCTCTGCCTCACATATACCAGGATTTTGTTCCACAGCATAGGGAGTCTTTGGGTGATGAATCTATCCCTCCAGCACGTCCTATTAATAGCCGTGTCGAGGTTTAAGTCTCCGCCCTTGTGGCTCTGATGGATCTAGATTTTTGAGGTGAAGCATATTCATCAAATCTGGGTTTGACATGGCCTTGTATGTTAGGCAAAGGTCACCTCTGAGCAAGCGGTGGCGACTGAATAGAGCTGGAGTTCTTTCAGTCGGGCAGCATAGGACAGATTTTTGAGACCCTTTATCCTTTTGGTGAGGAACTTTGTGGCCTCTCCAGCTGCTGCAAGTGTCGGGTCAGATACATTCGAATGGGGCATTGTACTCAATCATTGGTCTGATGAGTGATGAGTAAAGGGAGACTATGACCTCCCTTGATCTAGATGAGAATCCCTTCATGATAAGGTGGGCAATGTAGAAGGTCTTCCTGACTACTTTAGCTACATGGGTGTCGAATGACAGACTACTATCAACCTGGGTCCCCAGGTCCCTGATAACTTCTTCTGTGCTCAGTGGATTGCCACCTATTTGGTAGCTAGGGGTAACCTTGTTTTTCCCGAAGGGTATGACTATGCATTTTTGGCATTTAACTTTAGGCGTGGCTCTGGCACCAGTTATCCGTTTCTGTGAGACCCTTCTGAAGGATATCTGTGTCAGATGTGTTTTCTACTATGGCGAGTTTGCAGTCATCTGCAAACTTTGTCAGCCATAACCCTCCTGTGTTTGCTTGTACTTGAAAAGTAGATGCCAAACAAGAGTGGGCCAGGACTGAGCCCTGTGGGACACCACTTGTGACAGGCTTTGAGTCTGACATGGCGCCAGCAACTCTGACCCTGTGGGTTCTGTCACTCAGCCAGTTTGCAACCCATCTTGTGATGTATGGGTTAACATTTAAGCTGATGAGTTTTTCAATGATACCTGAGTGGGGTATTGTATCAAGGCCTTCGCCAGATCGAGGTAGGCTGTATGGACTGCCTTTCCCTCATCAATGGCTTTGGTGACTGTTTCGAAAAAGTCAACCAAGTTTAAAAGGCATGATCTGCCTTTGACAAAGCCAAACTGGGTTGGATCCAAAGTCTGCAAATTCCCTATGTCTTTATTTATGAGGTCCATTATGATCCTCTCCATGGCTTTGCAGATAAGGCTTGTCAAGCTAATGGGCGGTAATTTCCAGGGTGGTGGAGGCACCGCCTTTGTGAAGTGGGACCACAGTTGCAGTGCCACTCCTGGAGTGCGTATCCAGAGGTAAGACTTTGATTAAACAGCTGTCCTAGCTGTGGGTTTAATTCCTCATTGAGTTCATGGAGCACACAGCCGGGGACACCATCAGGTCCCATGGATGCTGTGTTTTTTGCTGTGGAGAGAGCAGTTCTCACTTGGGCGTTGGAGATGTGTGGGGGCTGCAATCGTTTGGTATAGATATCTCTCCTTTTGGGGGAGTTTGCACTGAACCTGTCAGCCAGTATGTTGGCAATGCCTGTAGGATCAGTAATCTTCACATCATTTTGAACTAGTTCTGAGCATATCTGGGAGTTTCCTCCCAGGTTTCTAACATAGCTAAAGAAGGCCTTATGATTGTCTTTTGAGTCTTTAGCTATTTTTCTCTCAAAATTTGCTTTGGATGATTTTATGAGAGCTCTTAGTTTTTTACTTATAGTGATCAAGCGCGTCTTACCTTTTAAGGATTTTGCTCTATCTTGTAGTAGCTTCCTCCTTTGTTGTAGAGTTTGTTTATGGCTGGGGTCCACCAGACTGGACGCTTGCCTTTGGTACAAAGAGTCTTTGTTTTGCTTGGGATTGCCTTATCCATGCAGTCCTGCAGGTGCTGGTAGAAGGCATTTGTAAGTGATTCAGCGGCTTGAGTACTGTTTTCCGCCGGCTCGGGGGCCTTAAAGGAGACCACACTAGTCTTTAGAAGTGTGAAGTCGGCTTTCGTGCAGTTCTTCACTGTGGCCTTCTATATTTCAGGTGGGGGTGGGTTGAGGACCTCCAGCAAGATTAGTTTGTGATCTGATCTCACCAGTGAGGGGTATACTTCCGGTGTTGAACATTGTGCTCTCATGTTCGTGATGATGAGATCAAGTATGTTATCTCCTCTTGTGGGGATGGTGACTAGTTGTTCCATGGCATTTGAGTTTATGAATTCCAGGAACTTTTGGGCTAGGGTGTTTGGGCTTGAGTAGTGTTCCCAGTCTATATTAGGGTAATTGAAGTCACCTAGTATGATGGTGTTTGGTGATACATTTATCCCCTCTAGTGTTTTCAGGAAGGCCATGTGAGGTTCCTGAGTTTGTGAGGGTGGCCTGTAACATGCTACAATGATGTGCTCATAGCCGGCCATAGGCATACGCCAATCCTGCGGCTGCCTAGGGCGCCGCACCAGTAGGGCCACCTGTCTAGTAGGTATGTCATGTAGGTACACCAGGATGGGGGCACCATGTGTTGCGGTGGTGGGCGCCACGGAGCCCTATAGGCTAGGGCAGCGGTCGATCTAAGGCCGCTGCCATAGGAGGGGTAGTACAGTCTGCAGGTATGTGCAGAAGTGCACATGAAACAGCGGTCCACAAGGATTACCCATAGTGGCGACACCTGCACAGATGGCTATAGCGGGACACACACACGACCATGCATACAGCACAGTTAGACATACACACACTATAAATAGGCAATTATACACAAGGTTTATGGTGTGTACGGG
The DNA here is from genome assembly GCF_019279795.1 of Protopterus annectens. Taxonomy (NCBI): domain Eukaryota; kingdom Metazoa; phylum Chordata; order Ceratodontiformes; family Protopteridae; genus Protopterus; species Protopterus annectens. The sequence goes on along the minus strand of NC_056731.1, from coordinate 1,068,626,654 downwards.
TACAGTGTCAGTACAGCAAGGATAGCTGTCTGCCACGATATCCAGCAGATGTCTCTAGGATGTTCTGGAATACGGACGTTACATGGACAATGAGTGGATATGCATCGTACCACAGTTCTATGTGTCAGCCGTGCAAATATGCGACACATGGGACAGACAGCTGTCCATGCAAGAGCAGCACTATGGGCACAACATAGGTATGTAGATATACAATGACAGAGATACAGACGGACACATGTGGCAAGGCCGTGAGTGTAACGTACACAGCACCACCCCACCACACCATAGCAGGGTGCACATGGAGAACACGCTACGGAGGTCGCCAACCACAGCAGGCACAGAGGCAGTCCACGAGCTGCGTCTCACCATCCACAAACACAGGGATGGCGGCAGGATATGAGTGTTCTGTGGAAACTCTAAAGCCATACCCTATGAACCCATGCGGCTGGGAGCATAGACACACACACACATCTGGCAGGCATGGTGATTGACCACACCCCCACATACCCAACCGCACAACAGTATGACACAGGTATGGTACGCGCTACGTGGACCACCGAACACAGCACCGTCAGAGGCACATGTCCAGGTGGGTGACAACATCCGTAAAGGAATAGCCACCGATAGCCAAGGTATGTGTTGCCAAGCGTCTAAAATAACTACACTCTATTAGGGAAGCTGTGAACACACACACCCCACACACAAGGGGAAGGGCCGGGAGTCAAACCTACACCTACATACATGAACTCACTACAGCATAATGCATTTACAGAACGTGCTACCGAGATTATTGAACACAGTGCTGTCAGAGGCATACTTCTAGGTGTGTGACATCATCCGTAAGGAAATAGCTGACAATAGCCAAGGTATGTGTTGCGAAACATCTAAAAGCATATTCATCTGCAGAGGCAGCTGGAAACACACACACACACACGGGGAAGGGCCGGGAGTTGAACCTACGCCTACCTACATGAACTCACTACAGCATGATGCATTTACAGAATGCGGTACCGAGATTACTGAGCACAGCGCTGTCAGAGGCATACTTCTAGGCGGGTGACGTCATCCGTAAGGGAATAGCTGACAATAGCCAAGGTATGTGTTGTGAAGCGTCTAAAAGCATGTTCATCTACAGAGGCAGCTGGAAACACACACACACACCGGGAAGGGCCGGGAGTCGAACCTACGCCTACCTACATGAACACACTACAGCATGATGCATTTACAGAACGCGCTACCGAGATTACTGAGCACAGTGCTGTCAGAGGCATACTTCTAGGCGGGTGACATCATCCGTGAGGGAATAGCTGACAATAGCCAAGGTATGTGTTGCGAAGCGTCTAAAAGCATATTCATCTGCAGAGGTAGCTGGAAACACACACACAAACACCTCACACACACACGGGGAAGGGCCGGGAGTCGAACCTACGCCTACCTACATGAACATACTACAGCATGATGCATTTACAGAATGCGCTACCGAGATTACTGAGCACAGCGCTGTCAGAGGCATACTTCTAGGCGGGTGACATCATCCGTAAGGGAATAGCTGACAATAGCCAAGGTATGTGTTGCGAAGCGTCTAAAAGCATGTTCACCTGCAGAGGCAGCTGGAAACACACAGGGAAGGGCTGGGAGTCGAGCCTATGCCTACCTACATGAACACACTACAGCATGATGTATTTACTGAATGCGCTACCAAGATTACTGAGCACAGCGCTGTCAGAGGCATACTTCTAGGCGGGTGACATCATCCCTAAGGGAATAGCTGACAATAGCCAAGGTATGTGTTGCGAAGCGTCTAAAAGCATGTTCATCTGCAGAGGCAGCTGGAAACACACACACACACACACACACACACACACCGGGAAGGGCCGGGAGTCAAACCTACGCCTACCTACATGAACACACTACAGCATGATGCATTTACAGAACGCGCTACCGAGATTACTGAGCACGGTGCTGTCAGAGGCAAACCTCTAGGCGGGTGACATCATCCATGAGGGAATAGCTGACAATATCCAAGGTATGTGTTGCGAAGCGTCTAAAAGCATGTTTATCTGCAGAGGCAGCTGGAAACACACACACACCTCACACACACACAGGGAAGGGCCGAGAGTCGAACCTACGCCTACCTACATGAACACACTACAGCATGATGCATTTACAGAACGTGCTACCGAGATTACTGAGCACAGCGCTGTCAGAGGCATACTTCTAGGTGGGTGACATCATCCGTAAGGGAATAGCTGACAATAGCCAAGGTATGTGTTGCGAAGCGTCTAAAAGCATGTTCTTCTGCAGAGGCAGCTGGAAACACACTCACGGGGAAGGGCCGGGAGTCGAACCTACGCCTACCTACATGAACTCACTACAGCATGATGCATTTACAGAACGCGCTACCGAGATTACTGAGCACAGCGCTGTCAGAGGCATACTTCTAGGCGGGTGACATAATCCATAAGGGAATAGCTGACAATAGCCAAGGTATGTGTTGCGAAGCATCTAAAAGCATATTCATCTGCAGAGGCAGCTGGAAACACACACACACACACACACACACACACACACACACACACACACCGGGAAGGGCCGGGAGTCGAACCTACGCCTACCTACATGAACACACTACAGCATGATGCATTTACAGAACGCACTACCGAGATTACTGAGCACAGCGCTGTCAGAGGCATACTTCTAGGCGGGTGACATCATCCGTAAGGGAATAGCTGACAATAGCCAAGGTATGTGTTGCGAAGCGTCTAAAAGCATGTTCATCTGCAGAGGCAGCTGGAAACACACACACACACACACCTCACGGCCGGGAGTCGAACCTACGCCTACCTACATGAACACACTACAACATGATGCATTTACAGCATGCGCTACCGAGATTACTGAGCACAGTGCTGTCAGAGGCATACTTCTAGGCGGGTGACATCATCCGTAAGGGAATAGCTGACAATAGCCAAGGTATGTGTTGCGAAGAGTCTAAAATCATATTCATCTGCAGAGGCAGCTGGAAACACACACACACACGGGGAAGGGCAGGGAGTTGAACCTATGCCTACCTACATGAACTCACTACAGCATGATGCATTTACAGAACACGCTACCGAGATTACTGAGCACAATGCTGTCAGAGGCATACTTCTAGGCGGGTGACGTCATCCGTAAGGGAATAGCTGACAATAGCCAAGGTATGTGTTGCGATGCATCTAAAAGCATATTCATCTGCAGAGGCAGCTGGAAACACACACACACACACACACACACACACACACACACACACACACACACACACACACCTCATACACACACGGGGAAGGGCCGGGAGTCGAACCTACGCCTACCTACATGAACACACTACAGCATGATGCATTTACAGAATGCACTACCGAGATTACTGAGCACAGCGCTGTCAGAGGCATACTTCTAGGCGGGTGACATCATCCGTAAGGGAATAGCTGACAATAGCCAAGGTATGTGTTGCGAAGCGTCTAAAAGCATGTTCATCTGCAGAGGCAGCTGGAAACACACACACACACACACACACACACACACCTCACGGCCGGGAGTCGAACCTACGCCTACCTACATGAACACACTACAACATGATGCATTTACAGCATGCGCTACCGAGATTACTGAGCACAGTGCTGTCAGAGGCATACTTCTAGGCGGGTGACATCATCCATAAGGGAATAGCTGACAATAGCCAAGGTATGTGTTGCGAAGAGTCTAAAATCATATTCATCTGCAGAGGCAGCTGGAAACACACACACAGGGAAGGGCGTCGAACCTACGCCTACCTACATGAACACACTACAGCATGATGCATTTACAGAACGCGCTACCGAGATTACTGAGCACAGCACTGTCAGGAGGCATACCCCTAGGTGGGTGGTATCATTTGCAGAGGCAAGGCAGCCGATAGGGAATGAAGACAGAGTGCGCAGTCACACAGCATGTTACCATCCCAAGGTGGCCGTACAGTAACACTGTAGTGCTGCAGTCGGGAATACCAACTAACTATGGAGCAGTACATCACGACATGAATACGGGATGCACCACATACAGTATACCCTATATGAGGGCATCCGGCGTGCAGGATGTAGGCAGCCATTGTGGCATAACAACCACATATGAGTCACCTGGATGGTCACCATGGCTATGCAGGATGTCATTGGCCATGGCTACACGCCTAGTAGCAGACATCGGTGCCGACTGTAGTGTGTACCCCCGCATGATGTACTGGCCATGCCTCTCACACCTAGCGGTTGCGAAGGGGAGACAGACATGCACACGGGGTATCAACGCAGACGCGCACGGTGTGCACTGTACTGTGTGTCCATCTACACAGCTGCTTACTGGACATGCTCAGACACTTAGAATCTGCACAGTGCAGACATGCATACACATGGGGCGACGGCATGGGAGGCAGAATGTGGACCGTCGTGTGTGTCCACCCACACAACAGTGACCCGGCCATGCCACAGACGTGGCAGTTGTGAAGGGGAAACAGGTATGCACACGGGGTATCAATGCAGACGGGCACGGTGTGCACTGTACTGTGTGTCCAGCTACACAGCTGCTTACTGGGCATGCTCAGACACTTAGAATCTGCACAGTGCAGACATGCATACACATGGGGCGACGGCATCGGAGGCAGAATGTGGACCGTCTTGTGTGTCCACCCACACAACAGAGACCCAGCCATGCCACAGACGTGGCAGTTGCGAAGGGGAAACAGGCATGCACACGGGGTATCAATGCAGATGGGCGCGGTGTGCACTGTACTGTGTGTCCATCTACACAGCTGCTTACTGGGCATGCACAGACACTTAGAATCGGCACAGTGCAGACATGCATACACATGGGGTGACGGAATGGGAGGCAGAATGTGGACCGTCATGTGTGTCCACCCACACAACAGCAACCCGGCCATGCCACAGACGTGGCAGTTGCGAAGGGGAAACAGGCATGCACACGGGGTATCAATGCAGACGGGCACGGTGTGCGCTGTACTGTGTGTCCATCTACACAGCTGCTTACTGGGCATGCTCAGACACTTAGCATCTGCACAGTGCAGACATGCATACTCATGGGGCGACGGCATGGGAGGCAGAATGTGGACCGTCGTGTGTGTCCACCCACACAACAGCAACCCGGCCATGCTCACACACGTTGTATGTGCTACGTGCTGTCCAGCATGTAGATGGAGTGCACATGCCGCAAGTCACGGCCAGGTAAACCTGTACACACACACGGGGTGGACACACATGCAGTCACACGTACACACAGATGACAGAACAGGCGTCACGGGTGCAGGCTGAACATGTACACACTGTAGTGAACACTGTAGCTGCTATGCCAGCACCATGTCATCGGTGCAGCAGTATGCCTCACGGTCCAGCAACTGCATGTGACATATGTCCAGAAGACTATGTGGTGGTGTACGTCCGTCATGCAAAGTACACGTGTACTATCAATGATCCCACAGGTGTGATGTAGTCCACCCATACCGGTATACACGGACAGGCATGCTCCACACATACCACGGGCCTGACACAGATATGACACATGACTGCAGCTGCACCACAGTGTAACAATGTCCGGATATGTCACATATGTGATTTCCTGGATGTGTGCATGGACTGCACGCAGGACACATACGAAGCTTGTGATGTACCACATGCATAACACAGGCATACACGGTAATACACACACGAAGGGAAGGCGGACACATGTCTGTGGTATGCACCCCCTACAGGGTGTAGCAGTGTTCACTGGGACACATACCCTTGTACAGTTTGCCTGTGACAGCTGTGATACCATACCACAGTCCATGTTCCATGTATGTTGACACACATGTCACAACGTAGCAATGCATACACACATGGCAACAGGGGATACATGTGACACGTGTACTGTGCACGGTGCAGCCATGCATGAGCGGTGTCCGTTGTCCGTAACACAGTTGCAACCCCTTACCACATGCATACCCATCATGGGGGCCGTCATATGGTGGCATAGTAACAGCACGCATGGCAGTCTGTGTGTACACCATGTGTTTAAACACCTGTCCACATACATGTGTGCAGGTGCTGGTCACAGGTGTGTCACACACCATCCTACCCTGCCATGTGCATACAGTCTGCTAAGTCGCCTTTACATGACAGCGCTGCCATGATGCATACCCATCGGCCATGCGTGATCGACCATATGTCACATTGCCACTGTAACCCCTACCACCTCCCAAGTGCAGATATTGGCACAGCTGCCAGATACAGTGGTAGTACGCAGGATGCACCACATACCGCTGCACGCCTGCACAAATCCCATGTAGTGGGTGTGGCATTCCTAGCACCAACATGTGTGCAGGAATGTGTGCCCATGTATGCCACAGATCGGGGGGACTATGTGCCATGTGCCACACATCACTGTACACCATGGTAGAGATCTGTACCTACCTCAGTGTGGGGTGCATCGATGTGGATGGTGCAGTACATGCAACACGTCATCCCTCCGTGTAGACATGTGTGGCCACCACCATGTCAATGTGTCGACATGTGTGTGTATGTCTGCTGCCTGTTGTGAGGGTGTATGCAGATATAGTGTTGTGACTGGACACTGACCACACAGGGTGACCATCCCGTACTGGTGCTGCATTGTACATCCCTGTCAATGCCATACCTGTGAGTCTTACTGGCCACCTGTGCAAGACCACCCCCTGTGACATGGCGCGTGGGTGCATTGTCTTATGAGGGTGCATGACCACACAGACAGGTGTCCCCAACTGCACACAATGGTGTGTGTGCCATAGAGGTGTACGCACCGTGAATGCAGGCATATTCCTGTACCGGTACAGCATCCGACTGCTGCACACCGTGCACCACAGCTGACAGGTGACACCTGCGGTCAGTGGCCAGCACACTGCGTATGACACCTGCAGAATGTCACCATACCTGTACTGTGTCATGCCATGTATGTGATGTCTCTGTCCACCGTAGCCTGTGGCACCGACCACAGGCATCAGGTGCAGTATATGTGTGGACATGTGCGTCATGTACCGTGTAAGCAACGTTACACTGTATCCGGCTCCGTGCTCCGCAGGTGTATGTGTATAACCTCTCTTCTTGCAATCCCGACTGTCTGTTCTCTATATCACAAAAGCTCTGCACCTGCTCCCATAGTATTCCTACATAGGTAAAGTACATGTATACTAAATGGAGTACTACACTGGCCTAGAATCCCCTTGTGTACCCACTTCCCTATAGGTGCCTTCTGACCTGGTTACACAGCAAATGCATTCACGTTCTCTGGCATGTCGAAGGGTCAATTGCTAGCGACTTCTCCTGTTCAGATGGTGAATCTGGGCATCCTGGGCACTGTTACAGGTGCCTCATGGACACGGACAAGCCGCACCTCCCCCAATGAACATAATACATGTGACAGACGCAACTATATGGCCAGACAGGGGGCTGTGCTCTCTCAAACCATGACCGGCAAGACCAAGCGGGAGGGGAAGGACACCATGCACACCACAAACCCAGTGTCACATGTGACTATCGCAAATGCTAATCAAACACATGAACACACTAAGGCATACCTGGAGGCACTGTTAAAACATGTCACGAACCTAACGAGCCCTCTGAAGCAGACACACAAGCAACTGCCTCCACAAGACATAGGACATGCAACACATAGTTCTCAACGTCAGTGTACTAAACTGTCAGAGCCCCAAAGGCAACACACACACTCTGCCAGACACACTTGTAATGGGTGACACCACTGTCAGACACACTGACGTCCCACCCACCAGACTGAACAAGGGAATGATCACAGTAGGCTGCCTGCCGGGTGCTGGAATCCGCCACATAACACACGCACTCAGGTCTCTCCGCAGCATGTACAGGTATGACGCGGTCATTGCCCATGTTGGTGTCAACGACTGGAGACATACCACCCTGGGATACATTAAAGGAGACATAGAGGGCCACTCAGATTGTGTAGCCCAGGCCGGCATGTCCCTGACCCTGGGCAGTATCCCACCCTCATCAAGTATGATGCCACTATACTGGCTCCAAGTGGTCACCCTTGATAATGTGCCTGGTTACCGGTGTCAGTCTGAGGGGATCCAGATTCCTCATACCTGGGATGACATGCTTGGCACGCCACCCCTTCGCAAGGTGTGGCTCGCACCTGTCGCCCTGGTCTTCAAGGGTTTGGCTAAGGCACCTGCCACCCCCACAGTGCCCACTGCAGGCAAGGCTGGAATGATAAACCTACCACCCTACACTACAAACCTGGAGAACAGACAGGGTAATACTGCTCAGTGCCAGTGGTCTACGCCCAAGCTGCACACCCTCAAATGCCCTCCTCAGTATGGAGGACATCGATGTCAGTGCTGTGACTGAAACATTGATCAGGGCTGCTGAGAGCACCCCAGCACTATCGGGTCATACCCCATATCACGCGTTCAGGACCATAACCCGGACCAAACACAGAAGGAGGGGGAGTCTCCATTTCCATGAAGGATACACACACCTCCAGGTTGGCAGAAATGCACGTAGCAGCGGGAAATATACAGGTGCAATTAACCATGGGTAGGACTGCCCTACAGTTTGTTGCATGCTACAGACCACCCTCCCAAACCCAGGATACCTGCACATCCTTCCTGAAGACACTGGTGAGTGTGAATGCTATCACAACACCGTCATATTGGGTGACATCAACCACCCATACATAGACCGGGAACATTACCCAGGACACAACACCCTACACCAAAGGTCCCAGGTGTTCATACACCTGAATGCTGTGGAACAACCATGCACCATACCCACAAGGGGGGGAAGAATACTAGTTCTGATCATCACACATGGGGACGATATGCTCCACACAGGATGTACATCCCTCAATGGTGAGGTCAGACCATATAGTGAACTCACTGGAGATCCGCATCCTGTACCCAACACCGGCATGGGAGACCACAGTGACGACCTCTCCACAGTGAACCACACACGTCATACGACCGGTGTGGTACCCTACAAGGCCTCCATGCCAGTGGTAAACACAGGCCACACTGCTGAAACCCTTACAAATGCCTTCTATGAGCACCCTAGGAATGTCTGCACCAAGCGATCCTGATAACATCAGGACCTTGTCCACCGAAGGCAGGCACATGGTCTGGTGGACCCCAGCCATTGACAAACCGTACAACAAGAGTTGAGAGCTGATACATGACAGAGCAATATCAGTACCGGGAAGGGCATCACTGATTAATACCGACGTTAACATACGATCACTCATACAATCATCCAAGGGCGCCTGTGGGACTGGTACTGCAAAGGACACATAAGACAACCATAGGGCCTTTCTTAGCTATGGTAGGAACATGGGTGGAAGCACACAGTTATGCCCGGAATTACTCCAGAATGGTACAATGATCACGGAACCCACAGACATTGTCAACAAACCAGCAGACATGTTCCATGCATACATCTACCCCCCCCCCCCCAAGAGGGGACGTATCCATCCCACCAGAGTTTAGCCTCCCAAACATCCTGTATGCCCAGGAGAGAGCTGATATCTGTTAAGCAGTGAACACAGCATCAATGGGACCAGATGCTGTCCCCAGATGTGTGCTACACAACCTCATTGAGGCCCTCACCCGGCACATAAGGCTGCTGTTTCATCTTAGCCTTACTACGGGCTACGTCCCCGATGGATGGCATACGGCAACTCTGGTCCCACTACACCAGGGTAGTGCTCTTATGGACTCTAGACATCCCTGCCCTATCAGCTTGACAAGCCTTGTCTGCAAAGCTGTGGGGAGGTCCATACTGGAGCCCATAAATAAAGACATTGGTGTACAGCCAATACCGGAACATACCCACATCGGCTTAGTCAAGGGCAGATCCTGCCTCCCAAACCTGGTCGACCTGTTTGGAGGAGTCACTAAGGCCATTGATGGGGGTACGTCAGTTTGCACAGACTACCATGACCTGGCAGGAGCGTTCAAACCACACTCCACGTGGGCATCATAGAAAGGATCACCAGCGTAGATGTGGAGACATAATGTCACACGATGGTTTGCCAACTGGATGGAGGTCAAACCACACAGGGTTTGTGTTCCTGGTGCCATGTCAGACTCCAAGCTGGTCCCGAGTGGTGGCCCACTGGGCTCAGTCCTGGGCCCCCTCCTGTTCGGCATTCAACTTTCCAATGTGCATGCAAACATAGGGGGATTGTGGCAGACAAGGTATGCAGATGACTGCACACCAGCCACCATACTCAACACCCCATCAGACACGGACATCCACCTGGGGTCTCATAGAAATAGATAACTGGTGCCAGAGCCATGGCCTGATGCTACATGCCAGGGAAGGTATAGACCTACCCTTTGGGAAAGACATGTTCACCCCGACTTACCATATAGGTGGTAATCCATCAAACATGGTGGACGTGATCAGGGACATGGGTACCAAACCTGCCGGTAACCTCTCTCGACACTCACATTGCCAATGTGGTTGGGAAGACATTCCACTGGCCCACCTGGTCATGAAGGGATTCACATCCACATCAGGGGAGGTCATTGTACCCCTGTACTCTTCACACATCAGACCAATGATTGCGTACAATGCCACATTTGGAATGTACCTAACCTGACACCTGCAGCACTCGGAAGGACCTCAAACGTTCCACAACACAGGGATAAAGGTGCTGAGACATATGTCACATGCTGGCTGACCGAGGGGACTCCGGCTGTATACCTTCTCAGCCCGTCTGCTCTGTGGTGATCTGTGCCTGACATACACGGCCATGTCCGACCTGGGTGACATGGATATGTTCCACCTCCTAGGCTCCAAACAAACACGGGCACAGAAGCAACTGACAGAAACCTCAACACGGACATAAATAGGATGTGCTGGGGGGACAGGGTCATCGCCCAGAGACTCCCTTCAACATGGAAAAGATTCCCAGTCCATGTGAAGCAGAGCCCCTGACTGACTTTGTCCAAGAGTAATCCTGACGTGTGGATGTGTGATCGTAGGTATGCGCCAGGCATCATCTCTGTGTCACTGATGGACAGAGGGACAGCGGACCGATGGATGTAGTATCCTCATCCTAAGGGGTGGTGAAAGCCACACACACTCTGGCTAGGCTTACACATGCCGTAGGGCACATAGCCCGGTATGTACCTATGCGCCTATGTACCTATGTAGGGGTCCATGCTGGTTGCGGGTACCTGTGGTATGCTGATATGGCCAGATGTGCCTGTGGGTAACCCACAGCTACACATGGGGGACTGATAACAGTGCTCCCAGTAGGCACATGCAAGTACACCATATTTGGCATACAGGTTAACAGAACCAACATGGTGCTACACATGTAACCATCACGCATACCATCTGCACAGATCAATGTATGCTGCACCTGCACTACATGGTATGTCTGCTGCATGATGTCAGTACACAACCCACGTCACATACACACCTGTCACCTGTCATACACATCCACTGCAACATACACATCACGCACTATGCGGACACAGGTATCACATACACCTCTCACTATCTTGTCCACCCTGTGCATCAGAATATGTTTGCATAACCGTGCACCGATGGTGTGGATGACAGTGCTGTGGCAGAGGCTTCATCATATGCACAGGGTGATATGTGTGCCAGGGGCATAGGCTGTACCAATGGATGACATCATGTGTGTGTGTAAGGGCCGGTGCATTTACTGGACATGACTGTGCAGAATGCATGTGGATGTGGTGGAGCCCTACAGTTGTGTCTGCTGTGTGTGGGTATGTGTGTACACGGTTCAGCCATCTGTGATGCCTACACGGGGTATACTTGGCAGCCCCAGACTGTACAGTGCAGGTTGTATGGCTCACTGTGTCCGCCTGCGGCCACGTGACCCGTGCCTGCCTGGGGTCGCACGGGCACTACCGGGTGGAGGTATGGAGTGGCCACTCTCCGATGACACATGTCCGCTGGAACCGTGTCCACACTGGGACCGGCCAGGGCCACGTCCACGTGGCCTGCTGTGTCCTGGTGTGGTTGGTGTAGCACCAGCTGCACTGCTGCTGCTACCAGCACTGTGTGAGTGGGCATGAGAGGTGGCACGCACACGTTGACCTGCACTAGGTGGTGTTGCTGGCCTACGGCCACGTGTCCTACGCCTCACCCCTACCAGGTGTTCCAGCACAGACAGCTCACGCTCGCGGATTGACATGCCTCGGTCGAGGATTCCAACCATCTCACCTAATCTCCTATCCAGAACATCGGCAAGCTGCTGTTGAGCATTCGCCAATGACTGGATGTTCTCATTTAGGGAACGGATTGCGGCCCTCTGCAGCCTCTGCCCTTCTTGGTGCTGCCGTTCAGCATGTGCCTGTGCCGCCATTACTGTCTGGAACATGCGTCTGGTGATACCAGCTGCTGCACCCTGTACGGCAGGTGCATGTCTACCAGAGCTCCTACTAGGAGCAGCACCAGCCACATGCCTGTGTGGCACATCACCAGTCATTACACTGGCAACATGGTGTGTACTTGCACCTCCTGTAGCCACCACACATTCCTGCTCAATGCCAACAGACGCTGACTGTCCTTCCTCTATGGGCAACGGTGATGTGGTATGTGTCGGCATCTGAACCGTGTGCGGAGATGAAGGGGACATAGGTGGGATGTTAAACAGTGGCACAGCTTCTGCCCGTGACGACCCTGCCTGTGCCTCATGCATATGGTCATCACCGCTAGTATCTGTGGGGACACTAGCATCAGATGGACCGCAGGAGGGGAACGCACCTACAGCACCTGTGAATACAAAGACATACTGTAAGATACATTACACACACGCAGACACACACGCAGACACACACACACACACACACACACACACAGACACACACACAGACACACACACACACACACACACACACACACACACATGCAGAAACACACACACGCTGACACACACACGCAGACACACACACATGCAGACACATCATGCATGTGATATTGCCGATGGCATGCAGCATTCCCACACCACAGCTCAGTGAATGCAGGCCAGACATTAATAGTGGTAGTATGCATACTGCCCTGGGGTGCACACTACATCAAGCAGGTGTCATCTCAGTAGGCATGCAGTACACACATTCATGGTAGTTTTCATGCATCACCGTGATACACCATGTGGCCACAGGTGGGTTAACAGTACACATGTCTGGCGTCACTTTGTCATGTACTCCGCCAACATGTGCGATAACATGTGGACATGTGACAATGGTGTCCCACCACATGCACCACATCAAACTGGACGTCACAGTGCAGTGTTATGTGTACAGGCTACAGATAGAATGCATGTGTAACAAGGATGTCTGTGCAGGTGTGGTTGGTGTGAGCTGTGTACATAGCTGTACAGTGGGGAGTACGGGCACTGTGCCACTGCATGGCAGCAAGACACAGGTATGTTTCTGTGTGATGCGTAACATGGACACATTGCATTGCCATGTGTGCAACACAGTCATGCTGTTCCACAGCATGTATATGGTAGACATCGGTGGCACCTCCAGTGGCTGCAGACAGGCATTTCATTTGTCTGGTGTACCACATCAGATGTACAGGGGGTCCACTACAGCTATGATCGCACTATGTGTGGACAGGGTGCAACGGTGACTACCCACTGCAGATGTACTGTGTGGCAACATGCCTGTGGGTATCACCCATGGCCATGTTTGACTGGGTCATGGACAGTTGTGTGTGGTGGGCATCGTGTACACATCCCTGTGGTGGCCCATGTGACATACACCCATACTAGTCTGAGGTGTCACAATCCCAACGGCTATGCAGACATTGTGGATGTCTGCTATGTCGTGGAGTCATGTCATGGTGTGACATTGTTGCAGACAGAACACCACGTGCATGGGACATGTCATGTGCCATGTCACAACGTGTGCACACAATGCAGGGGCATAGGTCACATTGGTAACACCTGTGTGCTGGCCAGATCACAGCTCACTATTTGGTACTGTGTGCATACCGCAAAGGCAATCCGATGCATACTACACATGCAGCCATTGTAGAACACCTCCACCATTGTATACATAGCTGACTGCACATATCACACCGATGGGTTATGTGGTATCATGCCGGTGTATACTAATGGTTGTATCTACTGTACATGGGTGGCGTGTGTGTCGGGTGGTGCAACCTGTATACCGTGACTGGAGCAGACCTAGGTGTGCATGTCATACCTGGACACATGGGGAATATCTATACACTGTAACATGCCTATTACTAGCAACAGTCTCACCTGCTACGGACCCATGGCTGTGTGACACGCCAGACGTACCTGTATAGGGGCGACACAACAGTATACACATTATCCATTACTGTAGCCACAGTAAGCACTGTGCATGTCACATCATGTACCTGTGTGGTAGCATGTGTTATGCACATGTCTGCAAACACAACGTAGCATACTGTAATATGCAGCTTGTGTGGCCATATACCTAGCATGTGTTGGTACATTATGTGGTGTACTATGACACCCACACCTACGTCAGTTATCATACACACATGCAAGACTGACTTACCAGGCAGCTCCAGGCTCGTTGGTTGGGAGACACCCACCTCCACGATGGCAGCAAGTGTTTCTGCATGTTGTTCCCTGGGTGTCCCCAGACTGGCCAGGAGCTCCTCCGTGTGTGTGAGTGGGTGCTGGGTTGGTGGACCACCACCTGTCCCACCTTGTTGTCTGGCGATTGCGGCGGCACGCTGTTTCGCGTGCCGTATTAGGTCTGTGCAGTGTCGGCGGATCTGCTGGTAGGTGCGGTTGTTGCCACCCACGTTGTTCACCCTCCTGCATATCCTGCCACACGTCGTCCCGCTGCTGTGCTTGTTGTGGCACATGGCTGAATAGTAGCTCGTAGTTTTCGTGGAGCAACGGTATAATCACGTCATCCTCCTGGCGGCTGAAGGCTGGCAGCCGGGAATGTGGCATTATCTGTAAGACATAATGATGGTGACAGGTCACATTCACACTGATGTACTGGCATACTGCTGGACATACATTGCTATGAAATGTACAACATCTGCACAGTAATCTCTGCGATGCATCATGGCAGTGACACAGCTGACGTGTTGCCGTCACACCATTAAGCAGTGGGTTTCATATCATATCTGTGTGTCAACTCATCACACTGTACACACACCATGTTGATGGTAGCCTGCTGTGGACATGTGTTCCTGCCTGCACCTGTGTTCATACCAGTTGGCACATGTCCCAATGTGACAACAGTTCTACTGTTCACCTGGATGCTGTGTATATGTCACTAGGCATCACGTACGTGGCCATTATGAACGTCAGCGGTGGCACTGCACACATACACATGGACACCTGTACATGCATGTGTTGTGCCATGTACATCTACACAGCACTGTATGGGTGATGGCCAACCTGCCACGGCTCACCTGTATTGCACATGTGATACACATGGGACATTGTGTAACCATGTGACATTAGCAGGAAAGGTCATGCATAGCATGTGCACACGCACGTTGTTCACACCAACACACAGCACCTGTGACACCACAGGGTGCATCAGTGCCACATTACTGCTGTGGACGGTTGATAGTGCAAGTGCCATTTGTCCATCGCACCATGTAGGACTGTGATAGCACGTGCAGCCTTGCTGGGCAGAGCTGCATGGTATGGCAGGGTATGTCACATACATGGCACTGGGATGTGTCCCACCTGGGAGGTACTGATATTGGCAGGGTGGCTGTCCATTCCACATGTCATTGCTATGTGTATATGGACATTACACATGTCTATCATCATAGTGTGGACAATGGCCTTCTGCAAGGTAGGCTGCACGCTGCTTGGTGGGGGTGTGTATGGTGCATGCAGGTATCGCACATCCATGCATACACATTACCCCTGACAGGTGCTATGTGCTGCGATATTGTTCAACACAGTGCTGTATGTGCCCACACACTGCTATCCCGTGCACATGGATGGTTGCCTGGCCTGACATGGGTACCACATATGTCTACATCCAGTGCCTGCTGCCACCCCCATGTCAGCTGGTGCACCACACAGTGCCATCCCTCCCACAGGGAGCATGGTGTTGGGCACAGCATAGGTATCCATGTATGGGGACAGGGATGTTCACATAGCAGGGGCACTGATGGTATCATCCATCGGACCATACACGTATGATGCACACCTCACACACACAGCCCATTCAGTATGTTGTTCACAACACTGACACAGCTATTCTGCTAGGCCGGGGACATTCCCAGACGTACATACACAGATGCGTGAACATCTGTCTGTGGCATGGGCTACAATAATGGTGGGGTTCGACACATAACGTGTTTGAGTGTGGCTGGCGCAGACCTTCTGTGCACATGTCTACACAGTAAGCCTGTTCTACAGTAGCCAGCGGTGATGTGCTGTGCACATGTCAATTCTGCACATTGTGTTGGTGTCTGTCTGTCCACGGGCCAGTGGTGGGACACACAGGGGTATTAGTGAACATATATGCATGCCACCCTGTACTGCTGTACTGCTAGCTTCTCGGGTGCTAATGTGTCATGGACATGCACACCTTACCCGAACAGCTGGTAGTGGGTTGCCACCCGTACCCATCTCCTCTTGTGGGTTGCTATGATCCAACACCCTCTTTGTATTGTATGTTCAGGCTATGCACTTGTGTGGGGCATGTGGGCAAGCAATGCTCTACTGCGTACCTTTGCACCCATTGCAGAACATGTCACACAGGTACACTGGCAGCCATACACTTCACAGCTTGATGACGGCACAACATGTGTTGTACACATGTAACACATATCCTGTGGGACATGGTCATATGTACAGGCATGTCCAACAGTCACGTACCACTGCTACCCCTACATGACGCATATGCAGTACATGTGGCGGTACAGCAACTGTCACATGTAGTCGTGCAATGCCCCCCTACCTACATGGCGTGGTACTGCCTGTGGGGGATATGTGTCTGCATCCATGCTATGGCCATAGCTGACAGTTGTACATCGATATGTGCAACATACCTCATTTGGTGTTCTCATGGGTGCATGTTCAACATGGCTCCGCATTGTTTGTGTCTGTCACACAGTCATTGTTGTACATGGTTTACATGCCAGCCATGGCGTACTGTGTGTGATTCCATGTACTTCATTGGGATACCAGCATTATACATTATAACAGCTTATTCCAGCCATCACATAGCCTTCCTAGATGACACTGTTAGCCAGCCAGTAGGAGGTGTTCCGCCATCTGCACATACGTCACACAGTACGAGGGCGGCTGACACCCATTCTGGGGACAGGGTTCTGACAGATGTGGATATGTGTGATGCTGTCGACAACCATGACTGCGCCTGATGGTCACATCTGGATGGTTAAAATTCACAACACACACCTACCTTCACGTAGCAACACATCATCCACAACAATGGGCTTTCCTGCCAGAACAATGTGTGCAGTATGTCTGTATGACCACTGCAGGCACCACTGGTGGCCCCCAGCATGGCAGCCAACAGCACCAGTGTATATCCCGTGGAATCATGGGTTACACCATTCACAACATACCTGTCTCAGATGACCCTGTTGTGGATCACAGTGCAGTTCCACACATCATGTTACACTAGGCATCATGCATTGATATGTTGCGGATGTGTGAATGGCTGTGCAACTCAACATATGCACACATGACACATCACCTGGTACAACATGTCTGTCATACCACATGTTATTGTGACCACCCTGTGATGGCATTATACAGGCTACGTGTACTGGGACATGTGATGGCTCACCGGTATATTCACCCTCTGGGTGTGTGTCTAGCCAAGTGTACAGTAGGCAGTGGTCTGAACACAGGGACACTGTACATTGACCTACTCTGTCACTGCAACTGTTGACTATGCTCATACTGTACTTATACAGGCATGTGGTATCTGACCACTATTACAGTCCTGGTCGACCACACTGCTGTGGCACACATGACCTGCGGACATCTGCCTGGGGTGTGGAGCACACATGTACATCTTCACATGCTATACTGCCTCTGTGGTGGTGTCACATGACTGTCTCCAGCAGGGCTGTAACAGGCAGGCATGGCATGCGGTCATGTGGGACAATGCTTGCACCTTCCACTGTGCTGCACACAAGCAAGGCACACACACTAGTGCACGACTCACATTTATCTGCAGTGCCTGGGACCTGCCTCCATGCTCTGCACAGCACACCTGCAAGTACAGATTGTACACGGATCATACCTCCCAGGCACATACCTGGACTGCAACACACACAGGTGAGGGGATCCCACATCACACAATGTTTTGCACACATACTGGATATTTGCCGAACACAATGCATCGTAGGTGCTCCATGTTCAGATACCCATGTTTGTGACCGCTAGACACATTGTAACACGCAACAGAGCTTACACTGTACACCACAGTTTACATGCTGTCTGTGTTGTCATACTGTACATTGGGCCTCGGACAGCTGCTACTGCCATGTGCTGACAGCAACCCACACTTCCCTAGAATGGACTCCCATGTACCCACACATGCTTGGGCATGCACTCCACCTAGCTGGGTGACACATTACACAACACATACCATACCTACACTACCCTCAGCATGCACGATACCTCCATGTGTCTGGTGTGTTAAACCTGGGGTTATCCCCCCTTTGGTAGATGAACATATATGCTTCACGGCCCTGCTAGCCACACCCTGGATACACACCCATCACAGCATACATGGTACATGTATTCTACAGCCGGTACTACTGACGTCTGCTGACAGGGGTTGTTAATGGCATGGCACCCCGGCAGATGGACAGTGTACATGACTATGCTGACACATATCACAGTGCACTTCCGTAGCATGTACGCAATGGTAGGGACCATGCTATTCCACACAGAGACATGGCGGTACTGGCCTTTTCACAGACGCCACGGTGGTGGTCATGTTCCATGCACATCTGCTGTATGGGCACATGTGCAGGCTGTTGCACGGTGGGTATATTCACATGTGTGGGGTGCATCACTTGACAGCCATGGTGGGTCCTCGTGGTCCATCACATGCTCCAAGGCTAGCTACCTACACATGACTGCTGCACATTGCAGTGTGGGTCCTCAGGCAGTGTGGTGGTATGTCTGTGTTGTTTGGCTACATCCACATTCGATGTCGCATACAACAGTCACCCAGGCATTGCTGACTGAGATAATGTTGGCAACATGCCAGGCAATGGTGTACCTACCAACAATACACACTCTCACTCACTACAGGGTTGCAATCCATACATGGACATCGTAATGTCCCTGTGGACACATACATGGTACTGCCATGCACACGTTATGTCCTAAGACACTGTCCCAATGTCACCTTCCGATCTCCCTAGCTGTTATGTCCCGCCAAACTGTTTGGTATGTGTCTCCACACCAGTCCACTGAATTCACTGCTAGCCTGTTGTCGGACATTGTGTACCTTGACCGTCACACTGCCACATCTATCGCACTACACATGGGTGGCACTGCATTGCACGTGTGGGACTGCATTCGTACACCCATGACTGGACCATTCTGTATGGCACTGGGGCACATCCTCACAAACGTGCTTCATGCACTCATTGATGACCTCCATGCCTTTACTGGCACCCTTGTTGGGCTTCTGTGTGCACAGCACGCCACATACACATGCTGGCCACCTGTCATACCATTGCATGGGTGGTTGGTGTGGTACAGAGGGCAACTGATCAGACATTGTCCTCACATTGCCCTTCAGCACCATTCCACATTCTGGTATTGGCAATGTACACATCCACCGTCACATCATACCCTGTGTCTCAGGATGTTAGGCTATATGACTCCTGGACAGGACACACAGTGGTGCAAGCATATCATGCTACCTACTACATGTCAGGTACATGTGGCATTACACAGTCCTCAGTCATGGGGCCCCTCATGTTCACTATTTGCTTACATACACAACATGCTGTCACAGAGTACTGTCCATGCCTAGATATCCCACATCTACATACCTGGCACCATTATAGCTCCACCAGCTCATACTGATAACAACCGTATGGGTGTCGGTGTGACAGATACATCATGTGGGTGTCATGGCATCAGGATGCATGACACATGGTGCATGCACATCACCTTTGCATGGCAACATTCATCCACTGAGTATCACATGGATACATTCCCCGTACATGCATATCAAATTGTACATGGTTGCTGTACACACACATGCCCCACATGGTGCTTGGTTGCCGTATTCCACTGTGGCATGGGTACACATCTGCAGGGCCACACCTATCTGTACTGTGTGTGATGCTGGTACATAGGTAGCCATTGTACCTGTGGCATACACACATCTACACACGGGCAGGGTTACAATACCACATTCGTGGTGTACCTTCCACAACGGCTACGACTTTACATGGCACAGCTTTATCATGCCATGATGTGTACCAGGCACAGACAGTTTACATATGCGGCTGACAGACGGGAAACACATTTGTACACATCTGCATACCACATACACAGGGTTGTCTACTGCTCTGACATGGACCATGTCCTCCGCATTACTGATGCATGTAGTACTCATACATGGCAATTGCAGTGGGCAGTGTGAATGGACCACTCATGGATATGTGCACACATGCCACATTGCATGGGCTGGGCTTCTGTGTTACTTCCGCAGACACGACACACACCATGCTGTGGAACATAGGTCCTGTGCACATCCCACAGGGACACACAGTGGCACTGTTCATGTGATAGCTCCCTTGCTGTTTGAGTGACACGTAGTCATGGCACCACCACAGCAGCAGTACTGTGTAGACATGCAGTTGACACCCACCTCTGCTGTTCACTGGACACTACCATGGGGAGGTGACACTACTGTGTACACTGCACATGTGTTTACACATGGACCTGCCGGACTTCATTGTTGCCCACATTGCACCTGTTGCAAATCGTTTGGCCATGGTTACTTGGTGTTCCTTCCATTTCGGATGGCTATTATGCTACTACTCTGTCCCATATGTACATGCCATATGTATCCTGTTATTGTACATACCAATAGGCCATAACTCCATTATGCATGATATGCCTGTGATACTGTGTATGATGTCTGTCATATCCACCATGACAGCTTTACATTACACATAGTTGACATAGTATCCCCTACTGCAAGGCATACGTGCACGTCGTGCGCACATTACGTATGACATCGACGTATATGCCCATACACATGTGTGCTGTGACAGTATACATACATGTCCTATCCCCTGCTATGGCACTTCCCTGTTGGACATCCACTGCCAGCATCGGCGTGTGGTGTGGCATTGTTCTGTGTTATGCCCCCCTGTGGCAGCCCTTGTGTTATCCCGGCTGTGTACATGATGTCCCACTGCTGTGCACACGGTGTCCACAGTCGTTGGTATGCTCAGCAGGATAGCACTACATAACCACCTTTCACCACTCTCTGCATTATGGACAAGTATCCTTACTTACAAACACCATTCACATACAGTGCAGCTTCGTCATACACATCATGCGTTACACACCCGTACATATCGTGGGTTCTACATACCTTGTCTGTGTTTCCTTCTGTTTTTCGTTGCGTATATCGCTATTCCGTTTTCTCACTCTATCCGTTTTTGAGTTGTAGTTCGGTAGGAGCATACAGTTTGAATATCCTGGGAGTCATCCTTATATCCGTTGTTACCTGCAACATGTGGGTTCATCACACCAATAGCTGTTCCTCAGTGTGTACTTGTGCGCATATCACCTGTGCATCTTCTCCATTCGTACATTATGCATTGTAACTAGGGCATGGTTGCATTCCTCACCTGGGCATTGTTTATTTGCCCTACCTTCGTGGAGATGGTCTGTATTGTGTTATGTTATATGTAACTGCAGCCGCTATGTGTGGTGTCAGGTACATTTCGCAGTGGTGTTAGCCATGGATTGTGTGTGTTTGGTATGGTATTATGTTTGACATGTGGGTGTCCCTGTCCTGACGGCGTCTGTTGATGGTGTTTTGCATTCGGATGTGTAACATAGCTGTTGTATTCCTTTAAACAACGGATGCAAGTATGCATCCGCTGTTGATAGTGTTTCCCACGCGAGATGTTGCGGTTATGCAGCTGTCATTGACTGCCTGTATGTTTGTGCTGCTATTACGGCTTGTATCCCTGTGATATGTGCGATGGGGAATATCGGAGGTTGTAGGTGATGGATACGGGTTGTGGGCCTTGCATCTCTACATACACGATATGCTTGTCCATGTGCTCCATCCCTGCCTGGGGAGTTGGCAGTTACTTGTCTGTTGTTCTGGGAGTGTAGGTTGTGTTGTTGTCATGTGGTGTTGGTATCGCCTGCGTGTGTGCTTCCTGCATGTATTCCTCCGTCACATCGGTGGTATATCTGCGGTTGTTTGTACGTGACGACTATCCCTTGTCATTCTGTCCTGGATATTTACAGTCATTGTGGTCCTGTACTTGGGACGGCCTGTTTGCTAGTGGTTGCCACCTATTCAGGTGGTGATTGCTTGGTTGACACTTGTAGAACACACAGCGGTGTTTACGGGCCAATACGTGACCACGATCAGTACCGGGGTAGCACATGCGTATTTCCGCGGTACATACCTATTGCTGTGTAACTTTGCCGACGTATCGTTTTGCAATTAGCATATTGGTGTCATACATACGGTCATGATTTGTACATACGTCCTTACCATTTCATGTGGGGTATATTCCTGGGGTATATTCTGGGACATTTTCACTTTGCATCGTTATACGTCGCCACATGCCTAGCCAGGGAGGGGCTCTCAGTACTACTTTGGGAGTACTGGTGTACATACGCCTGTGGTTCCTATACTGTATTCCTACACATGTTGTTCCACTCCGCCTGTCACATGGCACCAACATACACATTTTACAGTGGCACACACATTACACTCGCACAGCGAAACACACAGCACCCTCACCGCACACATACACATACTGCGGCAGCCACAGGGACGGTTGCACACAGTACCTGCATGGCCCGCATCACCGGTGGCAGTGTCTACCTCCCCCCTCATATCATCATAGTATTACCTGCACATGTACTGTTACTGTACTGTGGCCTGGCAATCATCCCGACTCGCGGTTATGCATTTCGGTATGTTGACCTTTCCATGGGTGGCGGTTTCCTGTTCTGTTAAACCTCCCGGATGCTCAGGTTGTTGTTCACTATGTTTACTATGTACAGATATCGCGTGTTACTTCTCTGTCACCTTACATCCCTCTGATTCCCTGTCTTACCTGTTGTACTTATATGTATATGTGTACATATATTTCTATGTGTGTAATTATATCTATCTCCATATCTGTATATGCACATATGTACATGTCTATATGTATACACCTTGTGGTGAACGTGGCAGCATACAGCAACGCCGTCTGCTGTAGGACCCACGTACGGTTCAGGTGTTGGCGTTCCATGCTCCGCTGGCTGTTGGGTGTGCAGTGTTTGGGTGCTGCCTATGTTAGAGTCACACATGGGGCCACCCATACGGTACACTTTACGGGTGGCCATGATTGTGTGCCGTCCATTTCACTGTGTGTGCAGGTAGGGAGGTGTCAGTCCATGGGGCCTACGCTGTCAGAGTATGTGCTATATGTTCCCTCTTTGCCAGGGCATAGGCATATTGGGTAGGCCTCCGTCTGCCTACTGGGGCTGGCACAGTGTGTTCATGGTCCTGAACCCTCTGTGCCTGTACTGGCCTTGGCAGTTGTGGTGGGCTTTGTGGCCCTTCACCATTATGTCTCTGCAGCAGCTGCTTCCGCAGGATCATATTATGTAGCATGGCACATACTATGAATATGTGGGCACATGTGCCTGGAGTGTACTGCAGGGCTCCACCGGATGTATCCAAGCACCGGAACCGTGATTTCAGCATCCCAAACACACGCTCTATGATTATTCTGGTTTGTGCGTGTGCCTCATTATGGTGTTCTTGCATGTGTGTGTGCATTTCTGATGGGAGTCATCATCCATGGCTCCAGTGGATAGCCAGCATCCCCCACAAGGTGGCCTTGTGGGATGTCCCCCTTGGTGAATACCTGATACAGCTGCGAGGCATGCCAGATATGGGAGTCGTGGTAGCTTCCAGGGTTGCCAGCACACACATCCATGATAATGCCCTGCACATTGCACACAACCTGGCAATTGATGGAGGGGAATCCCTTGCGGTTTATGTAGTGTCTACCCTGCTCCCCAGGTGGTGACTTGATTTGTATGTGCGTACAGTCTATCGCACCCAGTACCTCCGGGTATTGTGCCACACGGTGGAAGTGGCGCATATTGCTAGCCAACTCCTCCTGAGATCTGGGGAAGTATATATGCTCATTGGCATGTGGTAACATGGCATCCAGAAACTGGTGTAGTACCCTGGATGCTGATGCCTGTGAGATGCCCATTATATTCCCAGTTGGCCTTTGAAAGGTACCTGTGGCCAGTATTCGCAAGCTTACACATACCTTTGTGTCCACTGGGATGGGCTCCCCTCTGTTGTTTCTTGTTCTCAGACGTGGCCGGCACAGCTCCGCTATTTGCTGTAAAGTGTCCCTATCCACCCTGTAATGCTCTACTATCTCCAGGTCTTGTAGCCCCTGGTAGGTTACCCTTGGTCTGAACACTCTCCTTCTCCTCTGAGGCCTACGGTAGTTGTCGGCACTCTCCTCCACAACTCCGTCTGTCTCTAACACATGCTGATGGATCACGGCCACGGCGGCACCCAACATGTACATTTTAAAAGTTCCCCGTGTGTTTACACCTAGAGTGCGGCATTTGGGAATACACGGCTGTGTGTTGTGTGCATTCACACTTTATACTGTTGTGCTGTACACCCGGTGATGTCATAGGGTGTGTCTGTGCGGCCGTATCTGAGGATTATCTTCCGTGTTTTATTATTGGCACTGCAACGCTGTTGCCTTTGGTGTTGCATTACTCTTGCCTGCATTGGATTAGATTTCGACCTTACCTTGCTGTTTCTGCACGTTGCACCTACTATTTCCTGGCATGCATCCTGCAGAGCCCTGTCATGTGTAGTTTCTGGGACATGGCATATCGTGTGTTTTGTGTGCCGCCGCCATTATGCTGCCTGTCTACTTGGCTCTGCTGTGTCAGGTCTTCACTCTTTATAATCTGATACCTCCCCTACTTTCTTTGCATTCATATGCCTCCCCTATCCCGTTTTGCAGGTTTCTGCATACAGAGTTGTCAGCTGCCACCAATTGGCCTTCGTGGGTTGATTACTGTTGATTGCTCATTACTACTCTGATTACACTGCTTCCGCATTTCCTCATATTCTCAACATCACCTTCCTGTATCCGATGTTGTTTGCGGGGCGAGTGTCACATGACTGGGTTAAGGGAACGTAGTCATCCTCGTGCACATGCACCTCTGCGCGCATTGTGTGCTCTCAGCTCAACTATTTCCACACATGCCGGTCCTGCAGCTGTGCTGTGCAATGTACAGCCCAGGTTTGCTGGGCTCCAATGTGCTTCCTCCTACAGTGGCACACCCCTCTGCAGGTGACATGTATTCCCTCGGAGCCACTCCTCGGTGTATTACCGCTGTGCCGTTTGGTACAGCCTTACGCCGGCGGGGGTTTGCGATTCAGTATTATCTGCCTCATTTGCATGGCATTGACTACTAATTCATAGTTACCGCGCCGAACACTGCCGCGACTCCTTGGCAACCCTTGCACCGTGGATGTGGCTTTCCTTGCATACCATGGTGTATTGTGGCTGTGAAGCTGATGTGTATTACACTGCTGTTTTATGACATTGTCATATTATTTCATTGTTTAGCACCTTCCGCGGACATGTCCTGGGGTTCTGCTGTGAGTTTCTGTGGACATACCATTTATGTTATTATTTACATGTTGTGCATGTTTTCTATTGACATTCTCTGTGTCTTTCGCCATTGGCATATGGCAACAGTGTGATACCTGACGTTGACAGCCTTCCGTTACTCCTATGTTATGTTCGGGTAAATGTAAACCGTTTTTTTTTGGTTTACATTGCCGTGCCTTTATGCTACGCCTGCGCCACTTCGTGGATCGCTATATGCCTTCATTTGCATGGTGCAACACCGCACATGGGGTGTTTAGCATACCTACGCCAGGGGTGGCGCAGATCTGGCGCACGCCGGTAGTGCACGTGAGATTGGATCGTACCTGAATCGCTCGCCGGCCATATTTGGCGTTCTAACGCCTACGCTATGCGTCCGCCTGGCGCAACGTTCATGAATCCCGGGGACTGTTCTTACAAACTTAGAAAGTTGATAGAATAACAGGTTTTGCATTAGTATGAATTTTCTGAAGGATATGAAGTCTGAAACGCAAATGTCTGTCATTATTTTATAACTTCAATCCTTAATGGTTTGCCAGAAAACCAAATTTTTTAGAAAAATGGACCAAAAATATGAAGCAAAAATCTGGACATTCTGCCAAAATCTGTACAGTTGAGTGGTGTGCCTTCAAGGGATGATGAGCATGTGATTATATGTCACAGAAGAAACTAGGAATGACCTAAAGCCCAGCAAAAATGGTCTATATGTTATGTTAACCAGATACCTCATTTTCATTCCAGTTGTGTATGCTGTGAATAGCACATTGTAGAATTCCAAGGTCAACAAATAATTCCAAGGTCAGCCTTTCTGAAACTTTTCATGCTTATCATCAAAAGCTTTAGGACTCAGGACTTTCACCCTGCATTGTATAAATTCAACTTTTCTCATACCATCTCTATATTACAAGCTCAGTTTCAGGAAAAATAGGCCATTTGCTTTCCCATGTCTTTGAAGGTTAGGTGAAGGGTGCTTTTATCAATTCAAAACTGAGGAAGAAGGCAGGACAAAATGATGTGGATGGTGAAATAAAGACAATTTCCTCAGTTATATTCAGTCCCACATTCCACATATTCTTCAATCACCATCTTACATTTTTGGAATTTTCAACCCACCGAAGATAAAAGGCTGCCAAAGTGATTATAAATTTCCCCATTATCAGTCTTAAATATGGACGACATCATGACAACCTGTTTATATCTGCATTAGTGGCAAGGTTGTCTGTCCACTATTTGTTAAAAATCTATCCTGTTCAGTGTACCTTAGTATTATATCTGTGAGACAAATGTAGTATAAACCAATCAGCTTTCTATTTGACAAACTACATACTTGTCATTTTATTTATATATATAAATTTTTGTTGAATATAATTCCAGTTATGAATGTTAAGATGTCTCTTGATGTAATAAAATGGGAATACGTATTTGCCGCTTTGACATTTTTTTGCTTTTCTCAGACATAAAGATTTAATGTGGATAGTTTGTACAAATATTTGGTTAAAAAAATTGCAAACTCTCTCTCCATGGATGTTTTTTCTTAGTTTTCATAGAGTAGTAGAAAGGAATATCTTCTTCATCTTTATATGTATGCCTTACATGTCAGACAACCCACGCAAACAACTTAAGTCCAGTTATTAATTGCATGACAGTCCTTAATAAAACTAAATAAAACTTACAGATAGCCCTTTTTGGTCAATGGTATTGTGACATATGTAACCGCTCTTTATTTTGCATGCAAATATATCTGCCATTTTTGTTTCCAGCATGGTATAAACAGATATACATAACTGCTAAATTTTATTTAGGGTTTACTATCAAAATACCAGCGTTAAAAAAAAAACATACTTAACATCAAAAGGAAAATTTGAATGCCTGCATATTAAGTAGGCATAAATGTCGAATCTGTTGAATGAATTCAGCAGATTCAATATTTATGTTGAATATTGAATGTGACATCAGTGTAGGTACAAAGCTAAGTTAAACTCCTTCACTGGCATTGACATTTTACCGGGGGGGGGGCAATCCTTCCTGTACCCCCCACACCCCATGCAAACTATAAATTCCAACTTCAAGATTGCACTACAGTGGGGAAATAGATACATTTCCCAATCTGCACTGTACCACAAGCTCTATGCATAACATCAAGTATATATCAGCAAATGCACAGTTGCATTCGCTGATATCTACTCTTGCTCTCATAACGTTCGGCCACATGGAAATCGGCCAATTGCCATACGCCATTTCTGTGTTTGCTAACCTACATTCAACATTTTGATAGTAAACCTTTATTTATAAATGTACTGCTTACTGGATATAAAAGAAAATTTACTTTATCAGATTGATGGTGTTTCTTTAACATATACCATATACATGCATGCATGTCATACTGATGGGCAGCAGTCTATATCAGTTCAAAGATACCTACAAACCTGTTTTACAACCCCAACAAAAAACAATGAGACAAATGTAACTAGGAAGCAAGTTCTTGCATGAAAGGTGACAATTTGTTCTATTGTAAAGCAACTCTGCTAAGAAAGAAACTATACTAACATTCATATGAATAGATGCTGTTTGCAGTTTTCTCTCATATTATGGATGATAGCATAAAATTGATTACCAAAACATACCCCGAATAAACTCTTCTTTTTCCCTAAAAAATAATATTAATTCATCCTTTAACATGTTATATGTTAAAAGGAACAGATATGAGATTTTAATGTATCGTGAATATATTAGGTATATAATCCCCAAAGACTTGTTTTTAATATAAAACACACTTTAACATCAGATGTTTAGGAGGTGGACAAAACAGAAGTACCTTGCCCCACTTGTAACATAACTGATAAAAAATGAGAATAATACATTGGTATCTAGGGCTAGAAAAAATGTATTCAGTAAAACTGTTTACCTTGACTGTGATGGGGAATACATGCTTGAAAATATTCCTGGATTTATGTAAGCATCGTTAGAATCTACATAATGTGGTCCAATGGTATGCAATGAACAAGAGGCCCTTGTACAGCTTGCTTTTATAAGTGCTGTATATTATCTCATTACACTTTGGTAAGGTAAAGAAAACATTCAAGTTAATTTAAAGAGGATAGGGTGTTGTCAGTACACCCTTACTCTATATTACTCTATATTATCAACATATTTGGTATAGCAGGATGCAGAGTGAAAATAAAGATACAGGTGATATAGATTAAACAGCATGAAGTTCAAAGTGCACCCACAGGAGCTCTCAAATAAAATGAAAATTAAAATACTGACTGTAAATTATTTTTTTTATTAGACCTGTTGTTTCTACTACTATTGAAAATGGTTTGGGTATCTTTCTTTTTCCACGTTGATCTCATTGCTACCTGCAAATCCTGATATTTTATGACTTTATTTCTCTCTGTACATAACATACTGTAGTCTTCAGGAGTACTAATTTCAGCAGTCAGTGATAATTTTATCCTTTTTTCATGGACTACTACATCTGTGTTCCCTTCATCTATGTTTTGAGCTGTTGGAAATGGGTGATCCCATGTAATATACACTCATCATTTTGTATAATGCTTTGAGGTTCATGTTTCCAATCCTTCTCAGTTGTTTCTACATTGTAATATTTGCAAAATGTGCAATGCAACAGCCATGTCACATTATTGTACCTTTCAGTACATAGACACTCTGCCTTGATTTTATCACATCCATCTACCAGGCGTGCAACTGCTTCCAGTTCTTTTTTTCGCATAACCTGCATTTATCTATGTCTCCCACCGTTCCAGTGAGTTTTGTAAACCAATGAGTACATAGTCCATTATTCTGCTTTGCCGTTATTAATCTTTCATCTTTTGGTTTCAATTCACCTCACCTTAACCATTCATGTGTTAATTTTGGTCAACAGTAGGTTGTTGCATCAGATATTTGTATCTGCCGCTATAATTATGGACTTTCCACATTTCTTTTCTTCTCATCAGATTCTTCTCCTTATATACTTTCTTTTTCTTTTTTAGAAGATTCAGCTGCTCTCTAATTTTTGACTATGTCTAGTTTGACACCAGCATGTTTCTTTTAAACTATGCACAGATGTCAGCTTAGTCCTCTTCTCCTATTGCTTTAAAACATTGACTATGTTTGGATCTGATGGGGCCAGCAAATACATATGCAGTCCCACAATTGCAGACCTATATATGCTTTTAATTCTGAGATCATGCATAAAGCCTTCAGAGTGAACAATATATAGTCTTTGTATACACTATTTTTATTTATCATTTGATAAGTATGAAACATTTTTCTTGTTTTCATGTCCAATCAATCTAATATATACAGCGTGGACTTTATTCCTTAATGCAAGGCAATTTTCAATATCTGTTTTAATCTTCTGAAGTATTCCTAAATGAGCATTATTTGCATCTGTTCATGCTTTATTATTGATCCTTCTTCTATTTCCCAAAATTTATACAGTCCCTCTTGCTCAAGTTCCTTTATATCACATTCCTGTCCCACGTTGATTTTTTTTTGATGTTGCAACTTTCTTGTTTAAAATGTTACCTTTGCATATTTATCAAGCCCAAATGACATTCTTGTAACATTTGAGAAAGTTTTAACACCATTTGTAATTGTGCTTTCAACTTGTCATTTGATGAACTATACAATTTTTAAGTTATCCACAAAAGCAGATGAGAAATCTTTAAGCAAGGTTATTTTCTGGGAGCCACATTTTAACTAAAACCTGTCTGTTAAGTAAACAGCTTACAGGGTCAATGATAAATCACCCTGGAATATCACCTTTGAATTTTTATCCCTGTGATAATAATTTGTCCTTTGTCATGACTCAGCTGCAAAGTATTTTGCAGCTGTTTCACACTTACAGCAATGTAATTTCTTAATGTAGGGTGTATCTTATATATCTGTAAGCATTCCTTTATCCATGACTTCAGGATGCTGTCAAATGCTTTTTGTAATCTCTCCATTCCATTCTTAAATTCTTCCCTTTTTTGCAGTTCTCTATTTCAGCTTTATTTATCAACAAATTATTATTTTCCCCACGTGACGTTATTTTGTTATCCTATTGTTCTCCTGCCATAAGTGAGATTTTTTTTCTAAATGACTCTAAGCTCTGTCTGCATCAATTCCAGTATGCAGTTTGTATATTTTCTGAACGCAAGTTAATGGTTTATAGTTCTTCAGACAGCTTACAGGTTCACTCTTAAGTAGAGGTATAGTTTTTGTAGTTGTTAATCAGTTTGTGTGTCTGTCCTGGATGCTCATATAAGTAATTCTTACTCAGAGCTAAACTTTGTGTAAACATTAATGCTTTCAGCCAAAACTTAGGTATTGCATCCGGGCCCTAAATTTTCCACTTAGGAGATCTTCTTTATTTTGTCTCAATTTCTCTGGCCATTAATTCATTCCATTTCATATCTTCTGCATTAGAGCTCCTTACTGTTTCTTTTACTACTGCTATCATTCAGCATTTTTATCATGTTCAACATGGTCTTTTTAAATGGTGATATGCTTTTTTTCCTTTTGCTTTGTTTCCCAATTCTCTATAGAATATTTCTGGGTAATAAATTAATAGATTATTTTTGTACTTTTCATTTAAATATATCAGCATAGCTTCTATGTTTCTCTGCTTGTGCTATTATTAGTTTATCACTGGCAAAATATATCTGATGAATCTGTTTTGATACTTTGTATTGCTTATGACATCTATCTTTCCAGATATTTTTTATTGTCTGTTCCCTATTCTATATTCTTCTAACAATGATACTTCTTGTCTTAATTGCTTTATAGTTTTCCCTATTCAATGTTTCCATGTTAGTGTTTTTACTTTTTTCTTCCTTTCCTTTGTTACTTTTTTCCATTATTACTTTAGCTACACATAATATATTCTATTTATTTCTGTTATATCACATGCGTAGCTCTAAACAGTCCAGATTACCGTGTTCATCTGTTTTGCCAATCTTCTCCTATCTGGGGTCTTAACTTTCTGTAACCTATTCCTCTTGTCTCTCTTAATATGCCTATCCATCTCTGTAAAATCAGACAGGTCTTCCCTTAAATCATCGTCTTCTGGACTGAGAACATCTTTTGTTCTCTGCTCTCCACCAGTAATCTGAAGAAAGTTCCAGAAAATTTTCCTGTGGCATATCCTTTTCTGGTATATCCTGCTTCATCTGCTGCTCCTTCATACGGAGACCCTTTGGCCCATCACTCTGCTACATTACCTATGTCAAAATTGCCACTGTTTCCTGCTCCTTTCCTTGATGTGCAACTTAAACTAGACTTTCATACCAGTCTTATATAGAAAGCTCCAGATCATCATCCTGTTGAAATTCTTCTTTAAGCGTCTCCTGCGCCATGTGCTGCTCCTTAAATTGTGGAAACATTATTCCATCATGATGTGACATTGCATGTTTTGGACTCTCCACATGAAACCCTTTACTTCACATAGGTTCATAGGATGATACTAGGCTATTGGCCCAGAGGCTGTTATAAGCAAAGCCAAGAATTTTGCTCATGTTCCCTCAAAGTCAGCACCTGTTTCCCCTGTTCAGCAAGGACACAGGTGGGATCCCAGGGGTGTAGTTTCTGTTTCCCATCCAGTCATCCAGATTACTCTTAAAGAGGGCTAGAGAGATACTCTGCTTGACATGGAGAGGGAGTCTATTCCACAGATGGAGAAGTCTTTGGGACACAAATCTTTCCCGCCAACAAGTTCTATTAATGTCACAAACCAGGTTAAGGCCTTGTGTGTGGGTTGCGGGAGTGGAGTTTGTCTTATGGATATGCAGCAACTCCATCAAGGCTGGGTCTGAAATGGCCTTGTATGTCAGACACAGGTCACCTCTGAGCAATCTGTATGAGACTGAGTAGAGAGACAGGGCTTTAAGCCTATCTGTATAGGATAGGTGTTTCAGACCCCGGATTTTCTTGGTCAGGAACCTATGTGGTTTCTCCAACTACTGGATGTGCTTGGCAAGGTACTCAATAATGGGTCTCATAAGGGAGGACTACAGGGATGTTATGACCACTATGTAGAAAGTCTTCCATACAACTGAGGCAACATGGTGGTCAAAAGTCAGGTTGCTATCAACCTGGGTTTCCAAGTCCCTCATGAATGTTTGCATGCTTAGTATGTTGTTATTAATGTAATATTAGTGGGGATGACATTTCCCCAAAGGCAATAATGATGCATTTCTTGGCATTCAGTTTGAGGCCATGCTTCTGGCACCAGTCATTAGTTTGGGTAAGGCCCTCTTGGAGGATGTTCACATCACTAGGGGAATTTAAGACAGCTCCCTGCTTGCAGTTATCCGCAAACTTGGTCAGCCACAGACCAGTGGTTTTGGCTTTACACCTCAGAAAAGTATATCCCAAATAGTAGAAGTCCCAAGACCAACTCTTGGGGTACACCACTCGTTATGGGTCTGCTGCTAGAGGTGGCTTCCCCTACTTTGACTGAGTGGGTTCTAGAAGTGAGACAATTAGCTACCCATCTGGTAACATATGGGTTGATGCCTAGTTGGGAGAGTTTATCTATTATGCCCAAGTGGGGAATAGTGTCAACGCCTTTGGCTAGGTCAAGGTGGGCAGTGTGCCCTATCTTCCCCTCAACCATGGCTTTGGTGACTGTTTCTAAGAAGATGACCAAGTTTAACAGGCATGATCTCCCTTTGACAAAACCAAACAGTGTGGGGGTCAAGCATTTGGAATTTGCCAATGCCCTTGTTTATAAGGTCCATGATAATGTGTTTCATGGCCTTGCAGATTAGGCTAGTTAGGCTGCTGGGCTTATAATTGCCTGGGTCAGTGGACGCTCCCCCTTCATGTAGAGGGATGACAGTGACTGTCCTGCATTCAGCTTAGATGAAGCCGATGCTCAGGCTTTGGTTGAATAGGGTGTCTAATGGAGCTGAGAGCTCATGCCTGAGTTCATGTAGGATACAGCCAGGGATGTTTTTGGTTCCCATGGAGACTGCATTGTTTGCCTTTGAAAGGGCATTAAGGACCTTCTCCCTGATGAGGGGAGGAGGGCAGGTGT
Source organism: Protopterus annectens (assembly GCF_019279795.1). Taxonomy (NCBI): domain Eukaryota; kingdom Metazoa; phylum Chordata; order Ceratodontiformes; family Protopteridae; genus Protopterus; species Protopterus annectens. The sequence continues at coordinate 1,068,592,661 of NC_056731.1, read as the reverse complement.
TGGGGATGTCCTGGTTTACTGATGGGGGACGGGGGGATGGAGTTTTCTCTTAACCTGTCTGTCAGCAAGTTGGCTATATCTGTGGCGTTTGTGTATGTGTTATTGACCACCAGTTCAGAACAGATAATCCATAACTTGAATTTCTACTTGTTTAACTTTTACCTTATTAATATTCTTGTCTAGATCTCCCCTTTCTTTTGTTACTTTTTTGTGTTGTGAAATATTCTCTATCTGGGTTGTCTTTGCCTGTATTTCTTTTCAAAAGCCTTTGGAGCTACTTTTTTGGATTCATTTGTTTGGCTTTCTCCTTTGCATAAATATTGAATCATACTAGACTTTTTTTTTCTTTCCTATGTACATGTTTCTATTTTATACCTTCCAAAAATATCTAGGTTTTCTTCTTTATATTTTTGCACTTCCAATGTTACTTCCTTTTCTAGATGGCTCAAAGTTCCTTTGTCTGTGTAATATTTTTCATAGATCTGCTGTGTTAATGAATGTTGTTGTTTTTCTTTTGGCTTTTCCCGGTTAGGCGTCACCACAGCAGAACTCCGGTCCGCTAATGATTGGCAGTAGATTTTTATGGTGCCGAGGTGCCAGCCCGATGCCCAACCTTCAAAGAAGGCACGCCCATTCATGCATGTCTTTCGAATGCCACTCGACCACATGGAGGACATGCAGACTCCACACAGAAGGCACTCCAGCTGAGAATCAAATGGGAGAAACTCTTGCTGTGAGATACAAACTTTTATTTGAAACATTTGTTTTGTGCAAGTATTTTACTTTCCTTTACATTCCCTTTAATATTTCTAAATATATCCTATCTGAAAATTCTTTGCTTCTTGTGTAATACTAACAATGCATAATTTCTTCCTTATCATATATATAGTACTCTTTCTCAGCTTTACGGATCTTTGTTGCATTGTCAGCTTTTGTGTTTTTTGTGGACTACTTCTTCCTTTAAAAACATGGGGCCACTTACCCTTGAACCTTGTCTAAACCTATGTGACATCCCATCTCTGGGCCAGTAATCAAGTAGCCTGAATCCTCACCACTGACACTGTAGAGAGATGTTCGCTTGACACAAAAATAGGTGCACACAGTATTTCCAGATGCAGCTTTCTGCAAATAGCACTATTTCACTTAAGGGCACACAGGGAACATACTCAGTCCAGGGACTGGGTTTCTCTCCCTATCTCTCTCTGGGTCTCCAGTAAGACTCCCCACTGGCACAGCTACAGAGCTGAGTCCTCAGCTGAGTATCCAAGCCAAGTCCTCCACCACTCTCTCTGTGAAACCAGTGATTTGTGTCCCTACTCCAAGTGACACACATGTACTAGCTATGCCCCCTTCTGCCCAGACTATAAGGTAATTACTGCCACCAGACACTTCAAAGCCAGCTACTCTAAGGCTCATACTATAGTACCCAATTATGCTGACTGAAAGTAATATTAATACAAAAGGTAGTGTTTTGACCAATGCAGTAAGGCTTTCAGGAGTGGCCACAGAATCACCACATAGATATAAGTACTCTCAAAGGTTAAAACAGTCTCTAAAGGACCAGCCACAATGTAAAGTATGAATATATTTAATAATACATTATAAAAGAATATGAAAATATGGAATACCTATTTACAAGAAAACCAGAGTTTCAATCACAGGGAATATTAAAATAACACAGGTGAATAGATTCTCACAGATACAGAAAAACAGTACTTAACTAATCTCACTATATTTTCCTGAAAGATCTAAAAAAATGTAGTACTTCTTCAATTCCAAAATGCAACCATGCATTTATAGATGATTGACAAACTCATAAGCTACTTCAACCAACCTCATGAGGCTTAACAGATAGTTCTTTCTTAAAAAAGAAGTGGAATATGATCTGTATACCTTTCCAAAAAAAAAAAACTCTGATGCCTTTCTTAAGTATGGAAACTGTTGCCCTGTTTCTGGTCAAGATGTACAGTCCCATGCAGTACTGAAGAGGCTTATTAGAAAACATACACAACCTTTCCCAATGTATTCTTCTTTGTATTATATTTGTGTACAGGTCAGATACCACACCACTGACTTCTGCTACAAAGACAGCACTCAAAGAACCAGCTAACCCAAAATGTTAGTTATTTGAATGACTTGGCCCAATCTTCTTCTGACTGTCCTGAACGTACTGACATGCCGTCTCAAATTTGGAGATGCAGTTTAAATCCAGTCATTGACCAGTAACCAAAGGTGCTTGTTACAAAGTAAATTGTACAGGAATTTCTATGTAACAATAGGTAGTGCTGTGAAGATTGTAAAAATATGGGTGAAGGCTGCCAGCCTAGTCAAATAGAATTTGATACATAATTCTATCAATTGTAGAAATAAATGTAAAATACAGGCTTGTGTTTTTAAATGAAGGAAAATAGTGTAAAATGTGAACTTCATGATTGTTGCAACATTGCCATCTACTGTAAGGAAAACCAAGCCAAGTATTTCAAATGTGTCTTTTGAAGCTGAAAAGATCTTATGAATCTTTTTGATGTTTACAAGTTGGCTCCAATGAGTCTGGATGGAGGTTTCAAGCCCATTGTTTTAAGGTTAAAGTTACGGGCCAGAATGTACATATGGAAGGTGCTTTATTGCTATGGTTTTAGCTGGAGTGTATATGTGAAATGCCTTTTATTGTTGTAGTCTCCTGAGCAGGTTTTAGCTTGCTAAACAATGCAGTTTGTGGCCTGGGAATTTCAAACCTAAGTGTCAAAATGTAATTTTGGAGGGCCTTAGCAGAGCTGTTGGTTAGTATTTAAAAACTATTCTTCAGTGAGAGTGAGAGCATTTTGATCTTGGACATCTAACCCAGCACTGCTTATGCTTTATGTATGTAAGTAGGATTATAGCACTGTGTTTTCTCTTAAGATTAGCTAAAGATTAGAAAGTTAGGTTGTGTTTTTCTTTGACATCAGACCTGTCCTACTGTATTATTTTAAGTTTCTGTGTGATCTCTGAACTCTTAGATATGTCTGTGGTGTAGTAGTATTGTCTTGTGTTTTAATTATTTATTATTAAATATTTTAAAAACCTTTACCTGTGGCTGGTTTGTGTAGAGAAGTAGGCTCTGGATTACATTGCATATTTATAGAGGTTATCATATTAGGCCACTCTAATAAGCCTTAGACTGAATAGTCACATTACCAATTGGATAATAATATTGCTCAGTAATAATTGGACACCCATTTAAGGGCCTTTTAATAGCTGATAATATTAGCTGGGTGGTGGCAGGAATTACTACCATATGGTCTGGGTAATAGGGGCACAGCTAGAGAACCTGTGCCAGCCTTTTCCCAGGATGGTCTGTGTGGTTGTATAACTTATTCTCAAAGTGTGTGTGTGTTGTGTCAGCTACTTGGGCAGGGACACGGAGCACTGGTTGGACAGAGAGGGTACTGGAGGTTTTAGCTTGCCCAGCTAGGCTGAGACCTGGACCCTATAGTTGTGCCAGTGGGGAGTCTTATTGGGGACCTGGTGAGCAAGGGAGCAACCAACCCCAGATTGACTGTGATCTCTGTGTGCACTTAAGGGAAATTGTCTTTTACTATGTGTATTAGTTATCCTTTCCTCTTCAAGGAGATGGTGTTAGTGGTGAGGATTGAGGCTTCTTGATTGCTGGGCCAGAGCACAGGTGTCACATATTGGTGGCAGTGGTTGTATATCCTATCACATATTTGTTTGCTGTGGTGGGATCCACATTACATATTGATTAGTTGGCAGACACTAATTGGCTTATAGTGGTGTGGGTAGAGCGAATTCTTGTAGCTTATGCACAGTGATCTCTAAAAGTGTTTTGTACTCTAAAACAGCCACGCAGTGTATACTCAGAGTTCAGATCACAATTGTTTTATTTCTTTTGTTAGCTTAATGTTAGTCAGAGTGAGCAGGCAGCATGTCAGAAGATGAGTATGGAAAGCTGACAAGGAGCCAGCTGGCAGAGATGTGCCAGGCCAGGGGACTGGTGCATGGAAACCTGACTAAGGCAGACCTGATTGCAGCCTTGGTTACAGCTGAATCAGAAGACAGTAGCCTGGAGGACAGTCAGACTGACAGTAGTGATACAATATCCTTGGAGAATGGACAGCTCAATCTTTCTGCAGTGGATGTAAAAATCCAGCTGGAGCTAAAGGGACTTGAGTTAGAGGCCAGATGTATGGAACTAGAAGCAGCTGAGAAAATGAGGAGTCTACAAGCTGAGGAAAATGAACAGCAAAGAAGGCATGATAGGGAAATGCTGACTCTTCGCCAGAGTCATGGTGATATTGGGGATGGGAGTAACTGGACCGCAGATGCACAAAAGGTCAGTACATTTCTCCCACAGTTTAAAGAGGGGGATAATTTTGATAGCTTCATTCATATGTTTGAGCGGGTATGTAAACAGTATGAAGTTGGCCAAGAGATCTGGGTACGGTTCCTGACCGCCTTACTCCATGGTAAAGCTGTAACTTCTTTAGCAAAAATGCATGACACTGACTGTTTTGAATATACTGCTGTAAAAAGACACTTGTTGGAATGTTTTAAGCTAACACCTGAAATGTATAGGGAAAATGTTGTGAGCATAGATGCAAGGCAGATGAAAATGTATGTTAATATGTTGTTGAACTGAGCACTTATTTTCATAGCTGGGTGAGTGCATGTCAGGTCACTACTTTTAAAGGGCTAGCAGACCTTTTGGTAAGGGAACACGCCCTTAGCACTTTGCCTGAGGACATAGGGATCTGGTTAGCAGCTAGAAAGTGTGCTACTTCAGAGGAGTTGGGGAAGAATGGAGACCTATTCCTAGCAAGCAGGCCAGCCCTGCACAGGATAGGGACCCACAGTACTTCTCATGGGACTAAAGGAACCCATGGTGGGCATCACAGACTGCCCCAACAGAATCCACCAGTAGCAGGGGAAGCCACTAGTCCAGGTATAAATCCAGGAGCTAGGGTTAAATGTTTTGAATGCAACCAGTGGGGCCATGTGACATACAGATGTCCACGGAGGCAAGGTGGGGAACCAAAGGTGAAAGAGCCAGTAAGTGGGAAAGACAAAATCCCAATAGTAGGTTGTCTTGGGACAACAAGGGTACCAAACTACCAACAGAGTTTATATCCTATTGAAGTGAATGGCAAAGAGGCCATTGCTAAGAGAGACACAGCCTCTGATATAACCATTTTAAAGCCTGCACTGGCTACAGAGGAGCTCTACTTGCCTGGTCAGTCTACTCCAGTCAGGGCTTTAGGAGGGATCCCATTCCAAATACCTTTGGCTAGGGTTCACCTCGACTGGAAGGGTGGAAAAGGAAGCCAGCAAGTAGGTGTGTTTGTGGATATACCTGCAGATGTCCTGATAGGGAATGATTTTGATAGTGCAATACCCTGTGCTTGTGCTGTTACATGCAGTCAGGCTCGGAGACAAGCATGTATGTCCGGTAGCCTGGGGGAGACCCAGACAGACTGCACACTTTCAGCCAAGACTGCTGAGGTGGTTACTTCAAGGAGGGAGCTGCTCTGTACCAGTGAGACTGAAGGTGAGCCACAGCTGCTTGTGGGTACTGATGGTTCCTTGGACAGAGTGACTGCAAAGGTAGAGGTGAGTAGTAGTACCCAGGCTGGCAGGGTGGCACTGCTGTCAGAGGATGCCAGACTTCCTGTGGAAGGGGAGCTGGGAAGGGTTACAAGGAGAGACTTGAGACAGGCTCAGCTCTCAGACTCTACATTACAAGGTCTGAGGCAGGTAGCTAGGGAGGCACCTGATTTTCAAGGGAAGAGGGAATCTGTATACTGGAACAAAGGGTTACTGTACAGAGAGTGGACCTCTGAGGGAGGGCTAGATGGTGACAGAGTACAGCAGTTGGTAGTGCCTAGAGCTTGCCATCTGGCACTTCTAGCCATAGCCCATGATATTCCCTTTGCAGGTCATATTGGCATAAAACGTACAAAGAGGCATATTATGCAAAACTTCTATTGGCCTGGAATTTCCAGAGATGTAACTGGGTACTGCAGGACCTGTGAGCAGTGCCAAAAGGTAGGCAAGGCAGGAGACTAGGTGAAAGCTCTTTGATGCCTTTGCCTGTGATTGAGGAGCCATTTCGGAGGGTAGCTACGGATATTGTGGGTCCTCTGAGTACCCCAAGTTCAACAGGGAAAAAGTATATCCTAGTGACTGTAGATTATGCTACACAATACCCTGAGGCAGTGATTGAGGCAAAGAAGGTGGCAAATGCTTTGCTAGAGATTTTCAGCAGGGCAGGTTTCCCAAAGGAAATACTGTCTGACAGAGGTGCCAATTTTATGTCAGACCTGCTAGCTTGTGTGTGGAAGTCCTGTGGGGTGAAACACATGAAGACCACCCCCTTCCATCCGCAGACTAATGGTCTTGTTGAGAGGTTAACCTCTACAATCAAGTCCATGCTACAGGCATTTGCAGATCAGTTTAAGAGGGAGTGGGACAAAAATTTACCCCATCTGTTGTTTGCTTACAGAGAGGTTCCCCGCAAATCCACAAGTGTTTCACCCTTTGAGTTGCTGCATGTGCATAGGGTGAGGGGACATCTAGATTTAATTTGAGATGAATGGGAAGGTGGATGTGAGTCTCACAAGGAGTCTGTTGTGGCATATGTCCTGAACCTCAGAACAAGGCTCAGGGAACTCATGGGCCTAGCCCAGGAGAACCTGGCAGAAGCCCAAAAACAGAAAAAGGTGTGGTATGACAGGAATGCTCAAACCAGAGAGTATGCTCTAGGGCAACATGTGATGGTTCTCATTCCTCTCAGACACAACAAGTTGCAAGCAGCTTGGGATGGACCCTAAAAGGTGGTAAGAAATGTAAGTGATGTTAACTACATAGTGGAACTGCTAGTTAGAAGGCAGGGGCACACATTGTACCATGTTAACATGATGAAACCTTACCATGATAGGGAGGCCGTTGTGCTAAGCATTTCCAGTGGATTGCAGGAGGAGTCGAAGAGAGATCTTGTAACTGATCTCCTCAGTGAAGCTCGGGCTGACACCTCAGTGGAAGGGGTAGCAATGTCCCAGCAGCTATCTGCTATCCAGGTTTGAGAAATCAAACCAGTGTTGCAGGAGTTTGGGGGCATGTTCACCAGGAAATCAGGGAGCACCCACCTGGTGCAGCACCAGGTGGATACAGGACCCCAAAGGCCTATCAGGCAGGACCCTTATAGGGTGCCTGAGAGAGTCAAATAGACTCTGAGGGAGGAGGTACAGGAGATGTTGGAACTAGGGGTGATTCGAGAGTCCAACAGTCCCTGGGCCTCACCAGTGGTGTTGTTGCCAAAGAAGGATGGCAGCAACATGTTCAGAGTGGTTTATAGGAAATTAAATAGTCACGCAGAGTCAGATGCTTACCCCATGCCTAGGACAGATGAGGACCTAGAGCAGCTGGGGGGAGCTAAGTATCTTACAAACATTGATCTTACCAAGGCTTACTGGCAGGTGCCCTTGATGCCCAGTGCTAGAAAGAAGTCAGCCTTTGTGATTCCTTTTGGCTTGTATGAGTTCACAAAGATGCCTTTTGGGATGAAGAATGCCCCAGCGACTTTCCAGAGGCTGGTAGATCATATCTTAGCAGGAGCAGGAGGGTTTGCCCTTGCTTACATGGATGATATTGCTATCTACAGCCATTTCTGGAAAGAGTAAGTTCAGCATGTCAGGGAGGTGCTGGGTAGACTATAGAGGGCAGGGTTGACCATTAAGCCGAGCAAATGTCAGGTGGGTATGGCAGAGGTCTCCTACCTAGGACATAGAATGGGGAGTGATACGATAAGGCTAGAACCTGCCAAAGTGGAAGCCATTCAGGCATGGCCTGCACCTGTTACCAAAAAGCAGGTGAGGGCACTCTTAGGGGCAGCAGGGTACTACAGAAAGTTCATTCCCAATTATAGCACCATAGCTGCTCCCCTCACAGACCTGACAAGGAAGAACAGGCCAGATAAGGTAGTGTGGACCCCAGCATGAGAGCAGGCATTTTAGAAGCTTAAGGAAGTTTTGGGAGGACCCCCTGTGTTAGCCAGTCCAGACTATAGCAAAGAATTTGTTGTGCAGGTGGATGCTTCAAACTATGGTGTGGGGTGTGTACTTAGCCAGATTTCTTCAGAGGGAGAAGAGCACCCAGTGGTTTAACTCAATCATAGGCTCCAACCCAGGGAGGAATGCTATGCGGTGGCAGAAAAGGAATATCTAGCCATAGTGTGGGCACTACAAAAACTTCAGCCTTATCTGTATGGAAGAAAATTCAATGCAATGAGCGATCACAACCCCCTAACATGGTTAAACAGAGCCAGTAAGCAAAATGCCATGTTGCTAAGATGGAACCTGGGGTTGCAAGCATATGATATGTCAGTGCAGCACCTCAGTGGGAGTAGCAATGCCAATGCAGATGGGCTCTCAAGACAGGGAATGGGGTGAGGTACACCCAGATAGACTTGACACTCTCAAGCAATGTTTCTTAAGGGGCACTTGAAAAACTTGCTTGAGTTCCCCGTGGGGGAAGAGATGTGAAGATTGGAAGAAAATGGGTGAAGGCTGCTAGCCTAGTCAAATAGAATTTGATACATAATTCTATCAATTGTATAAATAAATGTAAAATACAGGCTTGTGTTTTAAATGAAAGAAAACACTGTAAAATGTGAACTTCAAGATTGTTGCAACATTGCCATCTGCTGTAAGGAAAACCAAGCCAAGCATTTCAAATGTTTCTTTTGAAGCTGAAAAGATCTTATGAATCTCTTTGATGTTTACACGTCGGCTCCAGTGAGTCTGGATGAAGGTTTCAGGCCCATTGTTTTAAGGTTAAAGTTAAGGGCCAGCATTTACATGTGGAAGGTGCTTTATTGCTCTTGTTTCAGCTAGCGTGTATATGTGAAATGCCTTTTAATGTTGTAGTCTCCTGAGCAGGTGTTAGCTTGCTAAATAATGCAGTTTGTGGCCTGGGAACTCCAAACCTAAGTGTCAAAATTATGTAATTTGGGAGAGCCTCAGCAAAGCTGTTGGTTAGTGTTTAAAAACTATTGTTCAGTGAGAGTGAGAGAATTTTGATCTTGGACATCTAACCCGGAACTACTTATGCTTTATGTATGTACGTAGGATTATAGCACTGGGTTTCCTCTTAAGATTAGCTAAAGATTAGAAAGTTAGATTAAGTGTTTTTATTTTAAGATTCTGTGTGATCTCTGAACTCTTAGATATCTCGGTGGTGTAGTACTATTGTCTTGCATTTTAATTATTTATTATTAAATATTTTAAAAAACTTTATCTGTGGCTGGTTTGTGTAGAGAAGTAGGCTCTGGATTACATTGCATATTTATAGAGATTATCGTTACAGGCCACTCTAATAAGCCTTAGACTGAATAGTCACATTACCAATTGGATAATAATACTGCACAGTAATAAATGGACAACCTTTTAAGGGCCTTTTAGTAGCTGATAATATTAGTTGGTTGGTGGCAGGAATTACTACCATATGATCTGGGTAATAGGGGCACAGCTGGAGAACCTGTGCCAGCCTTTTCCCAGAAGGGTCTGTGTGGTTGTATAACCTCTTCTCAAGGTGTGTGTGTGTGTTGTGTCAACTACTTGGGCAGGGACACGAAGCACTGGTTGGACAGAGAGGGTACTGGAGATTTTAGCTTGCCCAGCTAGGTTGAGACCTGGACCCTATAGCTGTGCCATTGGAGAGTCTTAGTGGGGACCCGGTGAGCAAGGGAGCAACTAGCCCCAGACTGACTGTGATCTCTTTGTGCACTTAAGGGAAATTGTATTTTACTGTGCATATTATTTATCCTTTCCTCTTCGAGGAGACGACCTCCCTGGTGTTAGTGGTGAGGATTGAGGCTCCTTGATTGCTGGGCCAGGACACGTGCGTCACAAGTACATCAATCTTCACTTGTACCAAGCTATTGAATTTCACTAAGAACTCTCATTTCTGGTTTAGATCTTGGTTGCAACTTCCCTTCCACCCAAATCAAGCTCATTCAGATACTGCCATTATTTTTGGGAAGTTTTGTGTGTGTGCATGTGTGTGTGTGTGTGTGTGTGTGTGTGTGTGTGTGTGTGTGTGTGTGTGTGTGTGTGTGTGTGTTTGTGTGTGTGTGTGTGTGTGTAGGTGTTTGTGCGTGGCATATAGGCATGTCTGTGTGTGCATCTGTGTACATGTGCTTGTGCATGTGAATGAACATGTGTTTGCGTGTGTGTGTGTGTGTGTGTGTGTGTGTGTGTGTGTGTGTGTGTGTGTGTGTGTGTGTGTGTGTGAGTATTTGTGTGTGTACGTGTGTGTGCGGGTATGTGTATGAAAATTAGATTTCCACCAGCACTTCATTATGTAATTAATCCTTTTTCTACACTGACTAAATCTCAATACTAACTTCTGCACTGTGCATTTCAAAAGGAGCTAATTAATTGAGCATTTCTTGAAAGTCTGTGGGCAGGAATTATAAAGAGGAAAAGAATACATTAAATCTGGGATTGTGTAAACTCATAAAATTTCCTGTAGAAAGTGTAAAATAAACCCAGAGATAGCATACAGCAGGAAATCAATGGGTGACACCCCCCCCCCCATGTAGGGTGTGGGAGCAGGTCTGTTTTCAAAATGCTTCAAAAGTGGAAAAGCAAGATAGAGAACTTACTTTCTTTATGAGAAAAACAATTTAAATTCTAAAGTGTCAGAACATGCAGTATTGACTCCTGCACACCTGATATGAAGGCAAGTTAATTAGCTGCTTGAAATAAGATGGAGCTTTAGGTCCAATAAGTTTACTTTATTTGTATGTTTTCATCCAATATTCAGTATAAATTGGGGATTCAAAACCAAACATACTTGTTAAGCTGTCTGTGTAGAACTAAGAAAAAAAAGTGCCAGAAAGTATTTTATGACATTCGTACATGCAGCTTGCACATTATTACAGTCTGATGCTGAAATTTTAACAATCTTCCATTAAAGATTAAAGACTAAAGAAGTACTATGCTGCTTTCTTCACTTTAAATAGTAACATTAATAAACCTTTACTCTGAAGTAAGTTACACATTGTAATATGGGTAAAATGTTTGTTTACTCTCCCTCTCTCTCTCTCTCTCTCTCTCTCTCTCTCTCTCTCTCTCTCTTTCTTGCTCACTTTTTTGTCATTAAGTACCATTGTCCTCGAGCTGTGCACCCAGTGATTTACAGACACACACACACACACACACACACACACACACACACACACACACACACACACACACACACACACACACACATTTTGATAAAATTCTGTTTTGTTCATGAAGAACTAAGTGTAACAAATTTAAATTATTACTTTCACTGCACCTCTTTCCTAAGCTAAAATACTTATGCCATGCTCCCTTCTTTTTACTATTAATAACTATATGGTAGGCCAAACGTTTTATTATTAATAACTATATGGTAGGCCAAACTGTACCAGTAATCATTAGAAACCAAAGAAACAGTATGGTTAATTAAGTATTTATAGAATTAATGTTTAATCTGATAATGACTGGCTCATGTATACAGAAAAAAAGTACTCCATTATGTAGAAATTTATATGGCATATTCAAAACAGCGTATTTTGCATCCAAACTAATTACTGTCCCAGAACAATGCCTGTCAGGAATAAAATATTACATATTTAATCGTGC
>NC_056731.1:1068565992-1068578492 GCF_019279795.1 Protopterus annectens | reverse complement strand
GTACATGTATGCACATAAGCACACACACACACACACACACACACACACACATGCACACGCACACATACACACACACACACACACACACACACACACACACACACACACACACACACACACACACACACGTCTGTGCACGAGCAGTATACATACATATACACACATATGTACATGTATACACACAAGCACACACACACACACACACACACACACACACACACACACACACACACACACACACACACACACACACTTATGTGTATATATGTTTTAATGGACAGGTAGAGTGTTATAATAATAAAGTGGTGATAATATTCTTGCCTTTTTAAAGTCTTTTCTCCGAAATCATCTAACAACTCATTAAAGAAAACCTTAAGGCAGCAGGCAAGGATAACACAAATGGAAGACCCCCCCCCTTTTATCTGGGCATTTAATGTTTGACTTAATTAGCAAACTGTGAAAACAATTTTTTTTGCAGAGAAAATATCTAAACAATGCTTGGAGTTGCTTTAATCTGAATGTTTTTTGACATCAAGCTGGATTTAGAAATTTACCTTTCATTATTCCTGACACCAAACTGTGTATAGAAATGTAGCTTTCTTTAGTACAGTTTTTATTGCGCTATATGATCATTTAAATGTACATAAAAGAATGCCCCATACATCATCTCGTCTTGTTAAGCAATGATTCAAGAATGCATAAACTGGTGGCATAGGCTGAGCTCCAACTAAGATGCAGGACATTAATTTGAAATGAAATTATTCACTTTGGAGCATTGATTTTTGTATTACTCAGTAATAACTGCATCCTGGATAACTTGTTTGTCAATGTTGTAATGTAATATCACCTTCGTGATTTCCCAGTTGCACGCACAGTGCTTAGTACAATCCATGGAAATGACAAATGGTATCAGAATTACTAATCTATCAGATACACAGATTCTGATCACAAAATCCTCAAGAAATCCTACTGTGTAATGAATTCCAGGAAAAGCACAACACAATCTTGTTAGCATGAACTTAAAAAAAAGTATTGGTTAATTTTGAATGAGTGATATTTAAACTACTAAAGAAATGCAAGAAGTCATCCAATAATATTTCAGGTAAATGTGCTGTGGTCCACAGTACTCTAGAACTGGATGAGAGGTTAGTAATATTTCTCTGTCCAGGTTGTAATTACCTGAAAGAGTGCCATAGTGTTTTTTTTTTTCTGTGTGTGTGTATGTGTGTGTGTGTGTGTGTGTGTGTGTGTGTGTGTGTGTGTGTGTGTGTATGTGTGTGTGTGTGTGTGTGTGCATGTGTGTGTGTGTCTGTGTGTGCACATCAGTGTGCATGTGACGTGCATGTGAATGCCTCCTGTGCATGGTGTGATAGTGTGTGTGTGTGTTTGTGTGTGACCATTCATGTGTGTACATGCCTGCATTTTGCCATTGTGAGACTTATAAATATGAAAGAAAATTGCTTGTGTTAATGACAGGAGGACATATCCATATCAAACACAAATAATAGAAAAGGTACAAGAATGAACATGAGTATCATAAGAGAGACTCACAAAACCCCAGCTGAGTTACAGCTACAGTTCCTCTGGTCTGACACACACTAATGTACCTTATTGCCATTAGCACCACAAATCATACCCATGCAGGTTTCCCCTAGCAGCAGGACCAGAAAAGGAAGAAAAGAAGCCAGTGTGAGGGAAGGGTTAATATCAAGAGAATTGCTGCACTGTTGAAAAGTCTGATACATACTTGATGTCACAGAGCTAAGGCTTTTCCAATACTCTTCTGCTTCTTCTCTTCTTCTTTCAGCTGCTCCCATTAGGGGTCGCCACAGCGGATCATCTGTTTCTGTTTCTTCTTGTCCTCTGCATCTTGCTCTATCACATCAACCACCGGCATGTCCTCTCTCACCGCATCCATAAACCTTATCTTAGGCCTTCCTCTTTTCCTGTTATCTGGCAGCTTCATCCTTAGCATCTTTTTCCCAATATACCCAGCATTCCTTCTCAGCACATGTCCAAACCAACGTAATCTTGCCTCTTTGGCTTTGTCTCCAAACCTTCCAACCTGGGCTGACCCTCTAATAATATACTTATTCCTAATCCATATACTTATTCCTAATAAGGCTTTTCCAATACTGCTGTGCTTTAATTCTGAATATATATTTGTGAGCTGTAGTATGTGTCACTGTCATGCTGAAGGAAAAGTCATGGATATCTGGGAACACTTTCAAATCACTTGATAATAGTTATATATTCTACCACATCAAATGCAACAGATCATTATCAATGGATATCAGTTAAAGATATAGTGAGGGTGTAAAGCAAAACTGAGGAACGCATAATACCATTCAGTATACATAAACAGAAGAGAGGCTGGCAGTCTATGATCACCTTGTTCTATGTAGATAAACACAGCATCTTTTTCTGTAAAGAAAGAGCAACAGCCTGACAGTGGGTGTCACTGAAAAAGTAAATGGCTCAGTTCAGCAGTAACAGCCCTGCAATTGGAGTCATTGGAAAAATAAGCACTATTGTGGGTGTCACTGAAAAGGTAAATGGCTCAGTGCAACAACAGCTGCCCCATGGTGGTGTCACTGAAAACAAGTGCATTGAAGCAGCACAACGGCACCATAGTGGGTATCACTGAAAAAGTAAGTGCCTCAGTGCAACAAAGTCCAATAATGGGAGCCACTAAAAATTTAAGTGTCTCAAGGCAGCAACAAAAACAACTCTATAGTGACATCTTACAGTGGCACTCAGTCCGCAACTGGTATTGAAAACAAACAAGAAGATGCTGTATGCTGCAACCCATATTTCACCATTACAAAATCATGTATCTATATTTTGTATTCATCTACAATTTTACTCATTCTTCCCCAAAATTAAAGAGTGTAAATGAGTTGTTTTTTTCCATTTCTTATGTACATTTTTTTTAATTATTGGTTATATACTGCTTGAATGACTGAATGATCTGTTTTGCACTTGGTCTTTACCTCCCGCACCACCTTACTCATGTGTACTAACCCTTACCCTAGAGCTGGTTCCATCCCCCAACCTATACATCACCTTATGAAAAACCCTTTCTCTAATAGAATGAGTACATAACAGTCTCACACACACTTCCTGTACACCAGTACATATGTACAAGACAGAGCCTGTCCACTTATGTAGCCCTTTCTCTAAACCAAACCCCAAGCACTCACACACCCATCCATATTACTGAAACTTTTAGTTTCAACATTATCACATACAGCCACTTGCTGCAATTGAAAGTACTGCCCTACAAAAAAAGAACCCACAACATTCCTCCTTTTGATAAAGCCTGCACTCAACAAAGAGTGCATTTGATTAAAAAATAATAATAAAAAAAAAAAAACAGTAGTAGTCTGTCAGTGAAGTTTATTTAGGTAACCATTTTCTCTTCTGACAGTCATTAGCTTGAGTCTACAAGTAGCAATGCTGAATGAGTGAAAATCGTCTAAGCCAAGATTGCTGCTTCTTGGAATAGTCAGTTTTGTATGAAGCATGGTGATCTCTGAGTTGATATACAAATATGTGTGGAGCTAATTCCATAGTTCACACTTAAGATTCTTGGGTATCTGTACCTATCCATATATCTATCTAGCTATATTAAAGCACACAAAAATACATATGTGTGTGTGTGTGTGTGTGTGTGTGTGTGTGTGTGTGTGTGTGTGTGTGTGTGTGTGTGTGTGTGTGTGTGTGTGTCTATATATAGTTATAGATATAAATAAATACATATAAGGATTACTTAAAAATAAATAAACAACTTAATATAGGCAGCCTAAAAATTTACAAAAAATATATAAACTCCTTAAAATCTACAGATAAAACTATCGAAACATGAACTATTGATTATACCTAACTAATTCCAAAAGCAAAGTTTTTGCAGGCAGCCAAACCTCTACTTCCTCTATAATTATGTATACCATTTCTGAGGTCACACAATAGTGGGTGGAAAAGGCATATTTCATTCCTGGTATAACTTCAGTTTGTCAGTATATAGTGTATAATTTTTGCTCTCAATATTAAGGAGTTTAGATACTTTTTTGTAGATACTTAGGCTGTCAGTGTTAAGGTGTATATGTGTATATATATATATATATATATATATATATATATATATATATGTGTGTATATATATGTATGTATATATATATATATATATATATATATATATATATATATATATATATATATATATTTACTATCAAAATGTTGTACAGCAGTTATGCAAAATCATGGTTCCAAGTTTCAATAATATCGAACCATACATCTTCAAATCCACAACAGTAAATGCTAGTGTGCATTCGTTCATATGAGGTCAATGTTCTGACTGGAGATCACACTACAGTAGAGATCGGGAAATTGATGCTTTTCCTCACTGTATGCGATCTCGGAGTTTGTATGTATAATAATCAGGGGGTATGGGGGTGCAGGGGTTCTTTTCCTCCTGCAAAACATTAGTAGGAAATCAGTGGAAGTCAAGGTACATTGGGTAATGTTAATAATATGGAATTTCAAATTATCTACATTACCACATTTTCATTAAATAATGTTTTTTTTTTTCGACTTTTTTTTGAGTAAGTCATTACTCAAGCAAATGTGTTTCTAAATTTTGATAGTAAATGTAGATACAGATATAGATATAGATATACTGTAGATATATCAGACATGTTGTGATCTGGCTGTCATTAGATTTATATCCGTTTTGCTGATAAGGACTAGAACATGTCTTCTGAGAAGTACCTGATATATGAGTCTCAAAATATATTCAGTACACCTACAAACTAGATATTACACCACCTAACACTAGCAAATGACCATAATATACAGTATGTACATATCTGTAAAAATAATACACTATATGAACTTTTTGTTCACTATTTTTAGCATAGAAAATGCAGAGTGAACAGACTTTTATGCCTACAACATCCAGTTGACATGCTTTGTTTTAAATTATTCATATTAGGTTGTTGAGAAGTATGGAAAATGAATTTGATGGCTATCCTTGTTCAACATCTAAAAGGCTGAATATTTGTGTAGATGAAACATTTTATACACATTTGATTATTAGACAACATCTACCCTCTAGGTGCTGTATTATCTTGCTTTATTTAAATATTATTGTTCCATTCTTTTCTATCCTTCTTTTTAGCAGTCCTGTTAATTTTTTTTTATATCCTTATTTCAGATACCCTTTGGCTTTTTATCTGAAATTTTTATCTTGCACATACCTCTTATCCCTTTAGTCCTAGTATCAGGGATAAAGATAAATCTAATGAGAGGCAAAAGACCAATGCTAGGGACAGAGTTTAGATATTGCAGTTATCAATTCAGAAAGTTGATAAAATAACAGGTTCTATGAAGCCAGAAACACAAATGTCTGTTCCCATTGGGATTGAGAAACATGTCTACATTTATGGCTAAGTCAACACTGCTTACTATGTTGCACAGTGAGCCCCTTAGCTCATTACCAATGCATGCTGCCATGCAAGAGTGCACAAAAAGTTGAGTCTCATCACGACTATTGCAGTGCTGTGCAGGAAGATCACGATAGATCAGCCTGATGCCATGATAATATACGAGCAACTGTAATAAACATTGAATGAGCACAAGCCTCTGAAGAAATCATTGCAAAACCATGTTCATTGTTGGTACTGCTTCTGTGCAGATCAACCTTCTTTTAAGTCAAGGATACATATATGCACAAAAATTTGTTGTGGAAGGTAGTTAGGGAAGTATGCCTAAAGTGAGAGGGTAGAGGCTGTAGTATGTCCACAGAAAAACACAAATAATGGGTACAAGACTGCAAAGAGAGGTGGTGAGAAATACAGGGTTGCATAATGCAATGGAGAAGTGAGTATGTGACATACACATATCTGGCAAACTAAAGTACTTCAATATAAAAAAATAAAAAAAGTACAGAGCATTGACAGAGTATAGAAACTAGTGATGGCATCTGCAGAGTTCAATGACTGTATGTATAGTATGATACAATTGTCATGGGGGAAAACACCTAGAGCAGATTCAAACCCAGTACCCTTTACATTTATTTATAACCTGAGCCACAGAAGCACTTGTAGTAGAGCAACCGAGGAAGCACAAAGCAGGTGATTATTACATGTTTGCAGAATGGAAGCTGAAAAGTCACAAAAAATGATATAACAGTGAGAGAATTTGAACTCAGTACCCTATTCGCTAATCATTTTCTAACGACTTCACTTTCACCCTGTGCCAAAGTCACAGTCATGTCAAAATGTTCAGTGAAACACATAGCAGGTGATTGTTTCAGATTTGCAGAATAGAAGCAGAAAAGCAAAATAACCAAATAAATGCAACTCTGAATGTAGTAAAATCCTCTGCTCTATTTACTGACACTCATGTCAATCATTTTGCCAAGAAACTGAGTTTTTGGAGCAGTCAGGGGCAATGCATACGCTTTACCATTTCTCATATTGCAAAATGAGAGGCAATGACCCTCAGCTCAAATGAACAATTAATTGTAGCTAAGGGCAATCTATGTAGTGTATTACTGTAAAGGGACTTAGGTTCATAGGTTTATAGGAGATTACTAGGCTAGCATCCCTACAGCCCTTACAAGTCTAACCTTGTTAATCCAGAGTTACCTCAATTGTCCTCGGTTATATGGACATAATTCCTAGAGTGAATCTATGACAAACACTGACTACTCCTATCCATGAAAGACATGGATGCCACCCTCTGAGTGAAATTGCTGTCTCCCATCCGTTTGTCCAAGTTGCACTTGAATAGGGTCAGTGAGAAGCTCTGCTTCACATGATTTGGAAGTTTATTCTAGAGTAGCGGCAATCTAGGGGAGATATATCTGTCTCTCCAGGATGTTCTGTTAATGTCAGAGGTTAAGTTAAGATCCTTAGAGTTAGTGACCTCTTGTGCCATTTGGCTTGTGGATGTGCAGCATTTCCATCAGGGCAGGGTCAGAGACTGCCCTGTAGGCAAGGCACAAGTTGCCTCTCAGCAGGCTATACAATACAGATCACAGTGACAGGGCTTTCAGTCTATCCATGTAAGTCATAGTTAAAGACCCTGTATTTTCTTGGTGAGAAATTTCTGTGGTCTCTCCAGATGCTGCAGGTGTCTGATGAGGTACTCATTGTACTCTATTAATGGTCTGATGAGTACAGTGGAGTTATAACATCCTTAGACCTGGATGCAATGCCCTTATATATGAGATGCGCAACATAGAAGGCTTTTTACCACTGTTGAAACTTGGTGGTCGAAGTTCAGATTGCTATCTACCCGAGTTCCCAGATCTCACACCGCTGGGTTTCAACTTATGGGGGTGCTATCAGTATTGAATTTCTTGGGGTCTGCAAAGCATATGTTGAGGATTTTAGAAATGGAATGGGCATGGCTGTTTGTGGCATTTGAGTTGCTTTTTATGTGCATGATTTGTTTTGGAATTGGACCTGCATGTGTGGAATCCCTAATTATCCTACGTTGAATATCTAAATACTCAAGATGTCTTCAGTGTGTCCTCTGAAACTGCATCCACAGCAGGTGCACAGAAGTCTTCCTTTGGAGTGATGTGCTATCTCCAAATAGCTTACATAAACTTTGCAGAATCTGGCCATGCATGTTGCTTCTGCATTGCTATTAAGTGCAATATAAAATGTTTTTAAAATATCACCGTCCCATGCAGATCCCTAGTGCATGTCACAATCATGTTCACATAAGTGCAATTGAAGTATTACAGAATAGTGCTTACTACAACATAATAATGCTATAGCTGAAGTATGTGCATATTTTCAGAAAATGCAAAGCAAAATGTCACAGCTCCAGTCCAGTCAGGAAAGTAATACAATACAGAAACATAAATACATGAACACATATACACACCCACATGCACCCACCTTACATGTAGGCAGAACAGATCACACACACACACACACACACACACACACACACACACACACACACACACACACACACATGTGCATGCACAAACACACACACACACACACACACACAAATATAGAATCATGCAAATTTACAATCTGACATATGTATTCATTGACTATTATCTAGCCATTTCCAAAAGTAAACTATGCAAAAAATTCCACACAAAATAAATAAGGAAGGAAACAACTTTTATAAAATATGTAATATTTTTTATAAAATACATTTTTTTCTAATTATGTATATATTGCCACACTTTTCCAATGTACATTACATCGCCATGTTAATTTTCTTGATTTTGTTGTAATGTGGAGCTTTTCTAATGTACATTACTTTATGTTCATTTTCTTGTATTGTGGTAATATGGAGCTTTTCTGCCTGGGCCTCCTCTGAAAAAGGGCATTTGCCCAGTTGGACTATCCCGGTCAACAAATGTCAAATAAATAAATTGAATAAATAAAATGGACCGTGAAATAAACAAAGACACCCATTACCCATTTAAAAATGTATTTAAACAAATTAGAGACATTTTATTAAATATAATAATACCCTTAATGCTGGGTATTATAGGGAATTATTAGAACTTTCTGGGATGGGGAGATCATCTAACTGCAGATTCATGCCTGGCAACATATCATGTAGATTCCTATTTCTCTTTAATGCCCAGGTTGCTAGACTTTATTGCTTACTTAGACTACTAGACTTGGTGCTTATTTATGACTCTGGCTCTTTCCAGGCTTTTATGTTGTACGTGTCACATCAAAGCTGATTAAAAAACATTTAAATCACAAGTTATGTTTAGGTGTTTGCAGTCTGAGACAAAGACTTACGTCAGTTGGAATCATCAGCACCATTTGTCAGTTTAATAGTAAAGAAAGTAATCAAAATATTTGACGACAAGAAGAATGCAGGTTAGTTTCATGAATGAAATAAGTCATTTATGTTGGAATAATCTGTCCTGGTTTTTGTTTTATGAGGAAGCTCAATATGCTAGATTGTTTCGATGTGAAACAGAATTTAATAATGTAAATAATATGTGCATCATAGAAGCACAATAGTCTAAAATAAGGCATTGCAAATAAAGGGTAATAATGCAATACAAAGCCACTTACATATGAAGTAACTATTAAATACTGGTTAAATGTAAATATACATCTGAACTGAGGCTTGAGGAATCTTTTATTTATATTTTTTCAATCTGCTCATCATGTGAATATTAATACAGTATGTACTTTTTTTCCTTTCCAGTAAATAAATGTTATTAACTTTATTACTGAATGTAGTGTTTGTCATGAGTCTTTTCAGTGATGATCTGAGAAACCAGGTTCATTTTATTTTCCTTTGCTTAAAATTGTTGTCCTTGTAGATTTTCAATCAAAATTGTTAACATATTTTGGGGTGAAAAATGAAGCACACAATGTTTGTACTATATTGAGTGATTGCACTCAGAATTAATTTGCTTGCTTATATATTTCATTATTTCTTTATTTATTTCTAATTATCAAAGCATTTTGATTATCTGTTTAATAAAAGGTGGTCTCTTTTTTCTATATTCTGCCTTTATGCCTGCTGACAATCTAATATGTCCGTATCTGACTTCAGGACATTCATTTTATGCATTGGTTGTCCTCAGCATGGAGGTGATTGCAGCCTGAAGGGGGAGATCAGACAGATATTCATGGAGGTAGATTGTTCATTCAGTAGCACCCTCACAAATTAGTATTTCTAACAAGAATCTTCACCCTATCTTTCATGTCTGACATTACTGGCTCAGTACAGTATGTCTTACCCCCCTCCAAATGCATGCATATGATTTCTTTTACACACATATGAGGGTTGCCATCATCAGCCTGAATTCTTAATAGATAGTGCAGCTTTTCTAAAGCTTTACAAGCTTCTGTTTGGATTGTGGATGATTGGCCATCCAAAACAACTGGTACCAGCATAAATAGCAGGCAAGGCAGTCTTATCTACAGTCCTATCTATCTGACTTTAAGTACAAGGGTTAGGTTATTACACAGGCATGGGATTCTCTAAGACAATCCCCCGGATTCACTATACTTCTGTGCAGGACTAGCTTAGTCCTGCATGGAAGTGGCCATTTAGGAGCAGGACGCCAGCGCACCAGGCATATTAATGAAGGGGCTCTGCCTGAGCTCTTAAACGGACATGGAGTCTGTACGAGTGTAGAGAGCATGTCTGAGAGTAGAGCTCTCAGAAGAAAACACACCCTTGCAATCAAGAACAGCAGTTTAGGAATAAGAATGAGCGAGACAGTTCATAGTTGTTCGCATGCCCCCAGCATCATCCCCCCGACATTATAAGAGCAATAGTTAAAATATGAAATATAAACAAGCTTTTTTATATGAAGCAAATAACATTTAACTGTAGGTGTGTGGGTTTGCCCATCACTTAGCTACATTTATTGCAGCTTAAATGGCACAAGAGGATAAAAAATCAAGATATATGCAAATGACGCAGTACTGCAATAGTGTAGTGGGCAGAGCATTCCCCTTACGAGCAGTCAATCCTGGTTCGGGTCTCATTCCAGTACATTCAATTTTCCATGTGAAATCACTTTATGACCAATATTTTTTGTTGCGTAACCTACTAAATAACATATATTTGTGAACAGGAGTACCGCATTAAATACAGATGTGAGGTGTCATTGTCATAATGTAAAATCCACAGATAATCACAAGCACCCCATACAGTATATGTACACATGAATCAGGGATACAAATCAAAGGTACAGTGTGTAATGAATGATAAATCCATAGAGGTTTCCAAATCCACCACTTTCCCAAGAACCATTTTACATTACTGTCTAAATTAGTGTGGGGGCAAGCAGGAGTAAGCACTATTAAGCAAGAGTAAGCATATTTAAGCAGTAGTAGGCAGGTTTAAGCCCATTTGCATGGGGGTAAACAATGTGCACACAGATTAAGCAATATTGAAGCTAACTCTCTGTAAGCATATTTACCCGGAGGTTGGCATTGCTTACTGTCACACAAACCTATGCAAACCTGTTTACAATTGCTTAAAAGTGCCTTAATCACTCTGTATGCAACAGCTGCTGTTCTGGCCAGAAACAAAATAAACAGCCTTTGCAGGTCTCAAACCCAGGAACCTGTACACTACAGTCACAGCAGTTAACTACTAAGCCATCACAGCTGCAAATAAGACTGAGGTATCACCAAATAGATCCTCACTATAGGAAAATCAAACTGAACATGTGAAAGGAATCTATATACAGTTTTATGTTGTATAACCTACTACATAACATAAATATTTGAACTGGAGTACTGCATTAAGCCCAGATGTGAGGTGTCATTGTAATAAAGTGTTGAAATCCTGTAATAAACACAAAGACCTCATACAGGGTACATACACATGAATCATGGATGCCAAATACATATATAACATGTAATGAATAATAAATCAATGCCAAAAAGCAAATAGTATGCAAATTAAAAATTAAGCAATGCTAAGCATTGCACAGCCCAGCTTACAAGGTTTAAGCAATGTGTAGGCCAGCTAACTCAGTTTGACCATTGGTATACCCATTTAAGCAATGCCAACATTAGGTAAGCAGGTTTGCCCATAACTTAGCATTTTCAAAATCGTCCAATCACAGCAAAGTGCAGAAAATCGGCCCTATTTTAACCCAAAAGGCAGGAATACATCTCATAACTGGTTGCAGTTTCCTTCTGTAGGCACTATGACTAGTATGGGAGAGGGTGTGTGCTTTTGGGTGCAGCTCTGGGGCATCTAGGAGTCCAGAGTCATGGCAGGACTCCTTGTGAAAGACCATGACCAGAGACTGCTGCAGGGCCAGTACCAGGGTTCCCAATACAAAGTGGAAGCCTGAGACCATCTCGCCCATGACCTCACCAGTGCCACTGTCATACCCGAAACTGGTGATCAGATTAGGCATCACTTTGCTGACCTGAAGCAGAGAAAGGGGGATCTCTTGGATCAGTGGATCTAAGAGGCTAGGAGGACAGGGAAAGTCCCAGCCATGTGTAAGTATCAGTCCACTACCTGTTTTATAATTGCCAGCTCATGTATATTTTGGATAGGTATGGCTAAATATTCCTCTTATGTCTTTCACAGTGGCAGATGAGCGGGATGTGAACCAGGAAGCCCATGCCTGTAGATTGCAGTGGTTGTGACGCGAGGCAGGTTAGTAATACTTTTGCATGTACTGTCATAGGAAATACATCTTAAAGTAGTAGTAAGTTAATTGCCTGTATAAAACCTGTATTGTTTAAGCATGTACTGCATACACCAGAGAATATGGCAGGAAGAGTCTCATATAGGTTGTGTGTAAATAAAAGCATAATAGTCTGACAATAAAGGTCTAACTGCTGGACTGCATGTGTTTACTCTGGTATCATATGGTAATGCAGAGTTGCAATCTCTTAATAGTACTGTTGTATTAAGCACTGTTACCCACACTGTGCTACATAAATAAAATGTGTAGGAATGTCTGTATATGACTGTTGTAATCCCAAGAGGTCATTTAGTACAACTGA
>NC_056731.1:1068550992-1068560992 GCF_019279795.1 Protopterus annectens | reverse complement strand
CCTGAAACATATACCCACGGAGAAGTCAAAGAATATGACACCACACACAGGTTTGCATACCGAAGAAAGTTTTATTTGTGTACTATTACAGTTGTATACACCATGTCATATAGCTGTTTAGACTTTGAAATACATACAAACAGATTAATGCAACTCTCAAACAGATCACTTAATACATTAATCCGAAAGCATAACATATGTAGCTGTCCTGGCCAAGGCCTTCAAGAAGTACAACAGTAAAAACAGACTGGGCCACAGGATAATATTCAATCAACAGTAAGTAATGCAGATGTATAGCCCAGCAGCCTCTAACTACACTATGTACTCAATCCCTAGGTGGAAAAGACTTAAGTTTACACAATGGGATGTATCTGTTACATAGCAATGCATAACTGAAAACATCATAATCACATTGACAAACAGAACAGTCTGTATGGCAGTAAGCAGTAGGGCAGCAATGTTCCCAAGATGAAATGTATGGTAATGTACAGCCATATACCTTAAGGCAGCTTACTACTGATATCCCTCACATGTTGTAACAGCCTAGGTTATTTATGGTGCATACCCCCATAGACTGATTTACAGGGGCATATAACACTGTTATATACACTGACTTCTGGACTGCAGAAGGCCACACATGTTTTGTGCAGATGAAGCCCACATATATATGGAACCTATTCCACAATATGTGTGGGGGCTACAACAGCACTGGAATGATGGCAGGAATGGCAACATGACATAATCACAGGCCACTGCATAACAACCCCTTACTGCATGTCATATGGAAAAGCCTGGTATGTAGGTGGAGGCCAGAGGCCAGAACACAGGCCCATATGTGAAATAGTGTTGTCATACACTGAGCAAGTTGCTGGTTTTACAGGATAGTATGCAACATACCCTTAGTCAGGAATATGAAGTCTGAAACACAAATGGATGTAGCCATGTACGGATAACATTCAACACACACTGCCAGTGATATATCTGGCACAAGACTTGTGTGGTGGACAGAGAAAACATAACAGGCATACCTCTGGTCATCATGTGGATAGCCCACAGTTGAGAGTTATGCAGATTGACTGCATTCCATGTTAAACTAGTATGCACACACAAACCCTGTAACACTGGTGCTATACAATGCATATAACAAAACTACTCGCACTCTGTCTGTATTTCTAGAACCTTATACAAATATGTAGCTGCCCTGAGTCTACAAGTCCTCTTTTAAGCAGTATTGTTACATGCTGTCTGTAACACTGCTGCCCACACACAGGAAGGTTGTCCACCATACAGGAAAGGTAAAGGGACCACACCCACATGATGTAGGGATTTATAGTAGTGGGTTTCCATGACAGTGGTAATTGGAAGTACTACACAGCATACTGCATGCAGGTAGCAAGGGGAGGACACTGATTGGTGCAGAGGCCATCACCTGATCATGTACATCACCTACAAAATCCATATTGCAATCTATTCAAAGCAGTTCAATGCATTTACTGGAGAGAAAGAGTGTGAAACAAAAAAACTAAGAAAAAAGAAATCAGACTAAAGGCCAAGGCAAAGGATAAAAAAAAAAAAAAACCTTACAAGGAAACTATCCAGAACAGACATCATTCCCACAATAGGTATGTGAAGTATATATGCATGCAATTGACTGTAGTACTTGATCCATAATATTGGGATAGATGATATGGAATGATTTATATGTGCCATCAGGTGTAGTTGTTGTAATGATGTTCAGCTGAACAACTACTATGCACAATAAAGGCTGTCCCTCTGGGTAGTGAGCCATACCTGTCAACTGTTCAGGGCAGCATTGACTGACAAGATGTAAGCCATCATAGTGTGTGTTGTGTAATGAAAAACATGTATAGTACTGTGGCCAATAGCTGGTGGTGGATGTAATGCCATAATGATGAACATATGGGGTCCAGAGCCCAATACTTGCAGGACATGCAAGTTAATAGATAATATAGCATGCTGAAATGCCATAGGTGTGTAATAGGCTTACCTGCAATTTGTCCCTATATATACCACCCTAATGTTAGGCTGTGTCCATATGTGGCACCTGTCTGTGTTGTAGCAAGGCAGAACAGTGCAGCTGTGCAGGACGGAGCTTTCACTTACATGGGGTCGATTATTCATTGTTCGCTTTTTTAAGCATTCGATGATATAATATAGACCCCAACATAATATATATCTACACATATATATTTATATTTATATATATATATATATATATATATATATATATATATTTATATATATCTATATATATGTATATATATATATATATATATATATATATATATATATATATATATATATATATATGTATGTGTGTATGTCTGCATATATACAAACACACACACACATATTTATATAAATACATGTCCCCTATATTTCCATCACAGTGCTGCATGCTATGTGTGAGGGAACATCACACATATCAATACACACATATATATACATCAGTAAGTGTGTGCAACATGGACGTTTATGTCACATGTCACCCCCTTGTTGGGACCACACTGCCCTTGTCAGTGAAGGTGGGAATGGAAATTTGGGGAAGGATAGCAGGTATATTTGTGGAGGTGGTTTGGGTTGGTAGATAGAGAGGACAGCCTGCAGGGGTGATATATGACACATGTGGTAGGTAAACACCCTGGATGATGGGTGTCATCTTTGATGTGGAAACCCCATGAGCCCTTATATGGTAACAATGGGAACAAGAACCCCACCCATTGCCAGTCACAACAGCAGCTCCATGGCCCTGAAGGTGCCTGGGCTGGAAGACAAGCAGGAGGAGCACGTGGACCCTGTGATTGTGTACTGAGGGCCTCAAGGTGCTGTCGCACATCCCCCAAGTCATTATGGAGCTCCCTATGCAACAGACCTTGGACCTGACCTCGGGTGACAGGATCATGACTGTGTGTTCCCCTGGCAGGGGGACACCATCCCTCGGGTGGTTCCAGCTGAAGGTAGTGCAGGATCAGTAGATGAGGGAGGGCACAGGGTGGGTCCCACATGTGATGTGACCTCGTAACATGGCCAGATGAGGTGGGAGAGGTGGTTCTGCTGGCAACTGTTCCTTAAACATGCTAATGTGTCACTGTTATAGAACATATGTTGGTAGTAGTAGTCCACACAATCCTGGATCATGTCCAACAGCATGCATAGATATCCCCAATAACACATAATGACAGATGTGCAACAATCAGATAGCAAACAGACCACATGCATATATGGAACCATAGTGGCCCTTACAATGGCATGCAGGTGACATTGTCCGTAACATGCCAGCTGTGATAGTGTCCCCACAGGGAACGTAGCTACAAACACATAGCACAAAGTGTGGTACAATACGATATATGTCTCAATGGTAGGTATCTGTAGCCATACCTATTGAGTTGTGTGAACAGTTTGTTGTGGGGGGGAGACAGAGATGTGTATTAAGAACTATTGTAAACTTGCTGTATGAGTTTCTCAGACCTGTTTCCATCTTTCTGTCTTTCAGGCAAGGTGTCACATGGCAGGTTACCTGTGTATTCAGTGGACAAAAATGAGGTCATTATCAACCACCTGGTACAGCACTACCAGGTGTTCTTTGGCAGGAGAGCCCATGAGCAGCATTAGCGGACCTCCCTGTGGAATGACCTAGTCCACAGGGTCAATTATGTTAGCCTGCATAACCGCAGTTATGAGCAGGTCTGGCATCACTGCAGCAACCTGCTTCACAATGCCCATTGGTGTACTGCTGCAGTCCTGCGGATCACCTCACAATGGGATGGTCATGCCATCCATCCCCCCCGACACATGTTGAGGAGCTCCTCACCAGCCTAGTGGCACCTGCCCGCCCGCACATGCAACAACTGGTGGAGACCATAGTGGAGGTGGGTGCTACTCACACACCGGCAGAGGAGCATGCAGGTAAGGCCACAGGGCACATCAGTAGACCACTGCTGCTAATCCATTCGCATCTGTACAGGTAGAACATGCATATGTGAGATGTTATTTATATATATATATATATATATATATATATATATATATATATATATATATATATATATATATATAGTCTGTTGCTACGTAGTAGTAATAAACAGATGTGCATAAGCTGTAGTATTATGGACTTGTACTGTTGATGTACTGTAATGCTGCACCCACCCTGTAGCAATGCCACAGCTGTGGCTACTGACATCACATCTCTCACACACTTATGTAGGTCCCTCTGGTATACCACCAAGGCAGCAGCCTGCAGCTGGTGAGTATTGTTTATGTTCATGTCTGCCAATACACTGGTCATGTAATGGTGATGGTATATTCCATGCACACATCTAACACACCTACCCGTAATGCATGCCGTACATGTTCACATATTTTTACTGTTAACTGCACTGCATCACAGTGGTGACCATGACGGTGTATCTGAAAGGTATGTCAGATACCTGCAATATAACTAACATCCTGTCATTGCAAAATGTGTCCAAAGGGAGGAACATAAGGGTGGGACAAATATCCTACAGTAGGGACATGTGTGAAACATTACCCTTATATAGTGCTGCAACAGTGTATATACCAATATTACAATGGCATCTGTTACAGATCTACACTATGGCATATCATAATACTGCAGTCCACAACCCTTAAAACCTGCAATGTGGTCCCAACATGAGCAATGAGTGTGTAATACAGAATCATAGGTTAGGGCAGCAAAATGGGGAATACATACCTTCACAAACACTGGAAGCATATGTGTGCACACACTCCAGATAAAATATAGTGTAAGCAGCTGTTGAGGTACTGATTGCATGCATTCGTCATGGAAATGCACCTTTCAGCAAGTACATATCCCCAATGTCTCACCACGTATTGGTCTGCTGTCCAAGACATTTGGCCATCAAATGTGCACACTTACTTGCAACAGAGGCAGCCATGGCTTGCACACATCTTACATGACATGGTGTGGGCCCCATACCAAACAGGTAATGCCCATGAGCTGGACATGTAGCCATACCTCACCATTGCATATACCAAGGCAAACAGTGCAGATAGTCATTTATGTGGCAATTATGTCTTCTTCTTCTTCTTCTTTCGATTGCTCCCATTAGGGGTCGCCACAGCAGATCAACTGTTTCCATTTCTTTCTGTCCTCTGCATCTTGCTCTGTCACACCAACCACCTGCATGTCCTCTCTCACCACATCCATAAACCTTATCTTAGGCCTTCCTGTTTTCCTGTTACCTGGCAGCTTCATCCTTAGCATCTTTTTCCCAATATACTCAGCATCCCTCCTCAGCACATGTCCAAACCAGCATAATCTTACCTCTCTTGCTTTCTTTCCAAACTTTCCAACCTGGGCTGACCCTCTAATATACTTATTCCTAATCCTGTCCATCCTCGTCACACCCAGTGCAAATCTTAACATCTTCAACTCTGCCACGTCAAGCTCTGACTCCTGCCTTTTTGTCAATGCCACTGTCTCCAACCCATATAGCATAGCTGGTCTCACTACCCTCTTGTAGACCTTCCCTTTCAGTCTTACTGGTACTCATCTGTCACAAATCACTCCTGACACTCTTCTCCACCCACTCCATCCAGCCTGTACTCTCTTCTTCACCTCTCTTCCACACTCACCATTACTCTGAACTGTTGATCCCAAGTATTTAAACTCATCCACCTTCACCACCTCTACTCCCTGCATCCTCACCATTCCTCTATACTCCCTCTCATTCACACACATATATTATGTCTTAGTCCTGCTGACCTTCATTTCTCTTCTCTCTAGACATATCTCCACCTCTCCACGGTCTCCTCCACCTGTTCCCTACTCTCACTACAGATCACAATGTAATCTGCAAACATCATAGTCCATGGGGACTCCTGTCTGATCTCGTCTGTCAATTATGTATGGGACAGGAATGATATAGGAAATAAATGGATAGCCATCCAAGACAGATGATGTCACATGTAGCAAACTGGTCATGCAGGCTGCCTAGTAACATGCCACAACACTAAGGGGGTTGCAGGAATGTCTAGCAAGTACTGGCTGTGCAGTACCCGTGTGAGCAATTGCCTGGACTCTGCAAGTGTGTGGCCTGTGGGTTAGGATAATCAAATGTGACAGTTGTACCACAGGAAACATTAGCCAGGCCTCTCTATAGGTAGTGTATGCATAACAGCAGAGGTCCCCAAAAGTCATGCGTTTCAATGTGTACTGGTACACCATCAGCATGTTGGAAACCTACAGACAGTATCATGTAAGATACATGTGCTGCACAACCAATGCCTCACCCCACCTCAGGCCCGCCATCCCCATCTATACTGTACCGGTGCCAGTGTACACCTGTATGTTTGCAATTCATTAGCTGGAACTAGGCTGTTACAAGTGGTGTTCAGTGTTTGGGACACTGCAAACTGACACACATGTGTAGGCCATAGTTGTCAAGCAACTGCAAAAAAGCTGAGGTTGGGGAGGGGGTGTCATCATGACACAACAGTGCACTGCAGCAAGGCTACTAAGGATGCTATGGATGGCTGTATCAGCACACAGTCATGTTCAGGAACTGTGGTAGACATAACCCTGACTCCACAGCAATAGTGATGGCAGTGTGTGAACTCCAAGGGATGTGCACATGAGTTGACCTTGCAATCATGCAGAGTTGGGGAACATGTGTAGGGCAGACTGACCATATACTGACAAATGCAGATGGCCCATGCTAGGATACCCCTGCCAGGAATAGTGACTGCTGTAGTACACATAACAGTAGGTGCAACAAACCATTATGATAAGGGAGTGCACACATATGCACCCACGAAGTGTATGCATCACGGTCAAAATCAGCGCAACTAACACATTTTTTAGACACTGCATTAGAATGTACAGAACATATGTCACATATCAGGCTCATGTAATTTTAACATATGCAGTGATGTAGTCCCATGGCATATCAAAGAAGAGGGTGTCATATTAATACGGGTGTGTACACTTCCCATAGCCACAGTAAGGTTTGATGGTTGTCAGTGTAATAGTATCGTATTGGTCATACATGCTCCGCTGATGTTGAGATCTGTAAATCAGACATGAGGCATCCACAAATGACATCTGTCCACATATCATCCCGGGTATGTGTTGGACAAATACATAGGGACTATGAGCATTAGAGCAGACATAACTGACACAGTAATACACATTCAGCAATGGTGTGTACACTTGTGAGGTATGATGCACATTACATGGTAGGGTGCAGAACCGGTGCACAGCAATACTGTTTACATGGGTGCAGTGTTGTCCAGGGGAAGGGGCATCACCTACTAACACAACCCATGCATCACACACATGTATACTGTTGTTAGCATGGATTGACTATAGCTGCACTGCATGATGTTGAGTACCATACGTTATGCATGTTGACAGATGGGTAATGGGAGGTCTGTGTGTACCATCTTTTTGCAACCTCACCTGTAAGTGTGTGTGTGTGTGTGTGTGTGTGTGTGGGGGGGGGGTTATTTTGTCTGTAAGTGCAATCTGTTGGAGTGGAGGGGGTTGATACATGTAGGATGTTTGTTTGCATGTGTGTGTTTGTGTGGGTGTTCATGTATGCACATGTGTGATTGTGGGGTTGTTCATACATCTGTACTTCCCTTTGGAATCACACAGTACATGGACATGCACTGACACAGGAATATTTGGTTGATATGTAATCTCAGGACAGCTGATAGTATAATAAGGTCTGTAGCATGGAACAGGCATTGGGAGGGAAACTAGACACCAGGTATGCCATTAAAATTGCAATCAGCAGAAAGGTGAATGGCTACCCACATATGCAACACTACAGATGCATTGGGGAATTACTAGACAACACCAGGGAGTGTATCCATATATAACTGTCGTTCACATAATAAGATGATTGAGCAGCAGATCTTGCACCTACTGAGCAATAGTTACATATGACACTCCAGCACGTGACATTATTGAGTGAATGTAGTAGCACCTAACATATGGGGGCTATGCTCACAATGTCTGGACATACCCAGGGTGAACACTGGATGACAGCAGTGAGGCCTTGTAAAACTTAACCTACTCCAATCAAGTCAAAGAGGTAATGTAGTAATAGGCCATCTGTTGTGATCACTTGTCTAGGCATTTAGAAGAATGATACATTAATGAGTGGTATTAATGGGTGTATGTTACCAAGTGTGATGCAGGATGGAGAACTTAAGTGAATAAACTTGGGACTGTCTGCAAACTCAAGGACAGGTAGGTATTATAGTGGGATTTCAGGGTGTGTGTGTGTGTGTGTGTGTGTGTGTGTGTGTGTGTGTGTGTGTGTGTGTGTGTGTGTGTGTGTGTGTGTGTGTGTGTGTGTGTGTGTGTGTGTGTGTGTGTGTGTGTGTGTGTACTGTTATGCAATGCCATGCAGCTCTTAAAGTGCATTTCATGTTTTCCCCTCACAGGTGTTGAGGTGGGTCAGGGTCCCTCCTGCATGCAATCAGATGTTGGTGTTCATACAGACACTGAAAATTATAGGATTGTTGAGGCACAGGCAGGGTTGTCAGAGGCTGAAACTGTGCCATCGTTTGACTTCCCCCTGTTATCCACCCCTACCCCACACACAGTCACAGTGCCTATAGATACCCCATTACCAGTGGCCATTGCAGAGGGACAGTTGGCGGTTGGTGGCAGTGCATAGAAGAGTGTGGTATCTATGCCAGCTGTGTCTTGACACAGCAGGTATAGCCAGATGTCTGGCAGGGCACCACATAGGCAGATGTACTGGGGTGCTCGTGGGAGGGCCACTGGTCATCATGCCCCTGGCAGAAGTGCTGCGACTGGTACCACCACACTTATATTTCAGACTGTCATGGGGGTGCAGGCATGTATGGAACTGTACACCAGGCAGGGTCCGAGGCTGCAGATGGCTGCTTTCTCATCTGTAAGCAAGAACTTCCATGAACTTGCAGGTCCCCTCTGTGATTATACCGAGGTCATGGATAGATGGTTGGGTGAGATGGTAGGCCTCATCGACCATGGATTGTCCATGCTAGAACATGTGGTGGGAGTGGGGCGATGGCCGCGTGGACATAGGCCAGCAACACCAACATCTGGCGGTTGACGTGGAGGTGAAAGGACACCAAGCTGCTCCTGTAGTGGCAGTACCAGCCCCAGCACTGCAGGGCAGGTGCTGTCCACACCACACCACAGCAGGTCACATTCATGTGGCCCTGGCCAATCCCAGGAGGGACCTGGTTCCAGCGGACATATGTCATCATCAGGGGAAATTAGCACATCGAGCCCTATACCTGGATATGCCCATGAAACCCCTGGCAAGCACAGTCAGCGCGTCCATGGCCAGAGGCAGTGAACTGCATAGCCTGCCAGGTATGGTCTGCAGCTGTCCAAGAAACACCTGTATAGGGCAGCCAGATGGCAGAACTGTGTACATGCATACCCACACACTACTTAGTCACACCTAGGGCAACCCCATACCTACACACACCACATCACCATGCCCATATCAGCAAATTACACCCCTCACTCACACACATGGTGTCAAATGTATGACCCACCCTCAGTCTCTGGCAAACCAACAACACACCCTCTGCATATGATGATATATGTGCCACATCCCTGTCATCCATAACATTGATGCAGGGACAGGCTAATATGGTTATGATGCACACGGTGACTGAACTGCAGTGTACCAATGTACTGCTGTGTAACATGTTGTCAGCAGTAATGTTTAATGCTTACATGTCAGGTAGTGTAGCTGTCCAGCCATGATGAATTATAGCTGTTAGTAACACTGAGCAATTGTGGTCTCCATAATGTTATCCATTTTTGTTGTAGGTGTACATGTGTCAGCACGAGGATGGTCTGCTGTCATATCTCACAAAGGGTATGGCACTGTGGTGACACCATGGCTGTGCCATATCCTGGGTACAGTTGAACACATGTCACAGGTCTGTATAACAGTTACTGCCTGTGTCACATGGACAG
>NC_056731.1:1068378492-1068545992 GCF_019279795.1 Protopterus annectens | reverse complement strand
TAGTTTCCTCAAACACATAACACTGTCATGACAGGTATTAAATCATGTAGACCAGCCATAACCACACAAACCCTGTTAAAACAACATTACTCCAAATGCAGAAGAGCAACACTTACATTCTGTAGTCATGTCTGGCACATCACCCTCCTGTTTGTTGACTTGTCTCCACCGTGTATGTTGTTAGAGGTATATCCCAATACCATCTGTGATGCTGTTTGCCAAACACTGACATGAGGTCCTGCTCACAGTGAATGAAAAGGCTCAACACCCACATTATGTTCCTAGGTATAGAAGTGTATTTCCATGCAATTGGCTATGGGAATTTTACCACAGCTGTTCCACATGCAATCAGCTAGTAGGGGACTGCAATTCATGTAGAGGCCACCAGCTGATTATGAGCATAATTTGCAAAACACAAGCTGCTGCCTAAGCAAAGCAGGTGTACTTCTCCACATCCACCAGAGAGGGAGTGAAAGAGACAGACAGAGACAAAGTAAGACAGGGAAGGGGTGGGAGAGTAAATCCTAAGCATGTTTGTGTCACACACTTACCAGTGTGGGGTTTCAACCCCCTACCTGACTATGTATTGCTATCACATGTCTATGCAGTTATTTTATGTGCCAAAGAGCTTACATGCTGCAGAGCTCTCCAAAGGTATATCTGATGGTAAGTGACATCTGCAACAGTGATATAGGAGGGATAAGGTAGGTGTAGTACACGTGCCTGTCCACATAAACAGGTGTGAATGTCGACACAGCCACATTCTCTCAGGGACTCTCACACATTAACACAGTTGACAGGGTGAAGATTAGACTTCCTAACTAGCTAGTTTGCCACAATGCAGTAATACACAGGCATCACGTGCACCACAGGGGTTATCAGGATGATATATGGGCAAAGGACATGTGAAGGTGTCTGACATCAGAAGTCATGCTTCACTAGGCCAGCGGGAGGTGTAGTGAGTGGGAATGGGGTCAAAATCTTTATACTCCACACACACACAGACACAGGTTGCCAGTACTGACATGCATGGGTGCCTTGCTTCACAGGTGTATAGTGGTTGACTGTGCCAGAAGGCTGTACAAGGCTAGGTAAAGGGTATACCTTGGCATTAGGCCACATGAAAATGGTCTGCAGTGTGGCTCAGGGCTGTAGTGTCTGGATTGGCCCACACAGGTGGGTATTGTATTCACCATCCAGTCATCTGTGTTACTATTGTGGGTGGCCAGTGCTGTGCAATGCTTGTCATGTATGTGTTCTATAGTCCATGACATGGACGGTGTTTGGGATGTATACATGTCCCACAAGCATGTTCTGTGACATGTGGAAATGTACCTGGAGTGTCTGGGGCATGTTGTGTACACAGATTGTTATCATCTGATGTGCCATTCCTGGCATCATGTGGTGGGAACTGGCAATGGACACCAGGTTGACCCTGCACCTACATTTACAGCATGATGCAGGTATTCCCTGGTGTCAGTGGCATCTGTCCATACAGGGCATGTGTTTAAGGCATGGTATGGCCTTTGTGGGTTACATTTGATGACACTACATTTGTTGCATGCATCCATTGGGGAACATAGTGAAAGAGCACTGTATGCAATTATGTGCCTATTGAAGTGATGAGACAAGGTGCCATGCCCTCTTTAGTCCACTGCAATCACACCATGGTTACTATCTGTGGGCAATATGCAGGGAACTACCAACAAAGTGGTAGTTGCCTAGCTGAGTGTGTTTGTGTATGAGACATGGGTTGAGAGTGTTCTCTGGGTAATACAAGGGTTGCCTAAATTGTTTGCCAGGCCTTGATGTCACATGTAGGGGTATGGATTGTCAACCTCAGCCTCTCTGCTGTTTGATATCTGTTATCCTTGTTAGGTGGGCATTGTGACATATAATAGGCCCACCATATAATAAATTTGCAAACCCCACTCCACAATGAGTCCAGTTGTTATCCACTTACAGCCACCTCCACACAGGATACAAATGACAAACACGGACAAACACCAAGTCTCCTAGTTACCATGTCTGGGATTTGAGCTTCTACCTAATTAATACATCGCTCTACAGCATTACGTAGTTATAGCACACACCACATACATTACTGGTTTACTTTATTCCCAAAGGTGTATTTCAATGTGAATAGCATCAGCAGGCTTGCAAAGAAGGGAAGTGGGGGTTGCAGTGACTATGAAAGGAAAGTAAAAATTCACATCCTTGAGCATTTGGGGGATGTGAGAAGGAGTAATATGGACAGCCCTGTGGCCTCACACTTTATTAACATGCACAATGGTGATAGTGATGGATTTATTTTCAGTGTATTGGCCCGACCACATTTTGAGGTTGGCAATTTCAAAACTGAACTCAATAGATTAGAATATAACATGATTTTTAATTATCATACCTTACATCCAAGGGGCATGAATTTAGACACTGGGATTCTAGTATAAAATCTTGTATTATTAACATTTTTTATTTATGTATTAAGGCATAAGTCACAAGGATATGTTAGCATGAATTTTATTTAAACTTCTTATTTGTGTTATTTATGGTGTTATTGTAACATTGTCATGAATTCTAAAAACAATGCAAATTAATATAGAGTTGCTACACTTTTAAATTGATTAATGAATTGATTGATTGATTGATTGATGAGTCATTTGTATATAAGGAGATGGTTTTTGTATGGTGAGGTGTTCCACTGAAGGCGAATTACCGAGGTACCAGGGCATGTTATTAAAGGAAAACGTTTTCTATCATCTCTGTGTTTT
This sequence comes from Protopterus annectens, assembly GCF_019279795.1. NCBI lineage: Eukaryota > Metazoa > Chordata > Ceratodontiformes > Protopteridae > Protopterus > Protopterus annectens. The sequence goes on along the minus strand of NC_056731.1, from coordinate 1,068,543,221 downwards.
GATATTCCTATCTGCTTGGAATTTGGTGTTAGGCTATGTGAACCACCTTACCCTTATCCACAGCTCTGTAGATGGATTCACAGTTGTCATTCAGGTTGAGGTGACATGATTGGCCCTTCACAAACCAAACCTGGTTAGGGTCCAGTGTTTGCAGGTTGCCAATGCCTTTGTTTTAATTTCAATGATAATATATTCCATGGTCTTGCAAAGCAGGCACGTCATACTGCTGGGGTTCTAGTTCCCAGAATCCAAGGTGGATCCCCCCTTGTGGACTGGGATAATTGTAGATGTGCACCACACAATGGGCATGAAGCCTGAGGTGTGGCTATGATTAGACATGGCACATAGGTGAGGTGCAAGTGCAGTTTGCAGCTCATGTAGTACACAGCCCGGGATGTTGACTGGTCCTATGGCTGCTGTTGTCATAGCTCTGTAGAGTGTGGTTTTTACCTATGTTGCTGTTATTACCGGCAAATGGAAATCTATCTGTGTTGACATGGACCTTTTGGGGGTAGGGATGGGGTGCAGTTGGCACTGAACTGATCTGCCAGGATACTGGCAATATCCCTGGGAGCAGTAGATTTAGTACCATCCTGTTGTAGCTCACAGCAGTTCTGAGCATTGCCATTTAGATTCCTCTCATAGCTATGGAACGGCTTGCAGTTGTCTTTGGCATCTGTGGCTATATTATGTTCATAACTAGCTTTGGTGGATGATATGAGGGGTCTCTGCCTCTTACTGTAGCTGGTAAGGGAGTATTTTGCATCATGGAAAGTCCCCCATTTCTGCAAGAGTTTCCTCCTTTTGTTGTACAGTATGTTTATGGCAGGGGGCCACCACATTGGCATCCTTTTCTTGGATGGGGAGCATCTTGGTTCAATATTGGATGGCACGATTCATGCACGAGTGGATGTGCTTGTACAGTGCCTTCATGTATGATTCAGCAGTTGTCCTTTCAGTTGCTTCTGCATGTGAGTCACGATGTTAGTCACGTCTGACATGTGTAGCATGAGATTGCCTTTGGAGATGTTTGTTACGGAGGTTTCCTTACTGGGGTTTGGGGGAGGGATGTTAAGATTGATTAGCTCATGGGCATACCTGACCACCGATGGGGTGACCATAGGTGTGGAGCATCGATGTCCCATGTTGGTAATGACCAGGTCTAGGATATTTGAGCCCCTGGTGGGACTATGGGTTACCTGATCCAGGGCATTGGGAATTATGTCTTCCAAGAACCATTGGGCACACGTGTTGGTACACAAGTAGTCTTCCCAGTTAATGGCAGGGTAGTGTAACTCACCCAATATTAGGGTGTTTGCTTGTATCATAATATTTCACAGTATGTTTCAAAGGTTGTAGTGGGTATCATCTGTAGCAAGCTATACAATTTGGAATGCAGTCTAACCTACTATTAGTTGCACCAGGGGTATTTCAGACACATTCTGGTGGGCAAGTAGCCTGGTGGTGTGAATATCCTTGGTGAATATGGACACTCCTCCTCCTTTACTGTTTTGGTCCTGGTTTGGTGGCCAACAGGTGTGGTGAGAGCTGTACGTGGTATTGCAGGGGTGCTCTCTGGAGGCTTGGAACAGGTCTCTGTTACTGCACAGTTATGAATTTTCTCCATTTGTAGGTGTGTGTAATGACTGTGAATTGGCCAAAAAAAATTGATCCCTACACACAGACTACCAAACACACACACACACACACACACACACACACACACACACACAAACACACACACACACACACACAGAGGTTTTCAGTTGCCATGTCTGGGCATAGAACTCATACCTAGCTAATTTATCACACTACAGCATTACAAAATTATAGGACATGCCATGGAGACTACTGGGCAGTTTCGTCCCCAAAGGTGTATTTCAAATTGAATGACATCAACAGACTTGCAAAGGTGGGCACTGGAGGTTGCAGTGACTGTGAATGGGCTCAAAAGCATTGCTCCCTACATAGACAAACATCCACACTTGCCATGTCTGGGAATAGAACTCCTACCTACCAAGTTTATCACACTACAGCATTACACAGTTATAGGACATGCCATGGAGATTACTGGGCAATTTCAACCCCAAAGGTGTATTTCAAAGTGAATGACATCAGCAGGCTTGCCAAAGAAGGGCACTGGAGGTTGTAGTGATTGTGAATGGCCTCAAAAGCATTGCTCTCTACATAGCCAAATATGCACTTGCCATGTCTGGGAATAGAACTCCTACCTAACTAATATATCACACTACAGCATTACACAGTTATAGGACATGCCACAGAGATTACTCTGCTACTTTTTCCCCAAAGGTGTATTTCACAGTGAATGACATCAGCAGGCATGCCAAAGTAGGGCATTTGAAATTGTAGTGAGTGTGACTGGCCTAAAAAGGCATTGATCCCTACACAGACAATCACACACATTTGTCATGTATGGGGATTAGAACTCCTACCTAACTAGTACATCACACTATAGCATTAGGCAGTAATAGCACGTGCCACGGAGATTACTAGGCAATGCTTTCCCCAAAGGTATATTTCAAAGTGAATGACATCAGCAGGCTTGCCAAAGAAGGGCACTGGAGGTTGTAGTGACTGTGAACAGCCTCAAAAAGCATTGCTCCTTACACAGACAAGCAAACACACACACAAGCATCCACACTTGCCATGTCAGGGAATAGAACTCCTACCTAACTAGTATATCACATTACAGCATTACTCAGTTATAGGATGCGCCACAGCAATTACTCGGCTACTTTTTTCCCAAAGGTGTATTTCACAGTGAATGACATCAGCAGGCATGCCAAAGTAGGGTATTTGAAATCGTAGTGAGTGTGACTGACCTAGAAAGTATTGATCCCTACACAAACAAGCACACACAATTGCCACTTCTGGGATTAGAATTCCTACCTATCTAGTACATCACACTACAACATTTCACAGTTGTAGGGCACACCAGAGAGAATACTGGGCTACTACTTCACCAAAGGTGTATTTAAATGTGAAGACATCAGCAGGCTTGCCATAGTAGGGAAATGGGAAGTGCAGTGTGTGTGCATGGGCCATAACCCATTCATCTAGAGGTAGACACACCACACTCAGGCACACACAGGTTTATATTCCACAGGTACGTATATACAACTGCTAGATGACTACTGACTTGCACAGTCATGTTGCACAGTTAGCACTAGCACCACAGGCACTATAATGCTGAGGGATTCCAGAGGCAAATGTCTACGGTGATTGACATTTGCACATCATGTGGTTGTAGCCAATTGGATGTGTGCTAGGTGGGACAGGCCTCATGATGGAAGGCTCTTTGCCACTGTCACTCTCTTCCATACATCTATGTATGTGTAGTTTTGGCCTATTATAGTGTGTTGTCCTTGGATATATGTGTGTATTCCTATTCAATGTGTGTGTAAAGCACAACTGGTGCATACTGAGGAGTGTATGCACTAACATCTGCAACTGTCAGATATGTATGGTCCACTGTTGTTGCCAGACATGAGCTTCATTTTTTAAGTGTGTGAGCATGCCCAGTATCTTTCCATATTTTGTTGTCTAACATAGCCTTCATTTCTCTAAGTGTGGGAGCATGCCCAGTATGACCTTTTGTATTGAATGTGTGAATCCATTCCAGGTAGATTGTACTCCAGTGCAGACATTTGTGTTCTACACCTACAGCTAGCAAACTGTTTCTGCAGGATATCTGTATGTCAATTGACAATATGCAATCAAAATGGGCAAAGGATAGTGGGTTACTGTAGGTAATTGTCTCTGTGCTGCTTCTGATACATGGTCCTGGTGTTAGCAGAGATATTAAGACATATGTACTTTTATACACTGTGATATTGTATGTCATCAAGTACTGTCAGGTAGACATATTTGCTTGCAGTGATGTCCTGGGGAACACGGTGAATGCAGCTATGTCCAGTATTGTGGTCAGCAGCCTACATATTCTTGCACACTCATGCCATTATGGAGGGAAAGCTGCAGGCACTTGCTGCTTGGTCTGTGTAAATGGTTCAGCACCTTGGTACAGTGATGGCAGACGATCCCATGCTTGTACATCCATTGGCGTGACAATATGGCCATATCCTGCTGTGGCCATACCTCACATTTGTACAGATTCACACAGGTTGCCCAGAGGCAGGGGTCATAATTCTGGACATTACCCCTGCACATTGTGGTTTATGAGCAGGTTTGTAGCCACCCATTCTTGTGTTGCATCCAGGGATAGTATGTGCACACAGCTGAGTTTTGGACTTCACACACTCCATGCCGGCCATCCTCCCACCCCCCACCTCCTATTATTCTATCCTCTTCCATACATTATGTGAACATTATCTGATATTTTCCCTATAGTTATCACCTCATCACAGCAGTAATTTGGTGTTGGTCCACAATTCATGCAGTAGGACATGGTGGACATGTTACTGTGATTTGTCCACATGGTCTTGCATTTGGGTTCTGTAGACTGTGCTATGTTGTTGTTTCACTGTCCATGACATAACATCCATTGGCAGTACAGGTGAGACACAGCCTTTGGCAGAGGACTGTAGGCCATTTTGTAGTGATGCAGTCCATCTGTAGCAGGCTGTTGCATTCTGTCAGTCCTACAGTCCCAGACTGTAATACACTATATTCCCTTGGGGTGACAGAGTAAGTGTGCAAGGTGTCCATGGGAATACTTTCTGTCAGTATTGATGCAGTGGTGTGGATGCTGGCAGGGTGCTGCTTACATCTAGGGACACACCTATATGGGACACCTGCTATGCATGCTGCATTCTTCCACTATTGCCATACACAGGTGGGGGTCATATTGTGCTCATTTGCAACAGCAGGGATAAGACCGGAGGGGTATCTGTGGGTGGTGGTGGAGTGAGCTGCGTGCATGTGTGCTATGGACACTACTTGCATCTGACTCACAGATATGCATGGGGCATTCCACTTATGCCGGCTTGTGCAGGGACATCAGCTGTTTCACAGTACATCATTCCTATGACCTTTGTAGTCTGTCAGTATTTGGCCAAATGACATCCGTAGTCCCTACTACAAGCCCAGATAATGTGCTGCAAACCTGTATGTACAATTCCAAGGATGTGTCCATTTGACAGTTACATATTATACACTGTCTGTCTGGGGTACTTCCCCCTGTGTACTGCTTGCATATCTGGGTCGACATTCATGCCATGTCCATCTTTCAGATGGTGACACATATTAAGTCCAAACATTTACTATGGCTTACTGCTGGAATGTGTTATTTATTTATTTTATTTATTTGACATTTGTTGACTGGGTTGGTCCAACTAGGACAAAGCTTTTTTTCAGTGGAGACCAGGGAACAAAAGCTCCATAGTTCAAACATATGCAAGTACAAAAATATGATACATAACAATGTATAAGAGAGTCCACAATACATAAAACTGCTTAGAGGTTATATTCAATAACAACAACCAAGATTACCAGTCCAATGAACAAAGGATTCACTGCAACCAAAATAATCACAAATCCACAATAGTTCAATGTGTCCAACAAGGTTTCAGGCATAAAAAGTCAGATTATCTTATAGATAAAACTCTTCTTTAATAAAACACCAGAATAATCACAGGATAAGTGCTTTCACAACAATGCTTCATCAGATCCTACTACAAAAACAGGAAAAAGTAATTAGGTATTTAAAGAACCTGTATCCAATCACATACATACTCATTAATGATGTAATGGTCTAGCTTTGAGAGCTGGTTTTAAAGGTATAGTATAATTAAGACCAGGAGGTCTGTGTGCCTGCAGAGCTGCTATCCAATTCCTCTTCTTATATTCCACGTTGTTGTTCAAATCACCTCCTCTAAGGTTATTATGAACAATATCTACCACTGTAAACTTAAAAGAATGGCCCTCATTAACCTTAATATGTTTATAGAGAGCATTTAAATGCCTTTTGTTCCTAATATCCCCCAAGTGTTGCAGAACCCTCTCTTTAAGCTTCTGAGTGCTCTTCTCTATGCAGAAAAATGTACAATCTACACATGTAGCTAAATACACTAAGTTCTCAGTCCAACAGTTCACATATAAGCGAAATTCATATAACTTATCTGTAACAGGGTGTTTAAAACTGTTTATTTCCTGACATGAAACTGCAAGCTTTACAGCTCCTACAGGGAAAAGTGCCCTCTCTTATATTCAACCTAGTTTGTTCACAGTGGGACTTATAACACAGCTTATTTTTCAGTGAGATGTTGTTTTTAAAAATAAATGTAGGCTTAGCACACACCAGTTCATTCATCCTATCATCTATTTTTTAATATAGACCAGCTATTTCTAACCACATTACATATAGATTGCATATTACTATTATACTTTAATGCAAAACCACACCTTGGTTTATTTAAATTCCCTTTCTTTTCATACCTCCTATTACCTTCGAAATCTGGTTTCCCCTGTGTATCTCTCAGTACATGTACCTCTTGTTGTCTATTATTCAACTCACTTATGGCATATCCCCTCTGTCTAAATTCTTCACTTAATGTATCTACAGCTACCTCATAGTCCATTGCCTTTGTGTGTAATCTTGATACACGTAGAAACTGACTTTTTAGAATGTTACCAAAAATTCTATTGGGGTGCATGCTATGCCTACTTAATAGATTATTTTTTCTACATTCTTTATGGAACATAAGGGAATCACAGCTTCCATAATCATTAAGTTTAACAGTAGTATCTAAAAAATCTATTTTCTCATGTGAACTATGTAGGGTAAATTTAAAGAACATGCAGTTACTCTCCATATATCTGACAAATTCTTTCAGTGAATCTACATCACCCCCCATAAAATAAAAATATCGTCAACAAAGCGCTTATAATATAATAAGTTAGCCTTATATAAATGTTCAGTAAAAATTACATTGTCCTCCCACTCTGCTAATACAAGGTTGGCATAACTGTTAGCGCAGGGTGTGCCCATAGCTCACCCTGCTGCTGCCAGTATATGCCTTCCCCAAACAAAAACACATTATATTTCAAAATCAATTCAATTAAAGTACAAATAACTTGTATTTGCATGTTAGTTAAAACATGAAACTTTGTTAAGAAGCTTCTAATCAATTCAACCCCATGCTCATTGGGTATAATGGTGAATAATGTATCAATATCCAATGTAGCAAGGACAACATATCCTTCCTTCAAATCAAGATTATTAATACAATCTCCTATTGTTTGTAGGAACATATCTGTATCCTTCAACACTGCTGGAGCTTTGTCTAAAAAGCTTTTTAATTCCCTTTCCAGAAAAATAGATAAGGGTTCTGTAACCCACCCTTTACCAGCCACCATAGGTTTCATTGGTGGTTTGATAAGTCTTTTGAGTATTTTGGGTAGTCCATTCAGCGTTGGTATAATGGGATGTTCCACCTTCATAAATTCATATAAATCCTGTCCAATCATATTACTTAAAAACTTATCTTTCAAAATCATTCTTACTTCACTAATAAACCTATTAACCTGTTGTCTAGTAACTAATAAGTAAGTATTACTATCACTAAGCGTATCTAGCATACTCTTAATGTAATCATTAAAATTCATAACAACAGTGGCACAACCTTTATCGGCAGGGCATATGGATATATCAGAATTAGCTTTCAGTTCTTTTAAAGTAGCATTCTCTTCATGAGTCATATTATAAAAAGTTTTATCAAACTTGCCTGTGGTAAAAAGTTCATATAGGTCCTTATTGCACACCTTTACAAATGCATCTACATTGGCTGGCAATTGTGGGTTAAATAAACTAGGTTTTCTCAAAGGTACCTGTACATCCGAAGGTTCTTCATTATCAAGCATAATTTTTAATGCCACATTCCTGGCAAACTTACGTAAGTCTATTAGGACTTTCTCCAACTGTGAACTCCTAGCAGGTACAAAAGAAAGTCCCTTATTCAATGCCTGCAATTGCAAGTCAGTCAGTGATACAGATGAAAGGTTGTATACTAACGTCTGCATTGTTTCTGCCAATTCTCCACTGTCCTTCTCTCCCCCGATGGTCTGCACCTCTTTCTCCCTTGACTGGGAGACCGAGTTATTTCTTTGGAGCCCAATAATTTCAATGGTGCTGGAAGCATGGTGATAAATGCTGGAAAACCCGAAGTCGATGCTACTTGCTTCTCCGCTAACCGTTGCTCATGCACCATGGTCTTAGGTCTCGCTTCTTCCCTATTCTGTTGTTCAGCACCTTTTTCGTAGACATAGGTGACAGACCAGGGGGTGAATTTCTGATTACTCATTTATTGATCCAGCTTGTGATTAAATAGGGATAGGAAGGAACTCTGCTTCACATAGATAGGGAACCTGTTCCTGAGAATGGGGAATCTCTGAGAAACATATCTGTTTCTACAACATGTCCTATCAATGCTGCAAACTAAAGTTAGGTTGCTATTACACCAGTGAGGATGCACACACTGATATCTGCCTGTGTGATGGTGCCTTCAAACATCTCTTATATTAGTGAATTTGGGGATAGATCCCCACCACTGAGGAAACAATGACTCAAGTCCAGTAGAAGGTGTCTTGATTTTTGGCAGACATGAGGCTGAAACACCCTAAAATGTTTTATTTTCTGAGTCAGTGATTTCAAGGCTGCAGAAAGACCTGGAAACTGAATGTCTCATCAACAAGCTTACATTCCTTATGAAATTATGTGATGAAACCTGGGAAATATGTAAGCATCACAGCACTCCCAAAACACCTTGACCATTACAAAATTCTGAAGGTAGGTGGATTTAATAGACTGACACAATAAATAAATAAAAGTGGGCTATAAGAAATGTTAATGCACCAAACATTGATGAGACAAGAGTTTTTTTAACAACTGTTAGGGATATAGAAACAGTTAATTATACCATACAATATAGTATGTAATTAGTTGCCTTTAGTTCTATATGCTCCAATGGTTCGACTGTATAATAAAGTGGAAGCATAAACTTAATAGATGATTAAAAGTAAAAAAAAAATGATGTGACAGCTTGAGATATATGGGACTAGTTGGAAATGGTATTTTCAAGGGATCTGTCTAAACAAAGTCGCAGGTTGACTTTATACTGGTCTTCAGAAAATGCAGAGGTTGATGGAGTAGAAGTTGGATAAAGGCAAAACTCTGATCATGCTTTAGTGATATGATATTTTCAGCTCCCTTTAGATTTTTCCAGTATTCAATTCTGGTAATGGGCCCCTTATAAGCAGGCATATGAGGAAGCTAAAGGCACGCTTTCAGGATTAGTCAAGGAAGTCCTCACTGGTGTAATAGCAACGTAACTTTAGTTTGTAGCATTGATAGGACATGTTGTAGAGACAAATATGTTTCTCAGAGATTCCCCATTCTCAGGAACAGGTTCCCCATCTATGTGAAGCAGAGTTCCTTCCTATCCCTATTTAATCACAAGTTGACCCAATAAATGAGTAATCAGAAATTCACCCCTGGTCTGCTGTCTATGTCTCTGATGGACAGAAGGCAGTCAGTAAATCACCCCTATATAAATCAAATTTCTAATTCAAATTTTGGAGGCATGGCTAGACTTATAAGGGCCCTAGTAGTCATTGGCCTAGTATACACCTATGACCCTATGAAAAAGAATTCAAACAAAAGGAGTATTCTGACACTCTGGCATTTAGCAGCATTCCACTCACCAGCAAAACATACAGGGTTTCTGGCCTGACTATCCATGGTGTTCAGAGTCATATTAGAGGGGTAACTGTCCCACTTAACACAGCTTTTATCTGTATAGTTATGAAACTCTGTGGTCTGTCTCATAACCTACTCACACACACACTGATACACAAGAAAAAGTGCTGAAATTCCTCACAAAAAAAGAATCAAAGATCTTTGAGGTTTGTCTTATAGCCAAATATTACAAAGACTATTACTCTCTTCTGCAGCATGTGTGTAATCTTCCACTTAGTGGAGTCTTATGATTGATGTACCAGTCTTTAAAGGGAAATTTAGTAACTTAAACTGTCCTGTTTTTTGGCTTATTTACACTGTTTATTGCTTCTAGCAATTTATATATAGCACTTTATATTGCATGCTGTATACTTTTTACTGTATTTTATTGCTATTAACTAATCTGCACGGGTAACTGATTTGTCTGCAGTTAAAAGCATTCTGTAGAGCCTCCTTGCTCCTTTATCTGTTTAAAAACTTTAATTTTGTGGTTCACTGCTGTGATAAAGATTTATGTAGTGTTTACTGTCTAAAAGAGTGTAAGCTAATAGCATTAGTATTGTCCCAGTTCAGATTTGCTGTCTCTGGGCCTGTTTTTTTTTTGCAGTGATAGTTCTGAGCACATGACCAGGCCATCTTGAATTAGCAGAAGCCTTTCTTTACCTTCTTGGCAGGATTGTGTTGATTGGCTGCAGGCTAGTGGGGGTTGGTTCTTTTGAGTTTTTCTTTTTAAGTTGTCTAAAGTTGTATCTTCTGGTATTTAAGCCCTAGCTTTGAGAGGATTTCTGTCTATACACAATGTGCAAAGTGGAGGAGGGGCATTAACTACAACTCTGATCTGAGATATATAACAATAATTATGCTGTTTTCTGGCTTATTTATACAGGTTATTGCTTCTAGCAATTTATATATAGCACTTTTTATTGTCTGCTGTGTACTTTTTACTATATTTTATTGATATTAACTAATCTGCATGGGTAACTGATTTGGCTGCAGTTAAAAGCATTCTGTAGAGTCTGCTTGGTCCTTTATCTGTCTAAAAACTTTCATTTTGTGGTTCACTGCTGTGATAAAGATTTCTGTAGTGTTTAATGTCTAAAAGAGTGTAGGCTAATAGCTTTAGTATTGTCCCCGTTCAGATTTGCTGTCTCTGGGCCTGTTTGTTTTTGCACTGATTGTTCTGAGCACATGACCAGGCCATCTTAAATTAGCAGAAGCCTATCTTTACCTTCTTGACAGGATTGTGTTGATTGGCTTCTGGCTAGTGGGGGTTGGTTCTTTTGATTTTTTTTTTCTAAAGTTGTCTAAGGTTGTATCTTCTGGTATTCAAGCCCTAACTTTGAGAGGATTTCTGTCTATAAACACTGAACAGAGTGGATGAGAGGCATTGACTACAACTCTGATCTGAGATATATAACAATAAGTATCCTGTTTTTTTTGGCTTATTTTTACTGGTTATTGCTTCTAGCAATTTATATATAGCACTTTTTATTGCCTGCTGCATACATTTTGTTGTATTTTATTGCTATTAACTAATCCACATAGGTAACTGATTTGTTTGTGGTTAAAAACATTCTGTAGAGTCTCCTTGCTCTTTTATCTGTTTAAAAACTTTCATTTTGTGGCTCACTGCTGTGATAAAGATTTCTTTAGTGTTTACTGTCTAAAAGAGTGTAGGCTAATAGCTTTAGTATAGTCCCAGTTCAAATTTTCTGTCTCTGGGCCTGTTTGTTTTTGCAGTGCTTTTTCTGAGAACATGACCAGGCCATCTTGAATTAACAGAAGCCTTTCTTTACCTTCTTGGCAGGATTGTGTTAATTGGCTGCTGGCTAGTGGGGGTTGGTTCTTTTGATTTTTTTTTCTAAAGTTGTCTAAGGTTGTATCTTCTGGTATTTAAGCCCTAACTTTGAGAGGATTTCTGTCTATACACACTGTGCAGAGTGGAGGAGGGGCATTAACTACAGCTCTGATATGAGATATATAACAATAAGTATCCTGTTTATTTGGCTTATTTATACTGGTTATTGCTTCTAGCAATTTATATATAGCACTTTTTATTGCCTGCTGCATACCTTTTACTGTATGTTATTGCTATTAACTAATCTGCATGGGTAACTGATTTGTTTGCAGTTAAACGCATTCTGTATAGTCTACTTGCTCCTTTATCTGTTTAAAACTTTCATTTTGTGGCTCACTGCTGTGATAAAGACTTGTGGAGTGTTTACTCTCTAAAACAGTGTAAGCTAATCGCTTTAGTATTGTTCCCCACCCTCCCTCCCCGTTGGTGTCATGTTGTTATACTTGGTGGCTTTGCAGTTGCCAGCCCCTAATGTAAATTTGATATGGGCCACTCCTCCCAGTCTATTGTCATTAGCTCATTCTACCTAATACAGAGAGAACATCCGAGAAGGCCAACCCAATTAGTTTCTTTCCTTTTGTTCTTCCTTTCTTCCTTTTTTTTTTAAATAATTGCCTGAATCTCCTTGTGTTCTGAATGTGCTTCTCAAACATTTTTGAAATATAGAGTATATTTTAGTGCATTTATTAAAACTGTATTTGCCTTAATATTGCTACAACTCAAGTGCTCTAGGTTGCACTGCATCTGAAATAAGTGTGTTTTATTTTCTATTCTGTATTTATATATATATATATATATATATATATATATATATATATATATATGTATATATACTTCTCTCTCTATGTGGACTAGCTACTTATTCTACTGTATGGCAGCCTCTTAAAACATGTTTCAGTTATGCACTTGCCTCGCTTTATTTAAAAAGTTTTAAATTGCTAATTTTGTAGAGTTTTAATTGTGTTTACTGTTTAGGACTACACACTCAAGTGTGTTACCCTTTTCTGTGTTTATTTACTGTATTATTGCATGGTTTAGCCTGTTTTAACCAAAAAACAATACTATCTTGTTTGCCCATTTGCCCACTATTCCTAGCTAGAATAGTCCAGATCCCAGACTTTTTTTTGTCTCAGGATTTTACTTTCTGTGTTTTAGAGCTATCCAGACCTTGCTGTGGTAGAGAAAAGTCATACTGCTTACCAGTGGGGGTGGTGTGCATTGCACTGCCTATCTAACACTAGAGGAGTGGTTTCCAGCTCTGAAATTGTAATTTTATTAGCTTTTTTTTGGGCTGATTTCTATCCATTTTGACTTTCTGGCTTAGAAATGCATGTGTTTGCACAGTTTTCACATCGTGCAGCACTCTGGGGCTACGGTTAAACTATTCCAGGTGCCAGAAAGTCTGTTCTTCAAATTTTCCCTTAGAACTAGCTGGTTTCTCAGTAGTAGCACTACAATCTGAATCCCTGTGACTAGCACTTGCTCTAGGACCTGCTGGAAAGCACTAGGAAGCTTTAAACTGCTACACACACACTCAACTCTCCTTATCGATAAGGCAAAATTAATTGTAGGCACTAAACAGCCTACAATTGCAAAGTACCTTGCAAAGGTAAGGAAACACAGCTCTTGTACTTTTACAAAAAAAGCACCTAAACAGGCATGCCCAAGGGTCAGATTTTGGTGATTTCTCCTGTCCACCTGGTGAATCTGGGAATACTGGGGCAATGCAGCAACTGCCTCATGTACACAGACAACCCTCTCCTTTTACCACCCAACACTACAACCTGCGAGAGATGCACTTACATAGCCAAACTGGAAGCAAAGCTCTCTCCAGCCAAGATTGTGCTAGTCAAGAAGAAAAGGTTAACACCTGCACTACACCTCAAGCAACACGTAGCTCTTCAAAACCCACACCATCAACACCCACACATAGCAACACTCAACCCACATATGCAGAGGCCCTTAACATTAACCTGCCCAAGCAACAAGGATCTCCAAAGCTGAAATGCAAACAAACACCAGTCACAGCCAAAGTGACACATAGCTTACAACACCAGTGTGCCACCCAAAAACAACCCCTAAGGCAAGACAATGTACCCAACACTTTAGTCATAAGTGACTCTATAGTCAGGCACACTGATGTCCCACTCACCAGGCTGAACAAGGAGAAAATTACAGTCAGCTGCCTGTAGAGTGCCAGGATCCACCACATAACGCATGCACTCAAGTCACTCCACAACAAGTAAAAATACGACTCTGTCATTGTCCATGTTGGAGTGAATGACTTGAGGTGTACCTCCCTGGACTACGTGAAAAGAGACATGGAAGAACTCTCGGATTATGTGGCCCAGGCAGGTATGACCCTAGCCCTGAGTAGCATCTTGCCTTCACCCAGAATGATACCACAGTATAAGGACAAAATGATTGACTTCAACAATTGGCTAAGTTTCTGGTGTCATTCAAAGGGGATCCAGTACCTGTCTGCCTGGGAAGACATGATTGACAAACCATGAAGCTTTGCCAAAGATGGTCTGCACCTGTCACCCCTGGGATTCAGGTTACTGGCTAAAGCTCTTGCCACTCCTATAGTGCCTTTTTTAGGCAAGGTTCAAAGGACAAAACCACCACCATAACAGATACAAGCATGCAAAATCTGAAGGTAATGCTACTCAATGCTAGAAGTCTAAACCTCAAAATGCACTCTCTGCAGGCACTCCTAAAAGTGGAGAACATTGATATCTGTGCAGTAACTGTGACCTGGTTCAAGGCTCCAGAGAGCACCCCTGCAATACCATGCTACAACTCTTACCACACTTTTCGGCTACCAAACCAAGACGGAAAGCTATTTGCCCAACGCAGTGCATCTGAAATTCTCCAGGTGCAACTAACACTAGGTAAGACTGCAATCCAAATTGTAGCTTGCTACTACAGATCCCCCAACATTCCCCAAGATTCTCACTACACCTTTCTAAACATACTGAAAAATATTAAGATACAACCAAACACCCTAATACTGGGTTATTTCAGCTACCCTGCCATTTACTGGCAAAACTACTCGGGTACCAACACCTTTTCCCAACGGTTCTTGGAATTCATAAATTCCAACACCCAGGATCAGCTTATCCATTGTCCCACCAGGGGCTCCAATATCCTAGACCTGGTCATTACAAACATGGGAGATAGATGCTCCTCACCAGTGGTTATCCCCTCATTGGTCAGGTCTGACCATAAGCAAATCACTCTTGGCATCCACATCCCACCCCCAACACCCTGTAAGGAAACCTCCGTAAAAAACTTCTCCAAAGCCAACTTCATGCTACTCAAGTCAGAAGTGACAAACCTATGCAGATGGGATCAGAAAGTTAATCTGCTGAATCCTACACTAAGGCACTGCATGAGCACATCCACTCGTGCATGAATTGTGCCATCCCAAATAGAACCAAGAAACTCTCCTCTAAAAAAGGAAGCCAATCTGGTGGTCCCTGCCATAAACAAATTATACAACAGAAGGAAGAAACTGTTGCAGAAAAGAGGAAAATCCCAGGATGCAAAAAACTCCCTTACCAGCCTCAGTAAGAATCTGAGATCCCTCATAAAATCCTCCAAAGCTAGTTATGAAAATAAAATTGCCAAAGATTCCAAAGACAGTCACAAGGCATTCTATAGTTATGTCAAGAATCTAAATGGCAATGCTCAGATCTGCTCTGAGCTACAACAGAATGGTATTAAATATACTGATCCCAAGGATATTGCCAATATCCTGGCAGATCAATTTAGTGCCAACTTCACCCCCCTCTCACCCCCTAAAGGACCCATCTCAATACCAAAAGATTTCCAAATTCCTGTAATTACGGCCACACAGGTAGAAATCGCACTCTCCAAAGCTAAGAATACTGCATCCATGGGACCAGATGACATCCCAGGCTGTGTGCTACATGAACTACAAAATGAACTGGCACCTTGCCTAAGTGTCATGTTTAATCGGGTCTATATTATAACATCGAAGTCTTAAAACTTTGAATATTATTATATCGATCCCTATTCAGTGAATACTTGAAATAGCAAAGCTGCAGAATACTGAATATTTTCCTAGGGAAATTATTCGGTAGGCCGTTTCTGTGGCTTCGCTATTTCCTCAACTGTGGTGCAAAGGTGACATTCTGGGTTAAGGTAAGTGTGCGAACAGACCGAGGTAAGGTGAGTGTGTGATAGTTAGGGACCTTAGGGATAGGGAGTGGGTAAGGTGAGTGTGCGATAGTTATGGACCTTAGGGTTAGGGAGCAGGTAAGGTGAGTGTGCATTAGTTAGGGATCTTAGGGTTAGGGACTGGGTAAGGTGAGTGTGCATTAGTTAGGGAACTTAGGGTTAGGGAGCGGGTAAGGTGATTGTGCATTAGTTAGGGACCTTAGGGTTAGGGAGCGGGTAAGGTGAGTGTGCGTTAGTTAGGGACCTAAGGGTTGGGTTAAGGTAAGCGGATAGCTAGTAATGTATGCACGGTTTAGTGTAGAGTTTTGTGAAGTGTGCATGTGTGGATTATGTATTTTGATGTGCTTGTGCTGTGTGTGTGTGTGTGTGTGTGTGTGTGTGTGTGTGTGTGTGTGTGTGTGTGTGTGTGTGTGTGTGTATTCTCGGAACAGCAAATTTTTTCCTTTGGAAAAAATTTGCTGTTCTGAGCATTCGAGTATATCACATTTCGAGATTCCAAGGTCGAGCTTATGATGTTCGATCTTTTGGAATTTCGATAATGTGATATAGACCCATTTAATCATAGCCTCACCTCAGGCTTCGTGCCTACTGAGTGGCACACAGCTACAGTTATCCCACTCCACAAGGGGGGAGCCACCTTGCATCCCAGGAACTACCATCCCATCAGTCTGATGAGCCTGATCTGCAAGGGCATGGAATGCATTATCATGGAACTTATAAAAAAGACATTGGCAACCTTCAAACACTGGACCCCATCGAGTTTGGGTCCATGAAGGGCCGATCTTGTCGCCTGAATGACTTCTTCTAATCAGTCTCCAGAGCTGTGGATGAGAGTAAGGTGGTCCACACAGCCTATCTGGATGTCACCAAGGCCTTTGACACCACCCCCCACTCTAGAATCATAGATAAACTTACTAAGCTGGGCATAAATCCCTATGTCTCTCGATGGGTTGCCAACTGGCTTACTGACAGAACCCAGACTGTAAAAAATAGCCAACTTCAAATCCAGTTCCAGACAAGTGACAAGTGGAGTACCTCAGGGTTCAGTCCTGGGACTGCTCTTGTTTGGCTTCTACTTCTCTGCAGTACAGGCCAACACTAAGGGACTCTGGCTAACAAAGTTCGCAGATGACTGCAAACTGGGAGCCATTATTGAATCCCAAAATGATGTAGGTATTCTACAAAAGGGCCTTACAGAAACAGATGCTTGATGCCAGAGCCACAGGCTCAAGCTTAATGCCAAGAAATGTATAGTTATCCCCTTTGGGAAAAACCATGTACCCATGAATTATCACATAGGTGGCAGTACACTAAACACTGAAAGTGTGATGAGAGACGTAGGGACACAGGTAGACAGTGGTCTCACCTTCGATGATCACATTGCCACAACAGTCAGGAAATCCTTCTATGTGGCATACCACATCACTAAGGGCTTTTCATCTAGAAAAAATAAGGTCACTGTCCCACTGTACTCATCCCTCATTAGACCCGTTATACAATGCATTGCCCCATTTGGTATGTACTTCACAAGACATCTGCAACAGCTGGAAAGGCCGCAGAAATACCTCACTAAAAGAATCACAAGCCTAAAGCAAATGCCCTATGCTGACCATCTAAAAAAACTCCAGCTATACTCTGTGGCATATTGTGTACTCAGAGGTGATCTGTGCTTAACATACAAGGCCATGTCAAACCCTGACCTGTTGGACATGTTCCACTTAAAGAAATCCCAGTCCCTCAGAGCCACACGCTCCAGGGATCTAAACCTTGTCATAACAATGAACAAAACCTGCTGAAGGGATAGGTTCCTGTCCCAGAGAATCCCCAGACTCTGGAAATGACTGCCCATACATGTCAAGCAGAGCGCCTTCTTGGCCCTCTTCAAAACAAACCTTGACGATTGGATGGGAGATAGGAAATTCACCCCGGGGAACATGTCAGTCACCCTGCTAGGCAGGGGTCCAGAGAAGTAGATATTGTGGGAAGAAATATCCACAAAATTGTGATGGCTAGGCTTGTATAGGCCCTATGGTCGATAGCCTAGAAACAACCTATGAACCTAAGTGATAGCACAAAATCTTATTGTAGGTAACAAATTAAGTCTTATTTGGTAGGCAAGTTACAAAGCTGCCATAAGAGAGGAACTAGTGGAAAAAGAATGGGATGAAAACAAGAGACATCAAACATAACAAAAGGGTAAGAATGTGATGAAAAAGGGAGATATCAAACATAGCAGAAGGGACAGAACAGCAATTAGAAGCGGTACAGAGTGTAGTTTTGGCTAGTGGGACTAGGCGGCATCAATGACACTTAAGAAAAAATATATTTTCTATGGAGATCAAAGGAAGAAGCAGAAATACTGAGATGGGGGAATTAGTGGTAGCTCAAAGTAGAGGGGGATCATAAACAGATTGCATGGGTTTTTAAGACATGGAGTAGTGCTAAAGCTATGGATCAAGTCCAGGATGAAGAAAGAAAATTAATAAAAAGAGGATGTGATATCAGAGAGACTTTTCATAAATAATATATTGATTTTATTCTGGTAGAAGGGATCGGGATGGGGATGAGACCACAGGGTAGCCCACACAATGTGGCTTGAAGATGAAAAATGAATACATCTTGAAAATATTAGAATTGTATCGCATAATATTAGAATTTGAGATTAAAAGAGCAATACATAGTCTGAAGCCAAATAAACAAAGGGATTAGACAAATTCCTAGAAGAATTCCATAAATGGACAGAAAAGGAAATAGCGCCATTTGATGGGACTCCAAAATCTGTCATATGCTGCCAGATTGAAGAAACTCCAGCTCTATTCAGTCGCATACCGTCTGCTCAGAGGTGACCTGTGCCTGACATACAAGGCCATGTCCAACCCGGAATTAATGGACATGCTCCACCTCAAAAAATCCAAATCCACCAAAACCACTAGAGCAAGCGACTTAAACCTTAGCACGGATATAAATAGGACGTGCTGGAGGGATAGATTTATCACTCAGAGACTCCCTATGCTGTGGAATAAAATCCCGGTCCATGTGAGGCAGAGCACCTCGCTGACTCTGTTCAAGAGAAATCTAGACCTGTGGATGGGAGATCGTAGGTTTACCCCGGGAATCATCTCTGGGTCACTGCTGGACAGAGGCACAACAAACTAATGGGCACAGTATTTTTTCATATAAGGGGTGGCGTAAGCCACAATAATTTGGGCTAGGCTTATAAATGCCTTAGGGCAGATAGCCTAGTATAAACCTATGAACATATGAACCTATATACAATACTATTGTGAAATATGATGGCTTAAACCCAAACATCAATGAAACTGCTTTAGTGATATTACCAAAAACCATAGAAGCTTGTCCACGAATCAGTAATTGTATAGCTCTTTTTGTAAAAATGTTGATTTTAACACTTTTGCAAAGCTACTATCTAGGAGGCTAGTGATGACACTTCGCCATCATAAGTGAAGGTAGTCAAAGTAGGTTTGTTACAGGTAAGGACCTAGCCACAAATTGGTGGAATTTAGTGGCCTTTCTACTTCAACGTGGTACATGTAAATGGAGTGGGGTATGTTTGATATCAAAAAAGGCATTTGCTACTGTTAATTGGAACTTTCTGTTTTGAGTATTAGAAGACAGGAGTTTCAGAGAGGTGTGCCTTAAGGAACAAGAGTGGTTATACAGAAAACCTTTTAGAGTTTGGATAAATGTGGGATTAAGAGAGCAGGGTAACATTACCAGAGGGCTAGACTAGGCTGCCCACTATCTGAGGAATTAGTCATTGAGGGCTTGTAGGGTGAAGTGATTCTTAGTGGAGTAATGGTGGGGACATTAGTTATATTCCAAAAGTTTAGGATGTATTCAGGGCTTCAAATACAATACCCACAGCTAGTTAGACTTAGGATTGGGAAATTACTTGGAGATGGATGTCTCTAGCAATTGCAGGAAAAACAATTCTAAACTATCTGGGAGTCTTTGTGGGTAAAACATGGATGGAAACATAATAAGAAGGGTCTTCTTCTGGTTGAAAAGTTCAAGATGGATTGACAGAAAGATTGTAACCTATAAAACTATATTATGGAGGATCAAGGCTATTAAAGTAATGGTGCTGGTTTCCATATTGCTCAAAGTATGAAATCTGATTTTTCCTCTGTTTCTTTAGAAAGTATCAGAGTTACAGTCCCTGATGAATGATGTTGTGTTAGGAAATGCACTTAGGATATTCTCTGCCATAAAGCACAACTGCCTTCTGGATATGGAGGGTTGGGACATCCAGATATCCACAGGTATGAATTATTTTTCAGCTTGCACAACTAGTTTATCTGTGATCAGGAACACTATGCTATATGCAATGCAACAGTCCCATAGGGGAAGGCAAAGAACAATACAGGAACTGCTTTTTAAATATCACAATAGTCTCAAAAGAATAGGTGGATTATGTTGGAGGCTTTGAGTATGCAATTGATGTATGGGATCCCCTGGAGGTATGACAGATTATTACAGATAAGGTGAAAGGTTCAGGGAAAGGTCAGGAGTTACAAAATGGTCTCACATTTTGACAAATAATGAAAAAAAATATTTTAAAATATTTGATAAACTATGTAGGGAATATAATATACCTAAGAGGGATTGGTTCACATTTGAGCAGCTCAAGCATACTATAGGTTCTCCCTTCAATGACCAAAAGAAAGTGGCATCATGAAAGAAGTGGCCTAATATAAAGAAGGGGAGGACAAGACCAATATATGTAAAGTTGTAAAGCAGAAAGCAATCTGTAAAGGACCACAAAAGTATGGACAGGGTGAAATAAATACAGATAGGTTAGGATGAGTAGGAAGGCGTCTTGGATAAGGTACAAAAATTATTTGTTTATTTATTTATTTTATATATTTAATGCTTTTGCTTACAGCAAAGGTCTGTCTAGGCTCACAATCTATTTTCAGCAGAAGCCAGAGAGAAAGGTCTGCAGTGTATAAACAACAATAATAGAGAGAGAGGGATACTAACATCTAAAAAGCAATAATGTTCAACAGACTTTACAACCTTTCTCCAAAGAGCAGACAGCCATATTGTTTCTGTTCCAACACAAAATGGTTATGTCTTATAGGTGGTATTGTGGTGAGAGAACTTCTTCTGGCTTTTCCCAGTTAGGGGTTACCACAGCAGATCACCTGTCCACTCATGATTGGCAGGGGAGTTTTACAGTGTCAAGTTGCCAGCCTGGCACTCAACCTTCCACAGAAGGCACACACACTCACACCTAGGGCTTTAGAGTGTCCAATCCACATACAGCATGTCTTTGGGATGTGGGAGAAAACTGGAGCACCCGGAGGAAACCCACGTGACCACAGCGAGGACATGCAGACTCTGCACAGAAGGCACCCCAGCCGAGGATCAAACTGGAGAACTTCTTGCTGTGAGGCAGCAACGCTAATCGCTGCACCACCGCTGCCACCCATTGTGGTGAGAGAACTAGAGTTCAGAAATAAAAATAAAAATGTCTTTGAAAAAAGGAGAAAGTCATCATGGCATGACACTTCTTTTAAACTACATAACTATATTCTGATGTAAACAAGACTTCTTTTATTGCTGTTTCAAGACTCAGGGTCTTTACAGAGGACACATTTTAAATTGAAAAGGACTTTTTTATATTATGGATATCAGTTCATAGGTTCATAGGTTCATAGGTAGGTACTAGGCTATCGGCCCAAGGGCCTACGTAAATCTAGCCAGCAAGGTACCATAGCTTACGCCACCCAAGAAAGTTATTTTCCTGTGCCACTGTCCAGCAGAGACACAGAAGTGATCTCTGGGGTGTATTTCCTATTTCCCATCCACTCATCAAGATTTTTCTTGAAGAGTGCTAATGAAGAACTTTGCTTGACATAGATGGGTAGCTTGTTCCAGAGTATAGGAAGTCTCTGGGACAGGAATCTATCCCTCCAACATGTCCTGTTTATTGTGGTGACAAGGTTTAGGTCCCTAGAGCGTGTAGCTTGAAGGGATTGGGATTTCTTTAGGTGTAGCATGTCCAACAGCTCAGGGTTTTACATAGCTTTATATGTTAGGCAGAGATCACCTCGGAGTAGGCGATATGCTACGGAGTAAAGCTGGAGTTTTTTGAGGCAGTCAGTGTAGGGCATTTGTTTGAGGCCAGTAATCCTCTTTGTGAGGTACTTCTGTGACCTTTCCAGCTGCTGCAGATGTCTTGTGAGGTACATTTCTAAAGGGACATTATACTCTATAATGGGTCTAATGAGTGATGAGCAGAGGGGAACAATGACCTCTTTTTTAGATACGATGATATAATCTTTATAATATTAACAATACTGCAATTGCTGTGTATTGATGTGTTAATAATTAAGCTGTTTAAATAGCATAAATAGTTCAGTTTATGAAGTTGAGACGTTCAATGCTACAAATATTTTTTCTCTTATCTATTTATACTTTTCAATGTTGTTTAGTGTTTGAAATTCAACAAATATACGCTATAAAAAAAAAAAAAAAAAAAAAAAAAGAAAAGCATGCCCAGAAAAAAAACTGTGCAAGTATGGGGAGAATATGTAAGCATAACAGAAGCAATGATCTTAAGTCAGGATCAAACCCTAGCTGCTGGAGATGTGAGGCAGAGATACTAACTGCTGCATGACCATTTAACCATTTTCTTTTATATATCTGCATGTAACTGGGTCAATGTGCAGGCTTTTTTTGGCTTCTTTCCCCAGATGCTTTATATTTGCAAATGCAGCCCAGCTGTCATATATCCGAGTGATCCTGCATTGCTTCAGCCTGCATTTAGTGTCATGTTATATGCCTGCATAAAAACGTCCTCACTGGCTGCACTAAACTTTGAACCACATTCAGTGACCTGCTCTCATTTGATTGCCTGGTCCCTTATTAAATATGATATCTATATTCCTGTTGTCACAATATCTGTCCAGTCTCGCTCTATGCCTCACCTCAATGTGCCTATCTGGCCTGAGTGCGTTTCTGCCCGTATCGAGACTGATATGTTATATGTCTATTATCATATGTCTGTCTGGCCTGGCTGTATGTTCAACCCCCATTAATTGTGGTATTTATTTGCATGCTGTCATATGTTTGCATGGCCTGGCTACATTCACTGTGATATGTTATATATCTGTTATTATGTGCCTGGTTAGGGTGATTGTGCTTCATCCTACAGTCAGTGTGGTACGTCTGCTCTCATACGCCTTCTTGTTTTGATATTTCTTCAGTTCTTGTTAACTTTAGATATTAATCTCTGCAAGGATGTAATGTTTAATAGGTTTGCAACACACATTCACAGGAAACCTACATATTGTAATTCTTTCCTACATTTTTAAAGTAATCATCCATACCACCAAAAGAGAGCAGTGGTTAAAGGTCAGTTAGTCAGAGCTTCTAGAATGACTTCTTGTGATGATAACTTTTTGGGGGAATGTCAAAATTTGAAAACTATGTTTATTAATTGTGGTTACCCAGTTTCTCTTATTGACCACCTCATTGGTGAGGGCAAATTAAAGAGAGAGGTAGGGTATTTTAAACCTAACATGTCAAGAGGTCACATTTTGGAAAAGGAAACTTTAAGGTTACCAGATTTACCACTTAATGACCAAAATATACAGGAGAAAGGAGGGCAAAGTTATACTACCAGCTTTTTGACCCAATATTCAACCAAGGCATCTGAATTTAGGAACATCCTGGTTAATAACTGGGATCTCATCTTAGAGGATCATATGACCATGAACCTGGTAGGGATGAGGCCCTTGGTAACTTTCAAACGTGGTCCCAATTTAAAAATGTTATTTGAAGCCCCTAGTGTCAAGTATAGACACGCCCAGGGAATGTTCAAATGTGGACGTTGTAATTATTGCAAGTATGTCCAGACGGCGACATTTGTATTTATTCAAGGGACCAAATATTTCATCAAGGGTCGATTTACTTGTGATAGCCAGGACATAGTTTATTTGGCTTCTTGCAGACATTGCTCAGCTTTTCATTTAGGTAAAACTGAGCGTCCATTTAATCAACGTATATATGAACATCTTTACAATATTGCCAGGAACATCAGTACAAATGCCTTGGCTAGGCACATAGCTGAGTTTCAGTCACATAGCTTCCAATTCACTGTTGTTGATATTATGTTTGTAAAACTCTTCGAGGTGGTCCATGGCAACTTAAGCTTGAAGAACGTGAATTATTGTGGCAATTGCAGACTAACGCACATATCTATCCTGGATTAAATGAAGCATGTTCCATCAAATGCCTGTTAAAAGTAAAAGCATTGGATAGGTGAAATATATTCAATATAATATTTATTTTAATATATTTTTTGTAAAAATAATATTTATTGGCAAATATGCTCTTGGATATACATTAAGATGTAATCTTCTTCTTCTTCTTTCGGCTTTTTCCCGGTTAGGGGTCGCCACAGCGGATCACCTTGTCCGCACATTGAATGGCAGTGGAGTTTTACGGTGTCGAGTTGCCAGCCCGGCGCCCAACCTTCCACAGAAGGCACACTCACACGCACACCTAGGGCCAATTTAGAGTGTCCAATCCACCTACAGCATGTCTTTGGGATGTGGGAGGAAACCGGAGCACCTGGAGGAAACCCACGCGACCACAGGGAGGGCATGCAGACTCTGCACAGAAGGCACCCCAGCCGAGGATCGAACCGGAGAACCTCTTGCTGTGAGGCAGCAATGCTAACCACTGCACCACCGTGGCTGCCCTATATACATTAAGATGTAATAATATTCATAAATCATTATGGTGCCTAGTATGAAGTGAATTTATAAGATTAGTCATTCTCATTTTCAATTTATTTGAATGTTTATGTATTTTTTAGTAATTTGAGAATGTCTTTTTAACAGTGCTGAATTTAGGTCGGTCTAGTTAATGATCAATTTATTATCATAATTGGTTTAATTATTCAGTATTTTTAAAGCATGGTTAGCTGGGTAATATTGTCTGAAGAAGTACATAGGAATATGTGTACGAAAGTGCTCACAATAAATTGCTTGTGTGGTTTTACTTTTCCGCCTTTGCTTTTGTTTTCATAGTGCGAGTTTAAGTTGGTTTTGTCTTGGTGTGAATTTATGGCGGAAGGTAATAATTCACACTCCCATCTTCTATTTTCACAAGATAAAATGAATGGGCTTGGAAGTGGTCTTGGAAGTCCCTTTTCGGAGGCGAATGTCGTCTGAGCCCTTACAGCTCTTGTTCAGCAATTAACTAACAAGGTAGATGACCTGTCGAGGAGAATTTCCGAACATGGCACTGTTAATAGATCTGCTAGTGGTTTCAATTTAAATCCAGGTGCTTTACATTTTACACCAGCCAGAGTTCCTATTTCCACTACAACAGTTCATGTGGATGAAACAGCTAATGGATTATTGAACATTCCACCACGCTCCACTGGTAATACTAACAATGGCCAGGAAGGTATTACATCTGCAAACAGGCTTTTTGTGCCGTCTTTAAATGATTTTATTCAAATGCCGTTTCAATTCGGGTCTGGTGACCCGAGCAGTACTAGAGGTGAACAAACTGCAGTGATTAATATTGTCTCCCATCTAAAGGAATTTGACAGCAAATTACTCAAATATAAGAAGTTACAAATGGAAATTCTTTATTTCAAGGAGTGTATCAAACAGAAACTGGTACCGAAAGGTTTAAGACAATGGAAATACCCTTCCGGTCTTATCAAGAACTCTGAATCCCACTTACAGTTGGTGGATATGTTTAACAAACAAGGCCTTGAATTTCTTGAAATACATATTAGTAACTATGATAAACAAATGAGTGAGCTGAAGGGGCAATTAGAAAAATTTGATAATGACATTAAGACTGACCCTGAATTTAATAGATAAGAGTACGACTTTAAGAGAATTTTTTTCAAGCATAGATTCACTTATGGTCAAAATTATGGATACTAAAACTCATCAATTAAGCAGGGACAAAGTCGAATATGATCAGAATATGGCTTATCCAGATCTTCCTTTTATTTTTAATAAAGCTGCTCACAATTCTTCCTTTACCTTGGCAACTGACAACCAGACACCGGCTCACCTTGATGACAGTACTAACATTAGTTATGTCACCAATAATCAGGATAATTCAGCAGTCCGGCATAGTGAGCAGATCAAAAATAACCAACGACACCAATATGGTGGGGAATCTAATGGATCAAATGCTCACAACACTAATGGACAGGATTTTCACCAGGATGGCAACAGAACTACCAATAGGGTGCAATACAGCAACCGCAATTCCAAACAACAGAGGAAAAGAAACAACCGTCGCAGGAGATAGACTAGGTAGATCAGTTGGACAATTTAACCATCTATAAAAGCAACCAAGGTGACTTTAATATTTACAGCTTTAGCTCTATTAGTATCCCACAATGTATGTTTGAGTTTTTAGGTAAAGGATTCAATTTTGTGCTGAGTTTTAAACCTAACCTAGCTAAAACCATTTGCGACTTAAAGTTGTGCATAAGCTGAATTTAAATGTCATGTTTGGTAACAACACCAGTTTAGTGACAAATGAACGAGTATCTAGTGTATTCAATCCCCCATTACAGGGGACTTTAGCCTTATTCGAGAAAATGACTGAAATGCATTTTAGAGCTCTTTTTAATAACCATGACTATTTAAGTCAAAGTTATAATATTTCAAAGGCAGAAAGAGATTTTATTGCTTATGTTAAAGCACATAACATCTGAGTAATGCAGCCTGATAAAGGTGGGGGCATCATTTTCATGGATGAGGCTGAATATAGTAGAAGAATGCATAGTATGTTGTTTAGTGCTGACTATGAAAAAGTTTCCCTAAATCAACTTAATCAAGCATATCAACGCATTAGAATATTTTAAGCGACTTGTTCATAGAAGCCTCCATTTCTATTGATACTTATCAGTATCTAAGCATGTCAGCACCCTTAATATCAATATCTTTGGTACACCTAAACAGCACAAAAATGTAGGTGACCCTCCCCTAAGGCCTATAATCGATGGACGTAAGTCCATCACATATGCTTGTGCAAAGTGGGTAGACTCTAAGTTGAAGCTGCCTTTCCAGTCAGAATTACAAATTTGCAGTGACTCCTGGCAATTCTTAGAAAATTTGAACAAATTGTCATTCGATCCAGCATACAACTTCTTGACTGTAGATATTAAAGATTTACATACAGTCATTCCTCAAGACATTGGTTTAGAGTGGGTGAGGGAATTTCTTCTGCTTAAACAAGTAGGAGGTAAAGAAGTGGATCTCATCATTGCATTACTAGAAATTGTTTTAAGCAACAACTTATTTATATTCAGTGGAGAATATTTTCTCCCCATGTGGTGGCATTTTTGCCAATGCCGTCATGGCCTTTTGGGAGAGGACATTTTTATTCCAAAATTCAATCTTTAAAGAAAAAGTTGCTTGGTACACTAGGTACCAGAATTATATGTTTTTCATCCTTAAAGGTGATGCAAGGGATGCAGACCATTTAGTTCAGATTATGACATCCTTTATGAACTTTTTGGAATTTACTTTCTAATTCAATTGTCAGAACATTACCTTTTTAGATATGAATCTCTGCAAGGATGTAACGATTAATAGGTTTGCAACACACATTCACAAGAAACCTACATATTGTAATTCTTTCCTACATTTTCAAAGTAATCATCCATACCACCAAAAGAGAGTGGTGGTTAAAGGTCAGTTAGTCAGAGCTTCTAGAATGACTTCTTGTGATGATGACTTTTTGGGGGAATGTCAAAATCTGAAAACTATGTTTATTAATCGTGGTTACCCAGTTTCTTTTATTGACCACCTCATTGGTAAGGTCAAATTAAAGAGAGAGGTAGGGTATTTTAAACCTATCATGTCAAGAGGTCACATTTTGGACAAGGAAACTTTGAAGTTACCAGATTTACCACTTAATGACCAAACATACAGGAGAAAGGAGGGCAAAGTTATACTACCAGGTTTTTGACCCAATATTCAATCAAGTCATCTGAATTTAGGAACATCCTGGTTAATAACTGGAATCTCACCTTAGAGGATCATATGACCATGAACCTGGTAGTGATGAGGCCCCTGGTAACTTTCAAATGTGGTCCTAATTTAAAAATGTTATTTGAAGCCCCTAGTGTCAAGTATAGATGCGCCCAGGGGATGTTTAAATGTGGACGTTGTAATTATTGCAAGTATGTCCAGACTGCAACATTTGTATTTATTAGAGGGACCAAATATTTCATCAAGGGTCGATTTACTTGTGATAGCCAGGACATAGTTTATTTGGCTTCTTGCAGACATTGCTCAGCTTTTTATTTAGGTAAAACTGAGCGTCCATTTAAACAACGTATATATGAACATCTTTGCAATATTGCCAGGAAAATCAGTACAAATGCCCTGGCTAGGCACATAGCTGAGTTTCAGTCACATAGCTTCCAATTCACTGTTGTTGATTATGTTTGTAAAAATCTTCGAGGTGGTCCATGGCAACTTAAGCTTGAAAAACGTGAATTAATTTGGCAATTGCAGACTAATGCACATATCTATCCTGGAATAAATGAAGCATGTTCCATCAAATGCCTGTTAAAATTAAAAGCATTGGATAGGTGAAATATGTTCAATATAATATTTATTTTAATATATTTTTTTGTAAAAATAATATTTATTGGCAAATATGCTCTTGGATATACATTAAGATGTAATAATATCTATAAATCACTATGGTGCCTTAAGAGGAGTATGAAGTGAATTTATAAGATTAGTCATTCTCATTTTCAATTTATTTGAATGTTTATGTATTTTTTAGTAATTTGAAAATGTCTTTTTAACAGTGTTGAATTTAGGTTTGATCTAGTTAATGATCAAGTTATTATCTTAATTTGTTTAATTACTCAGTCTTTTTAAAGCATGGTTAGCTGGGTAATATTGTCTGAAGAAGTACATAGGAATATTTGTATGAAAGCGCTCACAATAAATTGCTTGTGTGGTTTTACCTTTCTGCCTTTGCTTTTGTTTGCATTTAGTGTCATGTTATATGCCTGCATAAAAACTTCCTCACTGGCTGCATTAAACTTTGAACCACATTCAGTGACCTGGTCACATTTGATTTCCTGGTCCCTTATTAAATATGTTATCTATATTCTTGTTGTCACAATATCTGTCCAGTCTCTCTCTATGCCTCACCTCAATGTGCCTATCTGGCCTGAGTGCGTTTCTGCCCGTATTGAGACTGATATGTTATATGTCTATTATCATATGTCTGTCTTGCCCGGCTGTATGTTCAACCCCCATTAATTGTGGTATTTATTTGCTTGCTGTCATATGTTTGCATGGCCTGGCTACATTCACTGTGATATGTTATATATCTGTTATTATGTGCCTGGTTAGGGTGATTGTGCTTCATCCTACAGTCAGTGTGATTCGTCTACTCTCATACGCCTTCTTGTTTTGATATTTCTTCAGTTCTTGTTAACTATAGCACTTTGATAATCATATTGCCAAAGTGGTTAGAAAATCCTTCTACATGGCCCACATAATCACAAAATGGTTTGCATCCAGATCAAAAGAGGTCATTGTGCCCCTCTACTCATCACTCATCAGATCTATCATAGAGTGCAGTAGCCCATTTGGGATGTACCTTACAAGACACCTTCAACAGCTGGAAAGACCACAGAAGTACCTCACCAAGAGGATCACTGGTCTCAAACAGATGCCCTATGTAGCTCGACTGAAGAAACTCCAGCTGTACTCAGTTGCATACCGCCTACTCAGAGGTGATCTCTGCCTGACATTCAAGGCCATGTCCAACCCAGAATTGATGGATATGCTCCACCTAAAGAAAACCTTATCCCCTTCAGCCACACGTTCTAGGGATCTAAACCTCACTACAACAATAATAGGACGTGCTGGAGGGATAGATTCCTGTCCCAGAGACTTCCCATGCTTTGGAACAAGATTCCAATCTACATTAGGCAGAGCTCCTCGCTAACACTCTTCAAAAAAATCCTTGACAAGTGGATGGGAAAAAGAAAGTTTACCCCGGGGATCACTTTAGTGGCTCTGCTGGACAGAGGCACATGGAACTAATCAAAGGGGGCAGTGAAAGCCAACACATTCTGGCTAGGCTTATAAATGCCTTCAGGCAAATAGCCTAGTACCTACCTATGAACCTATGAACCTACAACATTTCTTTGTATGGCTTTATTGCTGCATTTCTACACAAGTTATGTCACATCCAGCTGTCCTATGCATGTTGACATGAAGTTACTTTTGTCTTCCCTTGCGTGGTCTGTTGGCCAGTTTGCATGATACAGCAAACCTCCTGCAGGCACCATCCATTTTCCTCCTTTTTGTTTTTCGTTCTGCTAATGCAGCCTTTATTCTGGCATCTTGTTTCTCCTTGCTTCACACTGCCTGCATTTCATGGTCATTTTGTTGCATGTCTCTGGTCTGAGGAGTTCATTCTGTAGTCACTGTTTTACTGATTAACATTTATTTATTGATTGAATTGTTTATTTGTCAATTTACTTATTTGTATGTTTAATTTTCTATGTATCTTCATGATGCGGTTTCTGTAATTTTGCTGTGTTATTTATGATTTCATGACTTGATGTTGCTCAATAATAACATGCCAATATTCTGTGCCTTATTTTGGTTTATTTATGTGATGGCATCTTTCAAGGTTTGCAAGTTTGGGATGGTATAATGAAATGTGGCTTTGGAATTTAGCCTTTATGTTGCTTTTTCTATCCTACCTTTTGCATTTTTTGGGGTGAGGACCATATTTACAACACTGATTTCCAACACAATCCTCCTCTGTAGAGCCATTAATTCCTATATTATGGGAGTAGAAGAATCCTGCCATATACTTCTTGACAAGTGAGCCCTCTATTCTGAGGGAGAGATCATCCTTGTGAGATGCAACTTCCTGAATTGTCAGAGTCATGGAGGAGATCAACATACTTCAGGCCGTGTTAGGTACTTGGTGTACATGGAGAGGAGAATCTAACTGAACAAGGCATGTATGATTCTTCAATTATCACTGCATGCAATTCCAGTTCCATTCCCCCATCTCCACCCCCACTCCCAAACCTTCCTTTTGATTTCTGTATCAGTCCTGCCATCTCCATATTAGGAAGTGGTCTGATGATATACAAGACCCCATACTCCCCCTCGTGGCATCATAGGATGCCAACACAAATAGTTGCCATTATACTAGAAATGACAAAGTGTAATAAGCCCATTGCCATTGCTACCATTGCCTGCCATATTTTTTATATTTCTTGCTGTGGGAATCATTCAATCATTAGTCTGGTTTTGCTTTGTATCAGCTGAACAATCAAGGTTGCAATCTGTTAAAAATCATTCAAAGTGATTGATGACTGAATTAATGTTCTTATCTACACAATAAATAACCGTACATTAGAAGGCAAGATAACACCAATTCAATGGTTTTCAAAAATAAATAAATAAATAAAATAAACAACTAACTAACTAAAATCGTGGCTCATAATTAATATATAATACCTAGTATACAAACAAGCAGCTACAACTTCAATTTAGTTTTAGTCTACTTGGATTTTAAAATCACTTGTCATTATTTAACAAAGTTATAATGATAAATGCATACATATTAATGATAATCCACTATGCTCACATAAACCGGAAATCGCAATTAAAGAGAACATTATTTCCTTTGTCTTGGTTTATAAACAAAATAATTGAGGTTTAAGGCTTTTGAAGGGTAGTCATGTATATTACACTTAAGTAAGTTTGCTACACTTTTCTGGAAGGAAGGTCATTTTGTGTGTAGTTGGAGGTACTGAGTCTGGTGTGTCCCCATGGACTGTATTTGCTGCTTCACAATCAGAACAAATAGATAGTATATAAAAATAGAAAAATATGTTTAAGTTCTTAAGACTGGGAATTTATAGAAGGTTAGCAATAAATGCTAATTCTGAACAAAGAAAGACTGTAGGTAAAATAATTACTATTTTAACTTCTTTTAAATTAAAGTTAATATTTAGAATGCCTTATTGGCATATTAATTCAAAAAGAAGGGCAAATCCATTGAAATACCAAATTATTGTTCCTGTAAATGTCAGGGATAGATTTTATGTAGCAATTAAACATTAATCTCTGAATAAAATGTTCTCATTTCACTAAATTATGCATTCCTGGCTGTACAACTTTGCAATGAATTATCAAGGCTGAGTATTTAAGCAGATGTGTAGCCTTTCTCAGAAAGGCCAGAAATGTAAATTAATTTGCAGTACTCGACCTTCTGCAAAAATAGAATTTCTGAACAAATGCAACCAGTATAAGGAACCTCATGGAGAGCATTCCTTGTTGTATACTTCTGCTGGCAACATATTTTTTTCACCAATTAATTAATTGTGTACCTCATCCTTTGAAAATCTTGTTAAATTACTTCTTATGAAGGCAGGCCAATAAATGTTGCCTAAAGCCTTTAAATTATATCTGGCTTTCCTGGCTATCTTTAAGGCAACAACAACAAAAAAAGAAAATCACTGATCAAGCCATTAAAGCCATTACGTTTTCTAATTTATGCAAATGGAGCTTTATAAGGATTTATTGAACAGGTGCTATATGACTGTCTAGATGTGTGGAGAGGTGCGATGCAAAATAACTAATTACAAATATATCAGGGGACATACTGTCCCACTAAGCAAGCTGGTATGCATTAGAGTGCTAAACTGAACTCTGCCATTGTTTATTGGCAGTAAACTGTGAGATGAACCCTTTGTTCTGCAGAATGGAGCACTGTGCAGTTATTGTATATTGGACTTCTACACTGATATGCCCCATATCACCCATATCACGATATCTGCCAGGGCCTATGATCTTCAACATCTAGTGGTCAGATGTTGTATGATATTTTATCTGGTATTACAGATCTTGCAGTCCAGATTAGATCAGAGACATGACTCCTGTTTTAAACAGAGGTGCTGAGATACCTGGTGGTCCAGATGTCACAGTGTACTGCAAATCGGGATCATGACACACCTGTTGGTGCAGATCTCACAGTATACTACTTACCATAGCAGTGATTAACACTATAAACAGAAACACTGGCACATACAGTAGTGTAGTCTGTAGAGAGCACCTTAGTGAAATACTATAACAGTTATTAAATGTGTTGGCTAACAAGGAGAGAGCACAAATGTGTATAATGATATTTATTTTGCTTCAAAGACCAGGTAGTGCTTGTAGATGATGTCAGTGGGTCATTTAGGTCATACCAAACATCAATCTTTTTTAAATAGGCCATTATAAAAGCCCAGTAGCATTAAGCATGAGAAGGAGCTGTAACCTAATGTTAATCTTCACACACCACTTAGGATCTTGCTGATAGGCACTATATGAAGTGACCACAACCACATACATATATTGTAAAATAGCTGCAGTTTCACAATGTCTAAAAAGGCAGACACAGGAGAAGGTCTATACATGAGCCAGTGAGAGATGAGTTGCACTTGTGCAGCCTTGCACTGCTCAGGCAGTGCTGCATGACCATGCATAAGTCAGCTGCACATGCTTATGAATATAGCATCATTGGCAGAATCATCACACACTATGTTGCATGAATTCATATTGAAATGATTCAGAGACATTCTTGCTATAAGATCTCATCAGAATATGAGATGCACATAATGGTATAACTTTCCAGAGTTATGGGATGTGCCACTATTCTGCTCATACTAGGTAGATTTCTTTGGTTTATTATATAAAAATGCATGATGAATATTAAAGTCTGCATCTGTATATATCTGGTAATGTGTATATCTCCCAGTTTTAAAAATCTGTTCAATCAGCAAAGATATAAAAGTGTGGTAGTTTCTCCATATTGTACAAAAGAGGTCTGCTGTGCTATACAAGAATATCACCTGAGATGTACTACTAATAACTTATTCAAATTTCTAGGTACGTATCATAGCTTATAGGAAAAATATATATATATATTTATATATATATATATATATATATATATATATATATATATATATATATATAGGTCTACCTGAAAATGCCGAAAGCTGAGAAGAATGACAAAGAGATAACTGACACCGGAAGATCAACAACAGAGAAGACCGACAGTTGAGAATCCCAGCGCTGAGAACACCGACATGTTAAGGTAAGTGTGCGATAGGGACAGACATTAGTTTCAGGGTGTGGGTAAGGTAAGTGTGTGATAGTGACAGATGTTAGGGTAGGGTGCGGATGAGGTAAGTGTGCGATAGTGATGGACTTTAGGTTTAGGGGCGGGTTAAGTGAGTTAGGGTTAGGGTGCAGGTTAGGTAAGTGTGCGATAGTGACGGACTTAAGGGTTCGGGGCAGATTAAGTGAGTTAGGGTTAGGGTGTGGGTAAGGTAAATGTGCGATAGTGACAGACTTAAGGGTTAGGGGCAGATTAAGTGAGTTAGGGTTAGGGTGCGGGTATGGTAAGTGTGCGATAGTGACGGACCTTAGGGTTAGGGTTTGGGTTAAGGTTAGTGCATATATAGTTGTGTATGTAAGGTTTAGTGTAGGTTTGTAAGGTTTTTGGTGTGCTTGTGTTGTGTGTGTGTTTTTCAGGAAAGTTATTTGTTTTGTTGATTGTCGGGATTGTGGTTTGTCGGGCATGTGAAGTTTCGTGTTTTTGATCTTTCGGTTTTGTTTGTTGTGTCGGTTATTTCCTTGTCAGTGTTTTGGTGTATTGGTGTTATCAGGTAGACCCATATATATATATATATATATATATATATATATATATATATATATATATATATATATATATGTAAATATAAGGTTTACTATCAAAATGTTAAAGTGGATTCGGTCAAATTCACTTTGACAAAGTCCAGAGGTGGAAAGGTGACAATGTCAAACTCTGACATTGTCGAAGTACAAACCTCACCCCTATCTCGACCCCTGTTAACACTTGATCAGAGTTCGAATTTGGGATGTAATTCAACAAAGTCAGAGTTTGGCATTGTGACATTTCACAGATGTGGTTCAATGATATGATCATTCTACCTAGTCCACTTCAACATTTTGATAATAAACCTATATATATATATATATATATATATATATATATATATATATATATATACACACACACACACACACACACACACACACACACACACACACACACACACACACATATATATATATGGTTTACTAACAAAAAGTTGAACGTTAGTTCCGTGTTGCCGAACGTTAGGAGATCGAGAGTACATATCAGCGAATTTCACTGATATGAACTAGATGTTATGCAGAGTCGCAATACAGGATGGATTGGGAAATGTATCCCTTTTTTTGCTGTAGTGTGATCTCAGAGTTAGAATATTTAATTTGCAGGGAGGTGTGGGGGGCACAGCCCCCTACAGGGGTGTGCAGGTGGGGCTTGCCCCCCTGCTAAAATGTGAATGACAGTATAGGTGTTTAATTTACGTTTGTACCTACTCTGTCATAACTGTCAATATTCCACATAAATGTCGAATTTGCTGATTTCAATCAAAAGAGTCGACATTTTAACCTAAATAATATGCAGGAAGTATAAGGTCATTTTCGAAATATCGAACGTTCATTTTTATGAACTTCAGTATTTTGATAGTAAGCATAGATTTTATATATATATATATATCTATATATATATATATATATATATATATATATATATATATATATATGTATATATATATATATATATATATATATATATATATATATATATTTATATACATATATATATATATGTATATATATACACACACACACACACACACACACACACACACACACACACACAAATATACACAGATATATGTGCATATATATATATATATATATATATATATATATATATATATATATATATATATATATATATATATATATTATATGCATCACTGTGAGATGGCTGACTGATGGTTTTTTTGAAAGTATGTTATGCATGTGAAATTGTTTTTTTTTTTCTTCCATTTATAGCCCTGGTTGAAGTGTGCTTTTGTAGATGGAAGAAGATTAGGCTTTGGAGATAAATTGTTTTTGTTAATACCAAAATTTTAGAATATACCATATGTTTCAGAATTAGGGGCTAGGATTATGTGCTTGTATTATCATATATAGGTTAGGATTAGGTGAAGGGCTATGTAAGGAGATCGATTTAGTGTTGCGGTTCTGTGTGTTTGTGTGTGGTATGTCTCTGAATCCATCTTGTGAAGTGATGGTTTTACAACAAGGTTTTTTTCTAAGGTAAGTTGCATGACAAATGTTAGGACCAGGGGCAAGGTTATGTTTTTATCAGCTTATAACATGGTGTTGGGGTGCATAGGGTGAATCTTGCTTCCCCTTCTTATTAACAACTGCTAACCATAACCTAACCCTGCCCTTTGCCCTAACTCTAAATGTGTACTTTATCCTAGAAAAATGTTTTCTGTATAACTACTCAGACAAATTTGGCAATAGTGTTTTTTTTTTTTAAGATCACAAAAGGAAGAAGTTTTGCTTTTGTGATCTTTCTGTGTTTTTGTGTGTTTGGTTTTTGTAATTGCACTTCTTCATACGCAGGCACATAGCTCTTAACTGTCCAGATTTTCACAGAATGTCCAGATTTTTGCCTCATATTTTTGTCTGTTCCTCATAAAATGTGAGGTTTTCTGCAAAATCTTTAAGGATTGAAGTCGGTAACTAATGACAGACGTTTGAGTTTCATACTTCCTATCCTTCAGAAAATGCATCCCAAAGCAAAATCTATTATTCTAGCAACTTTCTAAGTTTTGGGCCTTTGTCCCACATTTTTTTTTTTTTTTTTTGCTTTGTCTAGATTTCTTGTGCTAAAAGGATGAGAGGTATGGTCATCAGTCAGGGATGACTTAATGTATTTGTCTATTGGTAAGTTACCATAAACTCATTAAAACATAACCCATGTGTCTCAAATCCCCTCGTCTGTACACTGTAATGTTAGCATGACGTATGTCAACAGACATATATTTCATGATTTGTATTCAGATTTATTGCTATATTCCCTTATACTTCTACAAGGCTCAATGGTTATAGAGGATGAAGTAGTTATAGCCTTGAAAACTTCAGACCTATTGAGAACAATGTCCTGCTGCATGCCTTTAGAGGTGGTGTACTATACCTGTTGGATCTGGGGGTGCTGACCCTGACAGCTAGTAAAGTAAGTAGGTTTGGCACTATGTGAATTTTGATATTAATGCCACAGCTGGCCACAGCTGGATATTGACAGTGTAATGTGGGCTATCAGATTTAGCAAGCTATACCATACAAAATGTGTAACTAGATCTCTGGTGGAGAGAACACCATGGGGCATACCCTTTAGGTTTAACAAGTCTGAAGGAAGTTAAGGAGTTCTTTGTGTCCCTGGCTAAGGTAGACACGCCAATGACTATCTCTACAAATTAACTAGACATTGGATATGGTATGACACAGCCCACTCATAGAATTAGTTTCTATTCTATTCTTACAAATCCAGGGTGTAATGTAACCACATTGTCACAATGCACATTTATCATTTTAAGCACATCAAGCCTTCAACCAGATCATATTTAATAACGGTTAAATAAATCAAATAAATAACAGCCCATTCTTTTATATGCAACAGACATTCCATTTTTCCAGATAAGGGTATATAAACCATCACCCATAAGTAAAATTTGCATTCTAGTGACATAGTCCATGGTATTCATAATCATTACCCCACCTTTTTTTTTAACTAAATCCTCAGTGCAAAAGCATGTACTAGCAGCAAGGGTTTTAACAGCTACTTTACCAGTGCAATGTTTTCGAGGTTTCCAAATGATGGTGAGGCAATCTAGATACTCTTGGGTATACTAATAACAAATACAGAATTGGCTACTAATCTTGGATAAGAAACAAAAGCCTACATGGTCTGCTAAAACTGCGTGCATGTTACGCCACACCATGCACATGGTAGAGCACTGTTTTGTTTTCGGTATGTAGCTCTATACACTGTGCAGAGCTGGGTAAACATGGTAAACATCATGTCATATAAATTACTGCATAAGCAGCTGAACAGTATGCTAATTGACCAATCCAAGATGGAGGAGCTATCAACAAGCTATCAAGTAATTGCCTGTGAATTCCTAAACCTATTTGAATACAGCCACAGAAACATTCTACATGGAAACAATGTCAGTAGATGCTGCCGCTCTTATATTTGTGTATGTACAACAGGCCAAATCTATGCTGCTGCTGGTGCTAATAGACCTTGTCAAAAAGAAGGGTGTTTAGACTCCATTTTACTTTTCATGGTCCATATAAGGTGGAAATTGCAGAGCACAACAGGGTGGATAGAGACACACAAGAGGAACTCTGCAATCTCTATCATCCTCAACTGAAAGCAAGGGCAAACCAAGAGGAACCAATACGTGTGGAGACTAAGGTATGTGTAGCACTTAGAATATTAGCTTCGGGAACCTTTCAGAGACCAACAAAGGATATGCTGGAAAAGTCACATGCATCAGTATCCATGATTCTACATCAAGTCCTAAATGCTATGCTACAACATGGCAGTAACTACATACATTTTCTCCATACACCTGAGGACACAGCTACAAATATGGAGGATTTCTACCCTGTAGCACACTACCCTGATGTCTTGGCTTCCATAGTCTGCACATACTTTTAAATCAAAGCACCACTCAGGGAACAGGAAAGGGTATACATAAACAGAAAGGGCTTCCACTCCATTAACTGCCAGGTTGTATGTAACACTAAGGGAATCATATTGAATGCATGCACTAGCAACCCAGGCAGTTACCATGATTCTCATATCTAGTACAACTCTCAACTCCATCACAGGTTTTCTAGGGGGGTTATCCCACAGGGACATTTACTGAGGGATTCGGATTATGCACTCGAGCCATGGCTGATGTCGCCCAACAGAAATGCACACACAGCCACCAAAGAATACTATCATGAGGCACAGCTCAAACAAGAAATATCACAGAGCATGTGTTTAGGCTGCTGAAGTCATGGCTCTGGTGCCTAAATGCATCTGGGGAAGCCCTGCAGTTCAATCCCCATACTTGTGCTGAAATTTTCACTGTCTGTGCCATCCTTTACAATATTATTCTGAGAAAACAGCTTCAGCAGGAGCACCAAGGGGAAGGAGCACACATACCACCACCACTGGCAAGGTCATCACTGCCAGACACAGGTAAGGAGGGGGGATCCACCAGCCACTGTGGGTGTCAGTAAACATAATCATGCACAATATGTCCTTGCCCTGGTGAAGAGGCAATGGAGAGCACACTCACTCACCATGTAAAGGGGTAAAACCTTCATTTTGTTCCTATGCACATGCATACAGTAACACTGATGCCAGGCAATGATGAGAACATTTACTTTCCCATGTACTACTAGCATCACACAGAATCAGCCCAGAAGGAAAACTCTTCTTACTGCTGGAATATCAAGGTAAGTGTTGAACCTGGAACTGGAAAATAAATGGCTAAGAATACAAATGAATGGCATATCCTTGCATACTGTTACTTGCCAATATAACTCAGTAGAAGGTGCGTGATTTTTACAGCAATGATATCAATATGTGACAGCGATGACTTATGTCAATAGATGTATTCTCTATCAACTAATAGGCCTCATGCAACAAAGATTCACACATTCCAAAAACCTGTAAGAAAACAGTGCAATTTCCAAAAGAGCATCACAAACACATACAGTATATACTAATAACTCTGTTAGCTATGTATCCTGGGCACCAGACAATAGATTTATATATCCTTGATTCCAAGAGATAGAAAGTTAAGGATATGGCACAATTATCATCATTTGCACAGGGTGTTATGGGGGGGTGCAGAGGGCTAAGGCTGACCCAAAAGGTAGTGAGTGCGTGTGAATAACAAAGACAGGTAGGCTGAAATTTGGATAAAGTATTAAATGGCCACTAAGACCAAATGAATTGTAAGGCTTATGACTAAACTTTGTTACTGTTGTGAGTGTGTGTGTGTGTGTGTGTGTGTGTGTGTGTGTGTGTGTGTGTGTGTGTGTGTGTGTGTGTGTCTGTATGGGCACTCAAGGTTAAATGAGTGTGTGAGTGTCTGCAAGAACACAACCAAGCTCTGTGCTAGCTCTACGTCCTGGTATGTCAGACAGATGTGAGCCATGCATGGTACAGATAACAGTTCATTATCGTTGCCCACGACCATGAGATCTGGCTTTTCCAGGAGTTGCACTGGCACTTCCATGCCCACGATACACTGCTGCTACCTGAATGTGACTGATGTCTACTGGAAAAACTCTCATCATAAGTATGTCCAGGACCACGACCCCATAGCCTGCCAAGTCTGGGTGTGGACACCTCAATCACTGATGGAGCAGTGGAGGTAGAGCTATTTTGGGAAGGTGATCAGGAATGGCCACATTAGTTGACATCAGATGCTGCTGTTGACCTATGTCCATGTGGATGCTATCCCCATTCCAGCAGATGTTCCATCACAGACACTGCCTGTTCCATCTTGTCATTCATCTGATCCATTAAATCAACCACATGGGATAAACAGTTATGCATGTCAGCCTGTGCCACATTTACAATCCTAAGAATGTCCTCAGAGGCCCTATTGGAAAGTGCCTGTGACTCCATGATGGCCCTAAACCAGTGGTGCACAACATCTGGCCCTGTGGCCAAATCTGCCCCTTGACGCAACACCATCCAGCCCCCAAACAGTAACCAAAATTTTTTAAAAATAGTCAAAAAATGCTATGCCTTAATCCAGTCATGCAAACTTTCCAGCATGTGCTTACTTATCTAATTGACTGCATCTACGCAGACCTCTGCAGAAGTAACTATTCTTTGTTGTTTAGAACTTGTAGTCTGTAAACAGTAGTAACTTTCTGCAAGAGTTTGTAATAAGTCATGACAGCAAGCCTGAATAAAGTTAAATGCAAAGTCGATGTAGAAAACAGGCAATTTCATGACTGCTGTCTTAAGTAAAAATGCCAGTCACCTATATCTATTGTTAACTCATAATGACTTACTATGTTTTGAGGTGGCCCGCAGATGTATTCCGAATTCGTGTAGTGGCCCTCCCCACAAAATGGTTGTGCACCACTGCCCTAAACATATGTTGAGTAGTACATAAGACATAGCAGGATCAGGTGGAGGTTGGGAAGCAGGCCTCCTCCAAGCACCCTTAAAAACACTCCTGCTTGGCATCTCACCCACACTTATGCTATGGCCAAAGTCAACCAGCACTGAAGTTGCAGTAACCACAGTTCTCTCATCAAGTGCGTCACCCTCCACCTGTACAATATCTGAGTATTCACTGGAATAGGTATGCACAGGCCTACTGGCTGTGTCTGATGGAAATACATGGGATGGCTGAACGTCAGCCTCAGTGTCAGATTCAACCTCTGCACCCCTGACTATGCCTCTCTTTGGTCACCATCATCATCAGAGTCTGCCAATACTCTGACATCAGATGGCAAGAGTCCTACACTTCTACTGTCAGGATCAAATGTGATAATAAGTAACAATTGCAGGAACAAAATTAATACCTACACTAAAATTTAATATTATGATAACAAACTAACACTGGTACTACTATCAGAGATGGTGCAGCAATACAATCACTCATGACACCCACCTCATACATACGGAGAAATGCAGATTTCTGACAAGTGGTCATCAATAATCAAATAACAATGTTTCCCTTACTATGTGCAGATGACTCCACACTTCCTAGGGAGGATGGTCCTGGAAGAATCAAAGTAAGGTAAGGATGCCATCATCACAATTGTAATAACACAGGGGGATAGTGACTACATAATTTTTGAATATATGTCCATTAACAATACTTTTAACTGAAACTTGGCTGACACTTCCACTGAAAGCCCATGTGTAATGAACAAAAGTTTGTCATTAACCATATCAATTTATCAATAGGTTCATTCAAAAATAAATAAAAACACATGAACTATTACTTACAATATTTTAGTATGCAAATAAATCTTACAAACTAACACATGTAAGCTTACCTAGAAGCTCCTCCTGGGACATAATTGTCCTCCCAGAAACATCAGCACCAACATCAATCACATAGGTTTGTGGGGTCATATAAGGTTACTAGGCTGACAACCCTAGAGCCCTTACAAGTCTAGCCACATTTATTGTGAGTTGTCCCAATTGTCAGTGGTTAGGTGAGTGAAGCTTGCAGAGGTAAGGGTCTATGGTAGTTAATACTGACTTCCTCTGTCCAGGAGGGAAATGGGTGCCACCCCAGGAGTGAATCTGCAATCACCCATCCATTGATCTAGGTTGTATCTGAAAGAGAATTCAGGGAGGGGCTCTGTTTCATGTAAACTGGAAGCTTGTTCCTGGGAAGTGGCAGGCTCTGGGAGATGTATCTGTCTGTCCAACATAACCTGTTCATGTCAGAGGCTCGCTTAGGATCCCTGGAGTGAGTGACCCTCATGCAGTTTGATTTATGAATGTGTAGCATATCCATCATGACCAGGTCAAAGACTACTCTGTCAGCCAGACACAGGACACCCCTTAGCAACCTGTAGGAGACAGAATACAGGGACAGGCCTTTCAGTCTTTCCATGTAAGATTTGTTTTGTGCACCATGTAATATTTTGATGAAAAACATCTGTGGTCACTCCATATTGCAGGTGTCTGGTGAGATTCATGCAAAAGAGACTATTGTACTCGATTATTGGTCTGATGAGGGCCGAGTATGATGGAATTATATCATTCATAGGCCAAAATTTGATGCCTTTACTTATAAGATGTGCTACATAGAAGGAATTCCTTACTACTGTGGATACATGGTGGTCATAGTTCAGACTGCTATCAACCTGAGTACCCAGATCACGTATCACTGGATCTGCACTTATAGAGGTGTTGTCTATATTGTAATTATTAGGGATGTTAGCTTTTCCAAAGGGAATAATAATGCATTTGTTTGCATTAAGCTTTAATCTGTGGCTTTGACACCAATCATTTGTCTGTGTTAAACCTGTCTGCAGTATACTAACATCATTAGGGGACTCAATAATTGCTTCCAATTTGCAATCATCGGTGAACTTGGTCAGCCAAAAGCTGTTCAAGTTTGCCTAGACTTCTGATAATCAAATTCTAAACAGTAAAGAGCCCAGCACAGAACCCTGTAGTATGCCACTGGTGACTTTTTTTT
This sequence comes from Protopterus annectens, assembly GCF_019279795.1. Lineage (NCBI taxonomy): Eukaryota > Metazoa > Chordata > Ceratodontiformes > Protopteridae > Protopterus > Protopterus annectens. Next base: position 1,068,500,225 of record NC_056731.1, on the reverse strand, counting down.
TTTTGCTAGAGGTGAACTCACCCACTTTGACAGTATGTGTCCTGTTGGTGAGCCAGTTGGCTACTCATCTGGCAATGTAGGTGGTGATACCTAATTGGGAGAGTTTCTCTATAATACCTGAGTGGGGGATTGTGTAAAATGCTTTGATTAGGTCAAGATAGGTGGTATGCACTATCTTTCCCTTGTCCAGAGCCTTGGTGTCTTTCTCAAAGAAGTCAACCATTGTTTAACAGACATGATCTACCTTTAAAAAATTCAAACTGAGTTGCGTCCAGAGTTTGGAGACTTCCTATGTCCTTGTTAATAAGATCCATAATAATTCTTTCCATGGCCTTGCAGATGAGGCTAGTCAAGCTTATGCCTATAATTTCTAGGATATGTTGATGGTCTCCTATTGTGCATAGGGATTACTATTGCTGTCCTCCATTCTGCAGGAACATAGCCAGTTCACAGGCTGTGGTTAGATAGGGATCCTAGTGGGTCTGCTAGATCATGTTTTAAGTTGTTCAAAAGGCAACTCAGTATGTTGTTTGGTTCCATTGATGCCTTGTTTTTGGCTGTGGAGAGTGCCGATATGACCCACTCTCTTGAGATATTAGGCTGACAAATGGTGACAAGTATGCTTTGGGGGATGACAGGAGAGGACAGGGAGGATGAATTTTGCTCCAAATCTGTCAGCTAGCAGTTTGAACATTACCTCCAGTTGAGTATGGGTGGTGCCATCTACAACCAGATCAACATAGCTCGGTATTCTTTTTTATATTTCAGATGTAGTTAGAGAATGCCTTATGAGTATCCTTAATTATTGAGTCTATTTTTGCTTCATAATTAGCTTTGGAGGACTTGACATAATCTCTAATTTGTTTCTTTAAGCTAGATAGGGATTCATCCTCTGCTGAGCCTCTTGTTCTTGGACATTAGTTTTGTTTCTTTTCTTTTCTTTTCTTTTCTTTTCTTTTCTTTTCTTTTCTCTTGTTGTATAGCCTCTTTATACTAGGGGTCCACCAGAGTGATTTGTTTTTTCAGCAACACCTAGTTATGATCCAGTCAGGTACAGCCAATTCTATACAACTGCTTAAGTGGTTGTACAGGGCACTGGTGTTCAGCTCTGCATAGGCGTCATTGTTCTCTGCATTCAAGGGGGTTTTAAAACTTCTTATACCATCACTTAGTAGGAAGTAATTTGTGTTTGAAAATGTTTTTTGGATTATTGATGGGATAATAATTACATTAAACAACATTGATTTATGGTCCGATCATACCAGGGAGGACATCACACGGGGGAGGGTGGCGTGGCGGGGAATGCAATGCTCTCTATAGATGTTCCAGGGGCATTTGCATTACAAAGTCCAAGAACCTCTAAACCTCTAAGTATGTGGTCATATATGATTCCCAGTCAATAGTAGAATAATTAAAACCAACCATGAGTAAAGTGTTGGACTTTATGTCGACTTACTTCAGTAAGTCCAGGTATGTGGTAAGCTTTTCCTGTTAAATGGTGAGGGACCTGTAACTAGCTATGATGTGGTAGAGGGATTTGCCTATAGTTAATTGGACATAGAGTATCTAAAGAGAGTCATACTGTCTGACCAGTCTTGAGCTGCACTTATCCTTAATAAAGTAATTTCATGCTCAGTTTGTGGTCTGAACATATGGAATGCACTGTAGCCCTGCACAGCCAGGGTGCTTTCTGTGCCTTTGAACCATGTCTCAGTGACTGCACATACATCAGCATCTTCCAAATTGAGCAATGCTTCAGGGATTGCATTTTCTTGTTTAGATTCCTAGCATTAAGCAGCACTACTTTGAGTTTATCTAGAGAGGATTTTGTTATGTTGTTATGTTAGTTATTTTGACACTGCCTAAACAATGCACAATAGGGGTGGGCTAATGCCTTTGTCAGTATCTGAAAGCCTAGAGGAGACAGGTGCAGACCATCTCTGGCAAAGCAGAGTTGCCTGTTGACCATATCTTCCCAGGCTGACACATATTGGGTCCCCTTGGACTAACACCAGAAGCTAAGCCAATTGTTAAAGTGAATCATTTTTGTTTATATTTTGGCATCATCCTTGGAGTAGGTAGAATGCTGCTTAAGGCTAGGCCTATACCTACCTGTGATACATAACCTGAGAGCTCATGATGTTGTTGTGCAGTTTCCACTGAAGTCTCTGCATCTCCGACAGTGAACAGGACCTCTTCATTTGGTGTCAGTGGTGGCATAGTAGCAGCCAACCCCCCCCCCCCCAGTAGCCAGCTATTCACAGGCGACTGCAGCTGCTCTCCTCCGGGTTGTGATGAAATCATGTCAGTGGGGCACCCATACCTCTCAATCTCTTAGACTAGAAAATCTGGACAAAGCTATAAAAATGGGGGGAACAAAGGCCCAAAAAAAGGGACAATTTTTAAAAATTACTCTTAAAAACTTAGGAAGCTGATAGAATAACAGGGTTTGCATTAGCATGAATTTTATAAAGGATATAAAGTCTAAAGCTCAAATGGCTGTCATTATTGTCTGATTACAGTCTTGAATGATTTGCCAGTGATTTATCAGGAAACCACAATTTGAGGGAAATAGACCAAAAATGTGAGGCAAAAATCTGGACATTCAGTGAAAATCTGGATAGTTGAGAGGTATGGATGCACCTGATCATAAGCCCAGGTGCATGCCCCTATGGAATTTATATCATCAACTATCTGGTTCCAAATCTGCATTCTGGTACCCATATCACCATGCCCTCTGTCAAGCCGAAAGCTGCTGTGGCACCTGAATGCCTGGAATAAGACATAATATTCTGAGTCACGGAAAGGGGGTTTAAGTGGATTTGTACGCTTGGGTGCCATAATCCTATGTGACATAAAACAGAGAAGGACACAACACATAAATATCACATAATGAAATTCCTGCTTATCACACACACATATTATGTTTTCAGCATTAGCAACTGGAGATGCACAGTTCACTAATTAAAATTAAAGGTGAACTCATACACAAACCAGTGTTTGCTCCTAAACATGGAATACAGACGGAGTAATGTATCATTTACCATGGAAAGAACAAGATGACTACACAATTTCAAAAGCAAACCTCTTGAAATACAACTTTTGTTGTGGCAGTCTGTACAAACCAAGAATACCACATAATTACATCGATATAAATGCTTTCAACTCAATTTTCATAAAATATGGCATACATTTACAACAGAATAATCAATTTTATATGATCGTTAATCACTTCTCACTGTACCCAGCCATCTTAGAAGCCTAACACCCCTGTGTCATTGACAATATAGCACATTACATTTCTCTGAAATAGCATAAGAAGAGTATATGATAACCAGTTGTAATAATGACACTTGTGATGAAAGATAATAACTGCTGTCTATCTGTGAAAGAAAAATGCCTGCCAAAAATGCCTAAGCCAACAGTGAACTATAAGAAGTGCATACAGATAAAGTTGCATTTTCTAATGTATATATATATATATATATATATATATATATATATATATATATGTAGATATATATATATAAATACACACACACATATATATATATATATATATATATATATATATATACATACACACACATATATAATATATATATATATATATATATATATATATATATACACACACACATAGACACACACACACACACACACACACACACACACACACACATACACATATATATATATATATATATATATATATATATATATATATAAACAAAAAACCGTTCTAAAACTGTAAAGCAAAGTAGAATAATGCCAATAAACAATTAAAACTTTGTAACTAATAAAATTACGAATGGAGAAAAAACACAGCTGAGGCCGAACTGTTGTCTAGCGCTTTCATTCCTTTATTGTTGCTAGGAACTTCATCAGAACTGAAAAAAGTACATAGCCATGCTCTATAAATATGCTGTATACAGGAATACCTAATTTGCATATGATGTGATTAGTGGCCAATGGCCAAAGCTTTCTTTTCACAATACAAAAGAAGAATTCAAAGCAATGATTATGTCCTCATGTTAATACAAGGGCCAATGAAAATGTTTTCAATTCTTACCAATAGTCATTGTGATGTGTGTGTCATAACAACTTTTGAAACTTACTAAGAGTGAGTTTAACAAATACTTAATACCATTGTTTTTTTACGATGTTATTGTGTTTACTTTTAACTGATAGTTATATTTCCAATTAAACTAGAAGCTGGAAAATCATAGGACTGACCCTGTAATAGTAGTGGAACCATTGCTTATGTTCTATCACTGTTTAAGAACTAGTGTAGTCAAAACAAACAGTCAGTACATGTTAATTTGCCCATCTTAAAGCACATTTAATGTTCAGGGAGTCATTAAGTCCTGGATGAGTGTCCGAGTTTAAAAGTAACTGCCACCTTAGTTCTTTTAACTCTAACAGAGTTTCACAGTCTCCAAAAAACTGTCCAACTTGTTCCAGTACTATGAATTTAAACCCGTTGAAGTTTGTGCATAGTGCACTGTGCTTACCTAGCGCATTACTGTCGTCTTTTCGTCTGATGGCAGATAAATGTTCCTTTACTCTATCAGATAATTTTCTGATAGTTTTTCCCACGTAAAATGCTGGGCAGGAGTTACATGCAGCAGCGTACACTAGGAACATGGCATGACAGTCATATTGGTTGTGAAATTTGACTGTTAGATCACAGTGCACGAAAGTGAAGCTGCTGCCAGTCCACATGTGTTTGCAAACTACGCAATGATTACAAGTGAACATACCTTTGGGACCTCTGTTTGGTACAGGCTGAGGATAAAAGAAAGGTTTATCTTTTTCAAAAGACATTTTGAGCGTGGTGGTCCGTTTATAAGAGAAAGTGGGATTTTGTCCCAGAACTTTCTTGAGGTCTGCATTTGCTCGTATGATGTTCCAGTTTTTTTGCAAGACTTCTCTTATGTTTCTCATGTCTCTACTGATGGGGAGCGGGTAACTGCAGTTCCTATCTGTGGAATTATTTGTGTAATCATTGCGTTTAAGGATGAAACCATACAGTAAGACTGGTTTATGCCATGTGTGTCTTTTTTCTGCTACTTCTGTAAAAACTTCACTTATTAGTTTTTCAGGGTAGTATCTCTTCTCGAACATGTGGGATAAGAATTTACATTCTTGTAAAAAGGTGCGGTCATCAGATATAATTCTTGAAAGTCTTATGAACTGCCCTTTTAACACGTTCCGTTTCATAAACAAAGGATGTTGGCTCCGAAAATCAAGAAAATTATTTCTGTAAGTGTCTTTGCGATACACATTGGAGTTGAGAGTGTATCCTGGGTTTACTATGGTAATTTCAGTATCCAAAAAGTTGATTTTATCACTGCATCCTGATGTCACAAAGTCTAAATAAGGTAGGCTGTTATTGAGGTTCTGTATGAAAATATCAAGTTCATTTTTGGGACCTTCCCACAGAAAAAAGATATCGTCAATAAAGCGTCTATAAAGATGTACTTTGTTGAATTGTTCCAGAAAGGACAGTGTTTCAATTTCCCATGTGCTTAAAACTAAATTCGCAAATGCCGGGGCCATTTTGGACCCCATAGCAACTCCTTTTACTTGTTGATAAATTTGGCTGTTGAAATGAAAGAAATTGTTGGTTAACACAACTGTGGTAAGGGAAATCAGTGTCTCTACCACGTCAGCACTAAGACGGGCATACTTGGTGAGAAAAAGCTCTAATGCTTGTATTCCTTCGAGATGTGGGATGTTAGTATACAGGGCTGTGAAGGGGTCCAAAATGGCCCCGGCATTTGCAAATTTAGTTTTAAGCACATGGGAAATTGAAACACTGTCCTTTCTGGAACAATTCAACAAAGTACATCTTTATAGACGCTTTATTGACGATATCTTTTTTTCTGTGGGAAGGTCCCAAAAATGAACTTGATATTTTCATACAGAACCTCAATAACAGCCTACCTTATTTAGACTTTGTGACATCAGGATGCGGTGATAAAATCAACTTTTTGGATACTGAAATTACCATAGTAAACCCAGGATACACTCTCAACTCCAATGTGTATTGCAAAGACACTTACAGAAATAATTTTCTTGATTTTCGGAGCCAACATCCTTTGTTTATGAAACGGAACGTGTTAAAAGGGCAGTTCATAAGACTTTCAAGAATTATATCTGATGACCGTACCTTTTTACAAGAATGTAAATTCTTATCCCACATGTTCGAGAAGAGATACTACCCTGAAAACTAATAAGTGAAGTTTTTACAGAAGTAGCAGAAAAAAGACACACATGGCATAAACCAATCTTACTGCATGGTTTCATCCCTAAACGCAATGATTACACAAATAATTCCACAGATAGGAACTGCAGTTACCCGCTCCCCATCAGTAGAGACATGAGAAACATAAGAGAAGTCTTGCAAAAAAACTGGAGCATCATACGAGCAAATGCAGTCCTCAAGAAAGTTCTGGGACAAAATCCCACTTTCTCTTATAAACGGACCACCACGCTCAAAATGTCTTTTGAAAAAGATAAACCTTTCTTTTATCCTCAGCCTGTACCAAACAGAGGTCCCAAAGGTATGTTCACTTGTAATCATTGCGTAGTTTGCAAACACATGTGGACTGGCAGCAGCTTCACTTTCGTGCACTGTGATCTAACAGTCAAATTTCACAACCAATACGACTGTCATGCCATGTTCCTAGTGTACGCTGCTGCATGTAACTCCTGCCCAGCATTTTACGTGGAAAAACTATCAGAAAATTATCTGATAGAGTAAAGGAACATTTATCTGCCATCAGACGAAAAGACGACAGTAATGCGCTAGGTAAGCACAGTGCACTATGCACAAACTTCAACGGGTTTAAATTCGTAGTACTGGAACAAGTTGGACAGTTTTTTGGAGACTGTGAAACTCTGTTAGAGTTAAAAGAACTGAGGTGGCAGTTACTTTTAAACTCGGACACTCATCCAGGACTTAATGACTCTCTGAACATTAAATGTGCTTTAAGATGGGCAAATTAACATGTACTGACTGTTTGTTTTGACTACACTAGTTCTTAAACAGTGATAGAACATAAGCAATGGTTCCACTACTATTACATGGTCAGTCCTATGATTTTCCAGCTTCTAGTTTAATTGGAAATATAACTATCAGTTAAAAGTAAGCACAATAACATCGTAAAAAAACAATGGTATTAAGTATTTGTTAAACTCACTCTTAGTAAGTTTCAAAAGTTGTTATAACACACACATCACAATGACTATTGGTAAGAATTGAAAACATTTTCATTGGCCCTTGTATTAACATGAGGACATAATCATTGGTTTGAATTCTTCTTTTGTATTGTGAAAAGAAAGCTTTGGCCATTGGCCACTAATCACATCATATGCAAATTAGGTATTCCTGTATACACCATATTTATAGAGCATGGCTATGTACTTTTTTCAGTTCTGATGAAGTTCCTAGCAACAATAAAGGAATGAAAGCGCTAGACAACAGTTCGGCCTCAGCTGTGTTTTTTCTCCATTCGTAATTTTATTAGTTACAAAGTTTTAATTGTTTATATATATATATAATATATATATACACACTCACACACACAAACACGTATATATATATATATATATATATATATATATTTTTTTTTTTGTTTATAACATGTTAAAAATCTATAATATACTTGAAAAATGCAATAATACCTTAGCAAGATGAGAAACCAGCTATGCAGATAAATAAAAAATGAATAGCAATCTTCTGTGTTCTCCACATATACAACTCCCCTCATCTTCAAGTTCCGTAGCATCATGGTTACCTTTTTATAGTGTATATTCAGGCTATGAACATAGTGAAGATGTAAATCAGGTGTGAGCTCATTAGAATTGCTGAATCCCAAATGTCTGACTTCATGTATCAGGTGTAAATATAGTGCAGGCACGCCCTCAATGTTAGCTACTAATGGACTACAGCTGTGAATGATTAGTGCGAGGGAGAAGGATGGCAACATTAATTCAGACTACTTCACCTGCACTGTGTATGTCATGGAGGATACACATACAAAATGCAGAAGTAATGGTAGCAAGCTTTTAAATGGAAGTGATCAGCACACAGTTCTCATTTTACTTCACTAGTAGCCAAACACTACTCCCTTTGCTGAAAACTGTATTTCACTGTCATGCAGTTGTATCATACATTTTAAAGACAATGATACAAAATGCCCTATAGCCTGCTTGTCTGAGAGTAAAGCACAGATAACAGAAGAATGAACATAATACAAAGTGAAGACAGAGTTGCATTGTTGAAAGCAAAATGTATAAATGGTTGTCTGATCACTCATTGCACTAAATATGTAAGCTACATATGTACAAACAACTGAGAGTGGACAAGTGCCTATGTCTTGTTAATGCTGCAGAGGACATGAGACTTGCTTGTATGCACAATGATTTGCATTAATTGTGGTAAGTTGTTTCTGTGGCAAAGAGAGAAAGACACCCCCTACTGTGTTTTGTAGTTTCATTAGTCTGAAGGTTCAAATCCACATTTGTGTAAATATCTGTAAGGTGTGTTAAAAAGAATATTGTAATGTAGTTTATGTTTCCTTAAAATAATGTTGTAATGTTTATGTTTGCTTTTTTATATCAATATTTCTGCAACATGTGGCTTTGTGCAAATACAGTGAAACAGTGAAATAAATTAAAAGTAATAGAAGTTGCTTCTACAGTAAATAGTTACCACCTGTCCCACTTTGCGAGGGACAGTCCCTCTTTGGGCAGTTGTGTCCTGCAAAAAAATTGAAAAAATGGCAAATGTCCTGAGATTTTAGGACAACATTTTTTCCTATATTTTATTTAATAGTTGCATAAAACAATTATTCTATATCTGAAACACCGAAATGTTATAAGAAACAGAACAAGGAACTAAAATGCTACAAGAATAAGCTTTTATTTAGGCAAAAAACTGAAGTTCTGTCCTCTGTACTGGTCATGGGTATGTTTCGCCTAGCAAAATCTGACGTTTGTGCCAAAAATTTCCCACTTTGGGCATTTGAAAAGGTGGGAACCCTAACAGTAAAGACAGCATAAACTAAAACTGTGACTCAAGTGAGAATGTAGCACATGTGGCAAGCATGATAAATCACATAGTACATGTAGAACAAGGTTCAAGTCCCATATTTATCTTATAAACACATTTTTTACAATATTAATACATGTTGAGCTTTGTTAATCTTGTTCTTTCATTGCTCACCTCTGAGCAATCATGGCATAATGACCCAGACAACAGACAGGCATTGTCATTTTCATGAAAGATACTTTGTTACATCTTTTCATTCCATCATCCAAACATGCTAAGTAGTGTTGTGAGGCAGACAGAAAAATTCTACAACACCTACAGGTCCAGAACACCTGCAAACAATAGTCAGTCATTGTCACTTTCAAAAAGGATACATTGTTGCATCTTTTGCTGACCATCAAGCAAACATACTAAGCAGTGCTGCACAGTGGTCAGCAAACTTTCACAATACCTGAGGTGCAGAATACCTGCAGACAACACACAGACATTGTCAATTTCAAAAAGGATGCATTGTATCTTGTGTGGTCTTCCACCACACAAACACACTAAGCAGCATTGTGCGGTAGTCAACACACATTTAGAGTAATAAATGTGAAAATATACAACTATTGCCTAGCTCTTTTTGTGGCAGCAGGTGTAAGTTAAGGGTTACAATGCAGGTTAGCAAGGGTCCTAAACCAGCAAGCTAAAAAATTTTATTAATGGTGTTTCACTTTATAGAAAAATTCACAACAAATAAATAATTACACATACAAGTAACTGTATAGCAACTGCATTGAGCATACACAGGATATAATATATCTTGCTTGTCTAACTGTGTGTATCAGTTCATTTATGGTTCTACAATTAATCATTTGTGTTCTGAACTTTAATTTCACACACATAAATGGCTAACAACTCAAGTCTTTAATGTGTATGTATAACTAATGAGCATGTCTGACAAACAAGATCTCAGTTGCAATGAGCGGTCTGGACAGTAATGACTGTAAAAAGTAGACCTCTCACTCAGTCTTGAGTGTGGCAACTGCTTTTAGTTAATACTCACAAAGCAGTTGATCCAGGATTCTGTTCTGGCACACTGTACATTTTATTCCTGCTTATCCAGTCAATTTTAAAAACTAAAGAACAATGTAAAGATAATTATAAATAATAATAACTATGTGTAAGACTGGTGATCATATGAATTGTATGTATGACTGAGACTATACTGACAGTTATGTTTCTGTAATTAAAAGTGTCTTTTCTGCCCTGACATGGATTTAATAATTCAATGATAGTCAGATATACATGAATGTATAAATCAGGACCTTATCAGGTCACACACATACATGGTTGTCCACTCACACTTTCATGTGTTTATATCACTAATCAGCATGTCTGACAAGCACTTCCTCTGTGGCAAGGATGAGAAAACACCTATTTGGAATAAACAGTTAGTCTATTTTACATAAGCTTGAATTCTACATTGTGATGCCAGTGTGTTAAGCCACACAAAAATGTGTCAGATCATAACATTTATAGACCCAAATACATGTCTGAAAAGTTATCCAACAGGTAAAGCAGCAACCAACCCATAAACTAATACCAAGTGCCACTGTACACTTTCCAAATCATAAACTGCCTTCCTGTCTGGCATTGTTGCTTATTGCTTAATATTGCGTAAATGCAGTTAGCATCATTGTGCAGGTTTTTGCACTAGCCTTAAATGCGATAACATGAACTGGCAGGAAAACACTTTTACTGTTACTGTATGACCTGCACAGACATGGCAGGAGCAAGAAAGGAAGGTGTCCAATTTAGGACTCAAAGACGGGGTGTAGAGGAGTGCAGAATCTTTATTGGACTTCCTTTAAAGTGCCACAGTGCTAGACTATTGCAGGGGGGACTATACCAGGTCTCAATATAAATCAGAGGCTTGCAATAGTCTTGCCAAGGCTGTTTCCAGTCCAAATGGCATTCCATGCACTTGAGAGCAGTGCAGACATCACTATAATGACTTGAAAATATGCAAGTAGGCACAACTCAATCAGTGGCTGGATGAGTTTAGAACTGCTGACATCCCACAGTCATGTAAATATACAGATAAAGTGTTATTTTATTTTACATTTGTTGACCAGGATAGTCTGACTGGATATATATCTATTTTCAGCAGAGGCCCGGGGAGAAAAGCTCCAGATAACACAGATGGAACATAACAGATATGAGTCCAACATATTTACAAAACCCTAGTACTCTAGTAGGTACTCACAATATACACAGTGTGTAATAGTACACAAAAACAACAGGTTGCCGCAAACTATTATGAGCAAGAGATGCATGCAATATTAATTTAAATAAGGCATTGAATAAGTAGTAATTAATCAGGGTTAGTATAGGGACAAAGCCAGTGATCTTTAAAATACTGTTTGAGGCCTTTTTTGAAGAGACTTAAAGAATGTTTGAGGGTAAAGTTAGATGGAAGTGAATTCCAAGTTTTACCAACAACATTGGCAAACTGGGAGTAGCCAGCTGAGTTAATGGCTTTGTGGGTTTGGACCAACAGTTTATTGGATGATCATAGTTGCCTTGAATTACTGTATGGCTTTATGATACTTTTGAGTGCCAGATTATTTTCAGGGTGGTACAGAATTTTGTGTGCTACTATAAGCTGATTGAACAGAAGTAGGCTAGGCAGTTCTAACCATCTGGGAAGACTGAGGTTTTGACCGTGATGTGTCCTGTATGTTGATATATGGAAAATCTGGCAATATGGTTGTAACAGTGAGAAAGCTCACTAAGTTCAGTTTTGCTCAAATTGGAGAGCATGAAGGAGGCATATAGAAGGGTAGAGATTAGGTGTGAGCAGGCGATTGGAGCCCTAGCTAATGGAGTTAGAAATGGTTTGCTTCTATATAATGAGCCAAACTTATTAATGTTTTTTATAGTTTTATTGATATGCAGATCAAATTTGAGATTATTGTCCACTATTACGCCTAACAGCTTAGTATGGTCATCTGGAGAGATAGACGTACCGTTGTTGGATGTTATGGAGAAGGAAAATGGGGTGGACCTACTGGTGGGGCAAAGAGGAGCAGTTTAGTTTTGTTGGGATTTAACAACAGGCGTTGATTAGACAGCCAATTTTCAACTGTGCTAAATGTGTTTTGTGTTAAGGTTTGCAGGTCTAGAGGGGAGGAGGCCGTACAGATCAGGGTAGAATCGTATGCATACTGAATGTAGGTTGCATCAGGGATGGCAGTATGAAGACTGCTGATGAAGATAGAAAAGAGTAGAGGACCTAGAATAGAGCCCTGAGGGACACCAAGGGTGAGAGGTAGCAGGGCGGACAGTTTGCCCTGCCATAATACAGCCTGTTATCTGCCATTCAGATAGGATAGGAGCCACTGAATAGCATGGTTACCTAGGGAGATGGATTTTAGAGAATGGATGAGTAATTTGTGGTTGACCATATCAAAGGACTTTGACAGGTCTAGAAACAGAGCTGAAGATAGCCTGCTGTTGTTCCTATTTTGGAATATGGTATTTATAAATTATATAGTAAGCTCGATTTAGCCAAGACTGGTATGCATACTGCACGTCTCTTTTTCTTTCTTTTATATTTTATAGCCAACCAGGAGATTGCAATGGACATGGAGGCCCATGTTGAGCATTTAGAAAGATTAAGAGAAGCAAGGGCTATGTATGCAACACAAAATAATTATTATTTAATTAAACATATTGATCTTCCATATTATAGTAGCAAAGTAATCATGCATATCATAACTGTAAAATCAAGCATGCATAGGTTCATAGGTGTGTACTAGGCTAACAGTCCTGGAGCCTTTACAAGCCTAGCTCATAGGATTAACCTGGCATCGTGCCACCCGACGTTAGTTCCCAGTGCCTCTATCAAGTTAGTGGTCCTGGAGTGATCCTGGTGTGGATTTTCTATTTCCTATCCACTTATCAAGATTTCTCTTGAAGAGGACCAATGAGGTGCTCTGTTTGACATGCATAGGAAGTCTATTCCATAGCATGGGCAGTCACTGGGTTATGAGCCTGTCCCTCCAACATGTTCTGTTGATTGTGGTAATGAGGTTGAGGTCTCTGGAGCATATCGTGTGGAGGGATTGGGATTTCTTTAGATGTAGCCTTTCTAACAGAGCTGGGTCAGACATGGAATTATAAGTCAAGCAAAGATCACCTCTAAGTAGGCGATAGGAGACAGAGAATAGTTGGAGTTTTTTGAGTCTGTCCATATAGGGCAAGTGATTAAGGACTAGGATCAACTTTGTGAGGTACTTTTGCTGCCTCTCCAGTTATTGCAAGTGTCTAGTGAGGTACATGCCAAATGGGGCATTGCACTCAATGACTGGCCTAATGAGGGAAGAGTAGAGGGAGGCAATGACCTCTTTCGTCCTGGATGCAAAACAGTTAGTAATGACATGTGCCACATAGAAGGACTTTCTGACCACAGTAGCAATGTGGTGGTCAAAAGAAAGGTTGCTGTCAACCTGTGTTCCCAGATCTCTTATAACACCTTCTGTATTCAGTAGACTTCCACCGATGTGCTAATATATGGGAACTGAGTTTTTTCCTAAGTGGATGATGACACATTTTTTGGCATTGAGCTTAAGGCCATGGTTCTGACACCAGTCATTGGTCTCAGTGAGGCCTTCTTCAGCAGGATGTCAACATCACTTGGGGAGTTAATAATAGCTCCCAACTTGCGATTGTCTGTGAACTTTGTCAACCAGCATCCCTACGTGTTGGCTTGGACTTCAGAGAAGTAGATACCAAACAGGAGAGGACCCAGGACCAAACCCTGTCGGACTCCACTTGTGACTAGTTGGTGGTTGGACTTGAAGTCAGCTACTTTCATACTCTGGGTTCTATCTGTGAGCCAGGTTGCAACTTACCTAGTGATATAGGGGGTTGATTCCTAGCTTAGTGAATTTTTCTATGATTCCTGATTGGTGAATGGTATCAAAGGCCTTGGCCAGATCAAGGTTGACTGTATGAACCACCCTGCCTTCATCCACACCTCTGGTGACTGACTCAAAGAAGTCGACCAGGTTGAGAAGGCATGATCTACACTTCACAAAACCAAACTGTGTGGGAACAAGAGTTTGGAGATTCCCTATATCCTTGTTTATTAGGTCCATGATGATGTGTTCTGTAGCTTTGCATATCGGACTCATCAGGCTAATGGGGTGTTAGTTCCCAGGGTCTGTAGTCACTCCTCCTTTGTGGAGAGGGATGACTGTAGCAGTGTGCCATTCAGTACAGAAAAAGCCTGAGGTGAGGCTGTGAATGAACAGGACACACAGGTGTGGTGCCAGTTCACTCTGTAGTTCATGTAGAACACAGCCAAGGATATTGCCAGGTCCCATATAAGCTGGATTCTTGGCCTTGGATAGTGCTCTTTTAACCAGTATAGCATTAATACTGGGTGCCTGAAAATCTACCTGCATTGTGATTGGTCCTTTGGGGAGAGGAGTAAATTTGGCACTGAATCTGTCAACCAGTATATTGACAATATCTGTTGGCTCGGTATAGAAGGTACCATTAGGCAGTAGCTCAGAGCAAATCTGGACATTGCCATGGAGATTCTTTACATAACTATTGAAGGCCTTGTGGTTGTCTTTACTATCTGCTGCAATTCTGTTTTCATAGTTAGCTTTAGAAGATTTGATGAGGGATCTCAACTTTTTGCTGAGGCTGATAAGGCAGTTTTTCCAGTCTTGGGACTTCACCTTATTCCACATCAGATTCTTCCTTCTGCTTGAGAGTTTGTTTAACTGTAGGGGAGCAGTAAACAACCACGACAGGAACTTCCAAATTGAACGAAACCAAGAAATAAAGAAAGTCCCAGGAGAAAGGTTCAGCTGAATACTTTATTCACAAAAAACAAATAAACGCCGTTAAAACCATGCGTTTTCGTCTCATAGACTTCATCAGATTTAGCATGTGACCTGGTTTTGATACGTTTTATACCCATTTGAATTAATGTGGAACCAATCATGAATTCATTCATTTAATTTAATCAAATACTAATAAAAAACCCCACAGAATCCAACCAGCTTAAATTAAAAACAACCTTAACCATATCCAATACTTATGTAGTATATGTAATAAATAACTTTATCTAGACATTTTTATTTCATGTTGTACAATCTTTTAGTTAAAAACCGATCCTAAAATACCTTTGTAATCATGTTTAAAACATTTAAAATATATATAATAAATTTCATTTAGTGTTCTGTAAACATTGAGGTAGACTGCCACCTAGTGGTTGTATCCAAAATTGCCTTTGTCAATTTTTTGCAGCTTTTAACTTTAATAATGGTTTGATGGAAATGTACTGCTCAGTCCTGGGGCTTTGTTGGCATTCAAATATACCTGCCACCACAGCTCTTTATAGCCAACCATTTCCTCCCATGGACCCCTCTTAAATCTTTTTTTATTTGGTCAATCACAAAGAATTTGTATCTGAAATTTTCACATAATAATGAATGCCTAAAAAGTGCGTTAGTTTCTTTTCTACTTCTTATCTCGTACATATGTTCATATATCCTCTTTTTCAAGGATCTTTCAGTCTTTCCAACGTAAAAAGAGGTACATTCTGTACATATGACCAAATAAACCAAGCCTTGGGATTCACAGTTAAAATACCCCTTGCTTTTTATCCAAGTGCATCTACTTTCTAAGAAGACTTTTTCTTCATTAAGTACGAATTCACATTGCCTGCACCTACCACATTTATATGTGCCTAATTTCAGTGGATTGGATCTATCACCCTTCCTATAACTATTATTTGTCTCTAAAATACTTTTAATGTTCCTAGAATTTTTGTATATCACTCTGGATGTCATATCTGGAAGCCCCTTTAAGTCAGTCAATGCTTTAAACTTATCCCATTCCTTCTGAAATGTCTCCTTAACCTTAATATTTAAAGCATTTTATTCCAATACCAATCCGTGTTGGTAATTGAATTGGCTTACTCATGGGGACCCTACAATATTCTGTACAACTTCCTTCTCCCCTTTTATTGGTCTGAATCTTCCTTTTCTCCCCAGTGTTACCTCTTTCCTTAATTCCTCTATAAATATTTTTGGGTAACCTCTTTCTAGGAACATCTTTTCCAATCTGTCGCATTCTTTTGTGAATTTGGAGTCCTGACTACTCATCCTTGAACCCCTTACAAGTTGTCCTTTGACCAAGTTCTTCTTACAAAAACTTGGGTGGCTACTTTCGTAATGTAGGAACGAGTTGACGTAAGTATCCTTCCTGTATACTCTAGTTTCAAAAGAATCACTGTTTTTCATAATCTCTATGTCTAAATAAGAAATATTTTTCTGTGAAATATTATGAGTAAACTTTAAAAAAGGGGTAGTTTCCCCTAAATAGTTTATAAATTCCTCTAATTCATTTAAATTACCTTTCCAAAAATTATGATATCGTCCAGGAACCGTCTGTACATTATGCAATGTTTGTTGTATTCTGTTTGAAAGATGTGTTTCTCTTCCCAGTTTGCCAGGACCAAATTGGCAAAGGTGGGTGCACAGGCTGCCCCCATCGCTACCCCCTGGACCTGTTGAAAAAATTCTCCATTGTGGGTCAAAAAATTATTCCTTAAAATTAGGTCCATAAAGCCTGTGCACACTATCTTGTCATTTAGTGATAAAATCTGGTCCTTGAATACCTCTTCCTCAAACATCCTAGTCCCTTCATCGTATGGTTTGGAGCCAAAAAGGTCCACCACATCAATAGTTACTAGCTTTAAGTCTTTGTCAAACAGCTCCGGACTTAAATTTCTCAGTAAGTCCCAGGAATCTCTTAATATGGCCTCCTTATTCAGCCATATGTGTTTAGTTTTAATGTCTACAAATTTTGCTAATGGTGTAGTTTTGGAGCATTCCGCTGAAACAATAGGTCTGAGGGGGGGATTGACCTTATTTTTATGTATTTTTGGAATGCCGAAGATTATTGGAATCCTGGGTTTGTCTTTCTTCAAATAGGAATACATTTTACTGTCAATCAAAGCTTCCATAACCATATTCTCAAGGGCTATATCTATCTTCTTGTATGCTAAATTGATCTCGTTCCTGGATACCACCTTGTATTTAGTTTCGTTCATTAAAATTTCATTCATTTTACCATCATATTCCATTACGTCCATTACTACCACCCCCCCCCACCCTTGTCGGGCTTCATTACCCTAATCCCTTTGTCAAGCTTTAATTCAGTTAATTTCTCTTTTTCTTTTGAATCCAAGTTATCTCTGTATCCCACCTTCTTGTCTATCCTGCCAATGGCTTCTTCCATAACATTTTCAAAATTCTTTAACTGTGCCTGTATAGGGGGGTTAAAGGTGGATTTGTTTTTTAATGTGCTTTGATCTTTTCTTAACTGTCCATTGTTAGGGTCTAGACCTATCCCTTCTTTATGGTAAAGCAGTTCCAAATTCATTTTCCTTAGGAACATTTTCATGTCCAACAATGTTTGTACCTTATTCCCCTTTACTTTCGAATAAATTTGAAACCTTTTTCCATGAGGGTAAAATGCTCTTTATTTAATTCTATTTGACTAAAATTGTAAATAGTAAAACCATTAAACGTCCATGTGTTCCCTCCTTCTTAATGTCTTGATTTTCATAAATGTTGTTGGATTCGGGATTACTATTGTCTGTATCTCCCTCTTCCTCTTGGCCCCCCCCCTCATCCGAAAATTTTCTTTCCTTCTCTCATTTGGATCAAAATCTGTATACTCCCTTTCTAATGGAGGAAATTCAGTGTCATAATCATAATTTTGTGCATCAAATCTTCTATTTTTCCCATTTGTCCTTTCATTGTCTATCCACTCTCTATTATATCCGTAAGCAAACTAACCGGGGGGGTTTGAATTTTTCAAGGGGTTTGGGTAACATGTTTGATTCTCATATTCTAAAATGTCCCTCCTTAATTTGTCAGTTTTTCTTTTCACTAAATCAGTACACTTTTTATCAATGTTTTCTTTTAAATTAACATACTTGTGTCGTTCTTCCCTAATTTCAAAAACCAAGTCATCCTTAATTTGTGCATCTAAAGTATTGATTTGTTCAAGTATTATTCCCAAATTTCTTTCATTCTCATCAATAATACATTTTACTATTTGCATGCTACAATTGTTAAAAACATCCAATAATTGTTTATGGAAAATCGACCCTATTTGTACATTGTTGGGGTACTTCCAAGTCCGTAACCCCTTAGGGACGATTTTCCTGTGTATACATTCTCTTAGATACCCATTTTCTATCATAATGGATTTGTATTTGAACATAAGTTTTGATAAATCATCCAGTTTTTTACTATAGGTATCATTGTTCGTACCCTGTTTATTATTAACAGTCTTACATTTGAATTCGTGCTGTCTGTTGAGCCAAAAAAAATCTCGTTTTTATCAGAGATGTTAACAGTACCTTGTTGCAGAGCCCCGCTTTGTGAACCACTCGTGAAATTCACGTTATCGTCATCCTCATCCTGCAAAATGTTCGGCGTGTTAGCTGGGTCAAAAGTTTGACCGTTCGGTCCCTTTTCCACTCCATCATCCATTACGCCACCTTGCCTGCAGCGTTTGCGTTTTAATCCTTGTTGCCTCCTTCCCAGCTCACTTTCGCCTTCATAATGGTCTGATGTACCCTCTTCCGGGTTAATGTTGCGCTGTGTCATGGCTACACAAAGCGGAGTCAGCAAATCAATAAGGGCCGTAAGTTGACCCACAAGTTTTCTGGTTTGACTAGTGTCGTCATGTCCAGCTGCATAGTCCTTCTCCCTGCCTTCATCCACACCTCTGGTGACTGACTCAAAGAAGTCGACCAGGTTGAGAAGGCATGATCTACACTTCACAAAACCAAACTGTGTGGGAACAAGAGTTTGGAGATTCCCTATATCCTTGTTTATTAGGTCCATGATGATGTGTTCTGTAGCTTTGCATATCGGACTCATCAGGCTAATGGGGCGTTAGTTCCCAGGGTCTGTAGTCACTCCTTTTTTGTGGAGAGGGATGACTGTAGCAGTGTGCCATTCAGTACAGAAAAAGCCTGAGGTGAGGCTGTGAATGAACAGGACACACAGGTGTGGTGCCAGTTCACTCTGTAGTTCATGTAGAACACAGCCAAGGATATTGCCAGGTCCCATATAAGCTGGATTCTTGGCCTTGGATAGTGCTCTTTTAACCAGTATAGCATTAATACTGGGTGCCTGAAAATCTACCTGCATTGTGATTGGTCCTTTGGGGGGAGGAGTAAATTTGGCACTGAATCTGTCAACCAGTATATTGACAATATCTGTTGGCTCGGTATAGAAGGTACCATTAGGCAGTAGCTCAGAGCAAATCTGGACATTGCCATGGAGATTCTTTACATAACTATTGAAGGCCTTGTGGTTGTCTTTACTATCTGCTGCAATTCTGTTTTCATAGTTAGCTTTAGAAGATTTGATGAGGGATCTCAACTTTTTGCTGAGGCTGATAAGGCAGTTTTTCCAGTCTTGGGACTTCACCTTATTCCACATCAGATTCTTCCTTCTGCTTGAGAGTTTGTTTAACTGTAGGGGAGCAGTAAACAACCACGACAGGAACTTCCAAATTAGACGAAACCAAGAAATAAAGAAAGTCCCAGGAGAAAGATTCAGCTGATCACTTTATTCACAAAAAACAAATAAACGCCGTTAAAACCATGCGTTTTCATCTCATAGACTTCATCAGATTTAGCATGTGACCTGGTTTTGATACGTTTTATACCCATTTGAATTAATGTGGAACCAATCATGAATTCATTCATTTAATTTAATCAAATACTAATAAAAAACCCCACAGAATCCAACCAGCTTAAATTAAAAACAACCTTAACCATATCCAATACTTATGTAGTATATGTAATAAATAACTTTATCTAGACATTTTTATTTCATGTTGTACAATCTTTTAGTTAAAAAACCGATCCTAAAATACCTTTGTAATCATGTTTAAAACATTTAAAATATATATAATAAATTTCATTTAGTGTTCTGTAAACATTGAGGTAGACTGCCACCTAGTGGTTGTATCCAAAATTGCCTTTGTCAATTTTTTGCAGCTTTTAACTTTAATAATGGTTTGATGGAAATGTACTCGTTCAGTCCTGGGGCTTTGTTGGCATTCAAATATACCTGCCACCACAGCTCTTTATAGCCAACCATTTCCTCCCATGGACCCCCTCTTAAATCTTTTTTTATTTGGTCAATCACAAAGAATTTGTATCTGAAATTTTCACATAATAATGAATGCCTAAAAAGTGCGTTAGTTTCTTTTCTACTTCTTATCTCGTACATATGTTCATATATCCTCTTTTTCAAGGATCTTTCAGTCTTTCCAACGTAAAAAGAGGTACATTCTGTACATATGACCAAATAAACCAAGCCTTGGGATTCACAGTTAAAATACCCCTTGCTTTTTATCCAAGTGCATCTACTTTCTAAGAAGACTTTTTCTTCATTAAGTACGAATTCACATTGCCTGCACCTACCACATTTATATGTGCCTAATTTCAGTGGATTGGATCTATCACCCTTCCTATAACTATTATTTGTCTCTAAAATACTTTTAATGTTCCTAGAATTTTTGTATATCACTCTGGATGTCATATCTGGAAGCCCCTTTAAGTCAGTCAATGCTTTAAACTTATCCCATTCCTTCTGAAATGTCTCCTTAACCTTAATATTTAAAGCATTTTATTCCAATACCAATCCGTGTTGGTAATTGAATTGGCTTACTGCGGGGGACCCTACAATATTCTGTACAACTTCCTTCTCCCCTTTTATTGGTCTGAATCTTCCTTTTCTCCCCAGTGTTACCTCTTTCCTTAATTCCTCTATAAATATTTTTGGGTAACCTCTTTCTAGGAACATCTTTTCCAATCTGTCGCATTCTTTTGTGAATTTGGAGTCCTGACTACTCATCCTTGAACCCCTTACAAGCTGTCCTTTGACCAAGTTCTTCTTACAAAAACTTGGGTGGCTACTTTCGTAATGTAGGAACGAGTTGACGTAAGTATCCTTCCTGTATACTCTAGTTTCAAAAGAATCACTGTTTTTCATAATCTCTATGTCTAAATAAGAAATATTTTTCTGTGAAATATTATGAGTAAACTTTAAAAAAGGGGTAGTTTCCCCTAAATAGTTTATAAATTCCTCTAATTCATTTAAATTACCTTTCCAAAAAATTATGATATCGTCCAGGAACCGTCTGTACATTATGCAATGTTTGTTGTATTCTGTTTGAAAGATGTGTTTCTCTTCCCAGTTTGCCAGGACCAAATTGGCAAAGGTAGGTGCACAGGCTGCCCCCATCGCTACCCCCTGGACCTGTTGAAAAAATTCTCCATTGTGGGTCAAAAAATTATTCCTTAAAATTAGGTCCATAAAGCCTGTGCACACTATCTTGTCATTTAGTGATAAAATCTGGTCCTTGAATACCTCTTCCTCAAACATCCTAGTCCCTTCATCGTATGGTTTGGAGCCAAAAAGGTCCACCACATCAATAGTTACTAGCTTTAAGTCTTTGTCAAACAGCTCCGGACTTAAATTTCTCAGTAAGTCCCAGGAATCTCTTAATATGGCCTCCTTATTCAGCCATATGTGTTTAGTTTTAATGTCTACAAATTTTGCTAATGGTGTAGTTTTGGAGCATTCCGCTGAAACAATAGGTCTGAGGGGGGGATTGACCTTATTTTTATGTATTTTTGGAATGCCGAAGATTATTGGAATCCTGGGTTTGTCTTTCTTCAAATAGGAATACATTTTACTGTCAATCAAAGCTTCCATAACCATATTCTCAAGGGCTATATCTATCTTCTTGTATGCTAAATTGATCTCGTTCCTGGATACCACCTTGTATTTAGTTTCGTTCATTAAAATTTCATTCATTTTACCATCATATTCCATTACGTCCATTACTACCACCCCCCCCACCCTTGTCGGGCTTCATTACCCTAATCCCTTTGTCAAGCTTTAATTCAGTTAATTTCTCTTTTTCTTTTGAATCCAAGTTATCTCTGTATCCCACCTTCTTGTCTATCCTGCCAATGGCTTCTTCCATAACATTTTCAAAATTCTTTAACTGTGCCTGTATAGGGGGGTTAAAGGTGGATTTGTTTTTTAATGTGCTTTGATCTTTTCTTAACTGTCCATTGTTAGGGTCTAGACCTATCCCTTCTTTATGGTAAAGCAGTTCCAAATTCATTTTCCTTAGGAACATTTTCATGTCCAACAATGTTTGTACCTTATTCCCCTTTACTTTCGGAATAAATTTGAAACCTTTTTCCATGAGGGTAAAATGCTCTTTATTTAATTCTATTTGACTAAAATTGTAAATAGTAAAACCATTAAACGTCCATGTGTTCCCCTCCTTCTTAATGTCTTGATTTTCATAAATGTTGTTGGATTCGGGGATTACTATTGTCTGTATCTCCCTCTTCCTCTTGGCCCCCCCCTCATCCGAAAATTTTCTTTCCTTCTCTCATTTGGATCAAAATCTGTATACTCCCTTTCTAATGGAGGAAATTCAGTGTCATAATCATAATTTTGTGCATCAAATCTTCTATTTTTCCCATTTGTCCTTTCATTGTCTATCCACTCTCTATTATATCCGTAAGCAAACTAACCGGGGGGGTTTGAATTTTTCAAGGGGTTTGGGTAACATGTTTGATTCTCATATTCTAAAATGTCCCTCCTTAATTTGTCAGTTTTTCTTTTCACTAAATCAGTACACTTTTTATCAATGTTTTCTTTTAAATTAACATACTTGTGTCGTTCTTCCCTAATTTCAAAACCAAGTCATCCTTAATTTGTGCATCTAAAGTATTGATTTGTTCAAGTATTATTCCCAAATTTCTTTCATTCTCATCAATAATACATTTTACTATTTGCATGCCACAATTGTTAAAAACATCCAATAATTGTTTATGGAAAATCGACCCTATTTGTACATTGTTGGGGTACTTCCAAGTCCGTAACCCCTTAGGGACGATTTTCCTGTGTATACATTCTCTTAGATACCCATTTTCTATCATAATGGATTTGTATTTGAACATAAGTTTTGATAAATCATCCAGTTTTTTACTATAGGTATCATTGTTCGTACCCTGTTTATTATTAACAGTCTTACATTTGAATTCGTGCTGTCTGTTGAGCCAAAAAAACATCTCGTTTTTATCAGAGATGTTAACAGTACCTTGTTGCAGAGCCCCGCTTTGTGAACCACTCGTGAAATTCACGTTATCGTCATCCTCATCCTGCAAAATGTTCGGCGTGTTAGCTGGGTCAAAAGTTTGACCGTTCGGTCCCTTTTCCACTCCATCATCCATTACGCCACCTTGCCTGCAGCGTTTGCGTTTTAATCCTTGTTGCCTCCTTCCCAGCTCACTTTCGCCTTCATAATGGTCTGATGTACCCTCTTCCGGGTTAATGTTGCGCTGTGTCATGGCTACACAAAGCGGAGTCAGCAAATCAATAAGGGCCGTAAGTTGACCCACAAGTTTTCTGGTTTGACTAGTGTCGTCATGTCCAGCTGCATAGTCCTTCTCCCTGCCTTCATCCACACCTCTGGTGACTGACTCAAAGAAGTCGACCAGGTTGAGAAGGCATGATCTACACTTCACAAAACCAAACTGTGTGGGAACAAGAGTTTGGAGATTCCCTATATCCTTGTTTATTAGGTCCATGATGATGTGTTCTGTAGCTTTGCATATCGGACTCATCAGGCTAATGGGGCGTTAGTTCCCAGGGTCTGTAGTCACTCCTTTTTTGTGGAGAGGGATGACTGTAGCAGTGTGCCATTCAGTACAGAAAAAGCCTGAGGTGAGGCTGTGAATGAACAGGACACACAGGTGTGGTGCCAGTTCACTCTGTAGTTCATGTAGAACACAGCCAAGGATATTGCCAGGTCCCATATAAGCTGGATTCTTGGCCTTGGATAGTGCTCTTTTAACCAGTATAGCATTAATACTGGGTGCCTGAAAATCTACCTGCATTGTGATTGGTCCTTTGGGGGGAGGAGTAAATTTGGCACTGAATCTGTCAACCAGTATATTGACAATATCTGTTGGCTCGGTATAGAAGGTACCATTAGGCAGTAGCTCAGAGCAAATCTGGACATTGCCATGGAGATTCTTTACATAACTATTGAAGGCCTTGTGGTTGTCTTTACTATCTGCTGCAATTCTGTTTTCATAGTTAGCTTTAGAAGATTTGATGAGGGATCTCAACTTTTTGCTGAGGCTGATAAGGCAGTTTTTCCAGTCTTGGGACTTCACCTTATTCCACATCAGATTCTTCCTTCTGCTTGAGAGTTTGTTTAACTGTAGGGGAGCACCAGACTGGCTTTCTTTTTTTGGAAGAGAGCATCTTGGTCATATTGGGTATGGCGAGATCCATGTATTTGTGTACGTGTTTGTACAGTGCATTGGTGTATGATTCGGCAGTCATGAACTGTTTTCTATTTGCATGGGTGCCATGAAGTTATCTGTTTTTAGGACCCCAAATTTAGCTTTGGAGAAGTTTTTTTATGGTGGTTACCTTTGCATACTTTATTCTGTAGCTTAAAGCAATTGTAGTAATCAATTGAAATAATGTATTCAGATGTTGTGGGTTCAATTCCCACAGATAACAAATATACCGTAAAATAAATTACATAAAAATTTCAGCTAAGTTGGATTAATGCCATGCTGTTAACTTAATTTGTATAACTTGAAAAAAAAAACATACATGCATTAGTTACATATTGTAAGGATTCGTTGGAACAATTATCAGTCCTAGTTTGTAATTTTTAAACAGTATAATTAATGTAAAAGTAAACATATATTTATATTGTAGTAATTTATTGTATGTGACATATGATGGTTCTAATTATCCTTTCCTTTTTTCTCTCTTATCTCACCCCTTATACCTCTTTTTTTTTTTTTTTTTTTTTTTATATGTGTGTTCACAATGTTGTAATGTCATCAATTTGTGACAAATGACTAAATGTTTTTCAGCACAGAGAGTTAGGCCAATCAGCGCAGCTCAGCTTGCCACCCCTCCAACTAGTGACACATCAACACCCAGCATATCTGGCACTGAACCTGGCAGTACTGCTTCTGCAACTCCTGTACTTCCTGGGCCTCAACATCTGGCAGCATTACCCTGGCAGCTGGTGCAGTAATACCTTCCAGCCTGGTGGAAGTGGTGAATTTGTCACCTGCCAGGAGATTCCAGGCATAGTGCATGTGGTCGTAGAAAGTACCATTGCTGAACACCTCAGCCAGATATAGAAGATGCTTGCTGGAATGCCTGGGAAAATAAAACATCAAGCACTTCCATTGTGAACTCAGGAAGTGGACACTGATGACAGCTGTGAGCATGAGGACTAGATTCTCACTGTCCCCATGGTATGGGCCTCCAATGTCCCCTCTCTGTCCCCAACCATGGTGCCCCCAACCTTTCGGGTCCCTTACCATCCCTGTCTCTGTCATGTTTGTCTACAAACTGTTCCTCACCTATCCTCCTTAACTGACCCTGACATACCTACATTCCTTGCCCAACATTCTTTTCTACTGACCCTGACATACCTACATTTCTTGCCCAACATTCTTTTCTACTGACCCTGACATACCTACGTTCCTTGCCCAACATTATTCTCTTACTGAAAGAAAATAAAAAAAATGGACACCTGTCCTACAAAAAAATATCATCCCATACATAGCTCTTCACTTTGTACATGTGTCTTAAACACATTTGATTTGGTCCTATTGGCTATACAATATTACTGCATTGTGGTCACCCATCTCTGTTGGGTGACAATCCAGATTCATCCAATATTCTATCCATGATCATTTTACAGTGCTACAGAAATAGATAGCTATGGTCTTTCCTAATTCCCTCCTGCAGATTCTTGTATTGCTTTTGCTTTGTTTTTCGCCCTGCTTGCCCCCCATTTTACCAGTTTCCTATCTACCCCATTTTCACACTTTCAATCTAGTCAAAAAATATAATCACAGAACACAAACATTAATAACAAATAATAATAAATCCCTAATGAAGCCCTTCACTTTTTTCCTCTGCATTTGCTATGAGTTTGGCATTGCTCACCAACGAAATGTGACAGTGAATGGCTCTTCATGTCCTATGGCATGGTGTTGCTACCTGCGTGCAATGCTCCTTGAACCTGCTACACTGAGGAAATACACAGTTAAAGAAGAATAAAGGAACTCATTTAAAATATTTCCTACAATATTTATTTAGAATGATGAAGGTATCAATATACAACTCCATATGTGTACTGTTGACATAAATTAATAGAATACTGCTCCTTTTTATACAGTACTTCACTGTAGTCATTCCTTCTCACATTTGAAAAACTGTCACATGTAATTATTTAATTACATCATGAATACATATATTAAAAAATAGACTGAGCTGGATTCAAATCTGTATAATCTGTGCTCCAAGCAAGAGCTCCTTGCTGTTACACTTGCTTTGCACAGAGCCAGCTAGGCAGCAGCTGATTTTATTACACTCAGTACTGTCCAAAGTGCTGAATGCCATGCCTCTCTGCTTAGCATGTTTGTGCAGAGGAAAGTGACCCAATAGAAGACGTAGTATTTTCTCAATAAAGCAGAGAACTGTGTTTGCTTGTCACTTAACTCATTTAAATGGGGAAAGCAGTACAAATAGTTTTTAATGTCATAAAATGTATCACACATCATTTGCTGTATAAAATACATTATGAACATCATAGTATCTGTTAGCTATTTGTACCATAACCAATATGAATAACTATTTCTCATGTTCAGTTAGTAGTCATTAAATGTGTATATTGCATGCACAAGCACTTTACAATAGACCATGCAAGCCAGCAGCTCGGCAGTATGCTATGGAAAGAGCTGATTAGCATGTATTACATAAGTTTATTTCCCACTTAGTCCTCATCCTATTAAAATCCATGCAAAAACACTTTTTCCTAACTGAATACATATTTACACTGAGTCATTTGTGCCCTGCTCCCATGCACTTGAAAGCTGGTATGTCAATACCAGTTCAGAAATGTCAGCTGCACTACATGAATCAATAGCACATCTGCATTGTTACATCATCTAAACCTTTACATTGACAATAGCCATTCAGATTGGCTTATACATGTATTAGTGTGGACAGTAATTCTTCATAATAATGAACACTGTACATGCACAGTTACATCCATGCTGACCACAAAATATGTATGTGTCTGTATGTTACAGTAAGTGTGTAATGTACACAACATACTGAGAAACAGCTGCATATGGCTCAGTTCTACTACATGCATCCTGACAGCTTTTTGCATTTAGTTTGAGAAGCTGTCTTTTAAAGTATACCTGCACATTGTAAACACAGCTGGAAATTCAAAATCTGTACTTGCATACCACTCTCATAACAGGATATGCTACCCACATCACATAATGATGATGGCAGCATCTATAAAGACGAGTATGACAAGGCAAGAAAAAAATATCATGCTTCATGGTTGTTGCAGTCATTAACTATTGTGTTTTAAAGATGGGAGTAAAATACTTATATGTGTGTTAAATTATTACAGCAGCCACATTATATGTGTGTCTCTATGTGTGTGTGTGTGTGTGTGTGTGTGTGTGTGTGTGTGTGTGTGTGTGTGTGTGTGTGTATAGTCAGAGGGACATCAGTCTGTATCCTATCACTGATCCAGACAACTGCAGAACTAATATATTTGACCATTGTACATGCCTACACAGCTATTTCATGCAGGCCTTCCAACATCTTCAAACATCAAATGAAGATAGCATCCACAATAAATTGCTCAGCAGCACTGTAACAGACAGACTTGTGCTGTGATGCTTATGTTAAGTACTGAGTTCTTTAGCTGGTATAACTAGTTAGGTAAGGGTTCTAATTACACTGCAGTCAATGGGTGGGCATGTACTTAGAAAAGTGTAAAAGTGTATCCTACTGTCAGAAATCCAGTCCAGTGGAGAACAAATAATTTTCATAGTTGCATATGGATACCTGGCAATTTCATACAGGGCTCCTAACATATTCTTGAAAACATCCACTGAGGCTGTCATCCACTATAAATTTTCCAACAGCACTATAACTGATAGACATGTGCTGTGGTGCTGGTGTTATGTCCTGGGTTCCCTAGCTGATGTAATTAGTTAAGTAGGGCTTCTAATTTCACTGTAGTCAATGTGTACATGTATGTGTCAGTGTACTCAGAAGAGCATAAGTGTGTATTTTACTGTCAACAATTCAGTCCCAAAGAGAAATAATAATATTGACAGTTGCACATGGCTTCCCAGGCACTTAATACAAGATGCCCAACATCTTCTTGCAAACATCCACTGAAGATGTCATCCAGTTTAAATTGTCCATCAGCAGCAGTGTGAAAGTCAGACTTGTGTTGTAATGCTTTAAATAAGTACTGAGTTCTCTAGCTCATGTTAATAGGTAGGGTTTCTAATCTTACTGCAGTCAACTGATATGCGAGTGTGTAGTCATTACAGCATGAGTCTGTATTCTACTGTCAGCAATCCAGTCCCATGGAGAACAGATATTTTGGCAGTCATATGTGCTTACACCTTCCTCCCAACATCTCACAAACATATACTGCTGATGTTATCAACTATAAAATGTTGTCTTGACAGTATAAAAGCTAGGCTTGTGCTAAGTACTATGTTTTGTAGATAGTTAGGCTGGAGTTCTAGTCTCACTGCAGTTAACTGGTGTGTGTGTGTGTGTGTGTGTGTGTGTGTGTGTGTGTGTGTGTGTGTGTGTGTGTGTGTTTGTGTGTGTGTGTGTGTGTGTGTGTGTGTGTGTGTGTGTGTGTGTGTGTGTGTATGTGTGTGTGTGTGTGTGTGTGTGTGTGTTTGTAGTCAATTAGTTCACATTCAAGAGACCATTTTAGAACAGTATGTGAGACACTCCTATTGCCATCTTCTTCTCAAGAGACACTGCTGATGTAATCAGCTAGATAGTGTTGTCTAACACTATAAAAGACAAACCTGTACTGTGGCATTTGCATTAAGTACTGTGCTCTGTAGATAGGTGCTCTAGTTATACTGTGGTCAACTGGTGTGTCTGTGTGTTCATTCAAAACTCTGTATGTGACAATTTTAGTACAGCATGTGAGTCCACAGCTATGTCAGACACTCCTCCAAACATCTTCTTGTAACATACACTGATAATGTCATCCTGTATGAAGTGCACTGTAACGTGCTTCAAGTCAAACTTGTGCCATGGCAGTAACATTAAGTACTGTGTTCTCCAGCTTATGTAACTATAAATTTAGGGGTTCTAATCTTATGGCAGGCAACTTGAGTGTGTATCCACTCAAATAACGTTTCTGAGACAATTTTACACTGAGATGTGACTCCATATCCATGTCTGAAACTCCCTTCATGCTCTTCTCAGCATACAATGATGCCATCATACTCCATAAAGTGCAACATGACAGTATTAAAGTCAGACCTACACTGGTGCAATGTTCAAATCACACCCAGTCTACTGCCATGTGTGGTTGGTTGTACTTTACAGTCATTCTATGATATTTTCAATCCACTTAGGAGATCCTTTAATGTAATTCTATGCATCTAACATCCCCTTTTTCACTCTATACACATGACAGCCTTCCTGCAAAGGAGTGGAGGATATCTTGATATCAAAGATTCATACACACATCATGAAGCAGAGTCCTTGCATAAGCCTCTGCAAGCCATTTCCAGACAACTGAATGTGTGTTCTCTCATTCTGCCAAGGGGTGGTTCACATGTTGCATATGGAGAGAGGCACTATGTAATGCTGTCAAACAAATACACACATACGCACATAGCCTTACTATCTTCCATCATATAGATATAGAGAGTTTCCTTTAAATGTTATAATAATGTGTAGGATATTATGTGATGTTGGCCATTAACTTAGTCATGACCTATGACCCTATGAACATTTCACATGTCAGCATTGCTGTCATTGACATGTGCTATGCTGAGGTGTGTATGTACGGTATGCCTCCAGGAGTGTTTAATAGTCTGTGATGTGAGGTAATGTATTGATGGCCACTGCTGGCATTTCATTACATGTTCCTTCTATAACAGCTGTAGTAATAAGCCTATTGAGAACTGCTGACATGGAATGAAACTATGTATACTGTTGATTTATTAAGGCATGTGTTTTTGTAGTGGAGCAGATAAACAGTTTACCCAGTTGTCATACAACCATCACATTTGCACTTGCAGCATATCACAGGTGTGCATGTGTCTACTTACCATCATTAAATGCACTGTTACATACATCAATATAAATTCATTCTGATTACATGGGCACATAAATCTTGTTTTATCTACATGTTGTAATGCTGTGATATACACAAAAAGATCACATTCTTATTTCAATTGCAACCATGTGGAATTCATTGTATGTGCAACTGTGTTGATATTCTCAAGGATTAGTGAGGTGGTCAGCAAGACCACTGTGTGACCATCAGCAGTTTTGTCAGTAAATGTTTTGCATGAGCCACAACCAATTAATTTGTAAAGTGTCCTTATATGGCATCAGGCCTGTCAAATACAGCTTTTCCATGAAACACATATAGGTGTATGCTGTGCAACTTATGTAATAACGTGACATTGATACAGTTTAATGACTGCGTGACAAGTACCAGTGTGTGGCATGTGATGCATAACCAAGGTTGCATTTGGAGGTGTTGTTACAAATCATTTACTTAAATAAGTTTGAAATGTTAAGGGGGAATACACAATTAAGTGCAGAGCTCTTGTGGATGCCACCAGTCATACTCAACCAGAGAAAATAGACAATCTTCTAGTTGACAGTTCATCTTTTACTTCACCCCCCCCACCCCCCCGTTGACACTGGCTATCAGCCAAAGTATACCTGCAAACATTACTCAGTTTATATTCTCAGAAGAGCAGCTCATCTGTGCAAACTCTAAGGCTAAAACACATAGAAACAATGGGCCCTGGCAACGTTCCAGGTTGCCTATAGCATGACTTAAAGCTTGAGCTAACAGACAGAGTTGGATCCCTACTTCATCACAACCTCCAGACATCCTATGTTGTTGCAGAAGAGTGTACAGCAACAGTCATTCATCTGAATATGGGGGACCATCACCTGATGCATAGACATAGAGACCCATACTACTGACTATCCTTATATCTGTTAAATCTGTTGTCATGTCTTCAAAAAGATCACCAAGGGCATGCATGAGAAAATGACTATTATTCTCCATAACTTGATCTGGCCAAGGCATTTGACGCAATGACACACAGGTATTACAGAGAAATTGTTTCAAGTGGGCATAAACACCTACATCACCAAGTGGGTAGAGAAATGGATCACAGACAGGACACATAATGTCAAAGTGTGTGAAGTAACATCTAGTTAGAGTCCAGTGACTAGGTATGTACCTCAGAATTCTGTACTAGATCCTTCCCTGTTCATTATTTAAGTCTCAGAAGTCAAGACTAGCTTACTCACCCTTAGGCTAACCAACTTTGTGGATGGCTGCAAATTGTGGCCAATCATTGAATCCAAGAACGGTATTGGTATAATGCAGAAAGTATTAGCACACACAAAGGTCTGTTGCCATACCCATGGAGACACAGTAGATAAACAGATATTATGATTACTTCTCACAAGCTAATTACTATATAGACAGAACAACCCTATGAGCAGACCAGTGGTATATGACCTGGCTAATCAGGTAGATATTAAGTGGAACTTCCACCAGCATGTGGCCACAGTGGTGACAAGTCCCTTGTATGTAACACAACTCCAAAGTAAGGCCAGGACATCCACATCAATGGATATTATAGTCCCATTGTTATCATCCCTCATCATTCCAATAATTGAGTACAGTGCACCGTTTTGCATGTACCTCACAGCACATCTTCCGGGGATGATTTACTCAAGTGTATCACTTTTGCCACAGTGAGCTCCATACCTAAGTATTCTTTGTGATGCATACTCATTAAAGGTATTATACAAGATGCATGCTTGATACATGTTTTTGTGATGCATCCAGTAAATACATTGCTCACTGAGAGCATTGATGGCATGGAGTACATTCTTGCAATTGTGGATTGTGGCATGTATATGCCATGCAAAGCTGTCAACTAGCCAGGATTGCTCATAATTTAAACTACAGGTGCAACTCTGTCCATCTTAATACCTCCAAAAAGTGGTTGTTTTTGAGGAAGGTGTGCTGGATTAAGGTGTGCTGTATTATGTCTATAGATTAGTGAATAATCATTACAGTTGTATATGTGCATTCATGCGGAACATGTATAATCAGTCACAATTACACATTTTATGTCAATGACACAGATTAATTGTGGTATTATTATGATGCTGTCCATGATTGTGTGTGCATCTGTTTACTGTTGTCTAAGACTCTGTTGCTATCCATCCTGATTGTTTGAGACCTGTGGTGAGATTACATTCATATTCCACTAAATCATTTTGCACGTCTTCACAATATGCACATCACCCCTATTGTATATATTCCCCTTGATAAATGTTGTCTTCAGTGATCATGTCAGGGTGCTTAGATCTCAACCAACCATTTCCATTAATATGTGATCTTGTGTGACAGTCACATAATATACAATAACTGTGTGATGATATAACTATACACACACACACACACACAGAAGATATAAACAGCAATATGTACTTATTATGTACATATATGATTAGTGTTCGTGCTACAATTGTCTTATCTTTGTGGTGTACCTACATTGATATGCCCTCATTTGCTGTATATTTCCATGTTTCACTTATCCTCTTACTCTATTTTCATTCCTACCATTCAGGTATGTGTCCCTTTTCAATAAACACACTTCCCCAGAATAGTGTATTTATAATGCAGTCTATGTAGCCTTGGTGACCACCACCAATACTTTCAGTATGCCTAAAACAGGGTTGCACAGCACTCTGCACTGACTACACTTTCCTATAATGTTATAACTTTATTCATTGCTTTATATTAAACCCTAATAGTCATTGTGGCTGCCCGTGCAATCATACAGAACTAGTTTGCTCATCAGTAAACATGTCTGCAGGCATTTGTTCTGTTTTACATGGTTTCCCGGCAGGTGACAGTATTGTTGACCATGAAGTCGCACTTGTATATGTTAAGTACGATGCGGTGCATGCATATGCATTTAGCACTGCTGCTCATCACACAAACACATAAACTCCATGAAGGCTTCATACTAAGACTACACAGAGTTTATTGAATCCACAGGATTGTTTATATGTAAGAAAGGTCACAATATTAAACATGTCATAAAATATTAAGCTAGTTTTAATATGCATATGTTCAACAAAAATATGTTACATCAAAACATAGTAGTTGCAAACACTGAAGATATATGCATAATGGTCTTCATATGACTTTGGCAGATTTCCTGATAACTACTGGGGTCCAATATCCAGTGTATATCCAGAAATTAACAGTTATATGTCTGTTTCCAATGTCCTGGAAATATTATCTGTAAAATTATGAGTAAAACTTTAAAATTACAGCACAGTATCTTATGTTTTCATATGTATTTATAATTTACCTATTATTTGGTCATTGTCTTTTAAGGGATTTTTTAATTATGTGGTTGTTGATGTCATTGTATGTACTTTCTTAAGTTATTGGCATTTGATATTAACTGCTCTGATGAAGTTCTGTGTTAATTGATGGACACAATTTATTATGAAGCACTTAAAGCTATTTTAATGGGGAAGTGCCATTTATATGCTCAAGGTTATTAACAGTGTGGTGTGAGTTAGTACCATATAACTGGTTACTAAAAAGTGCATCTTCCAAGTGCCATTATTATAGTAAAGTAAAATTATTTTTTTTATATCTGTGTGACCGAAGTAGTTGCTTATTCATTTGTAGACCTATCAAACTAGTAGTTGTGTCAGTCATATGTATGCATGCTGTTTCTCTGAAGAGGTATTTGTGCTTGTTATGGATCTCTATAGAATATATTTTAGATACTCTGCAGCATATATCCAACATGCACATTTCATTACTGCATTACTTAACACTGAGTACAAGTGGAATATCATGCAGTTTGTAGTTTACTAACTTTTCTGTTTCATTACTTAGTCATAGATATGTCTTTGGGTAAGTTCATAGGTTCATAGGTAAGTACTAGGCTATCAGCCCTAAGGCCTATACAAGCCTAGCCATGGTGATTCTCTGGCTATTGCTTCCCATAGATATTTATTTTCCTGGACCCCTGTCTAGCAGGGCTACTGATGTGATCCCTGGGGTGAATTTCCTATCTGCTGTCCAGTCGTCAAGGTTCTTCTTGAAGAGGGACATTGAGATGCTCTGCCTGACGTGTACAGGCAGACTATTCCAGAGTATGGAGAGTCTCTGGGTCAGGAATCTATCCCTCCAGCATGTTCTATTCATTGCGATGGCAAGATTAAGATCCCTGGAGCATGTGGCTCTGAGGGATTGGGATTTCTTTAAGTGTAGCATGTCCAACAACTCTGGGTTTGACATGGCCTTGTATGTTAGGCAGAGATCACATCTGAGTAGGCGATATGTGACAGAGTATAGCTGACGTTTCTTTAGATGGTCAGCATAAGGCATCTAATTTAGGCCTGGGATTCTTTTTGTGAGGTATTTCTGCAGCCTTTCTAGTTGTTGCAGATGTCTTGTGAGGTACATACCAAATGGGGCATTGTATTCTATAATGGGTCTAATTAGGGATGAGTATAGAGAGACAATGACCTCCTTATTTCTGGATGAAAAACCCTTAGTGATGAGGTGTGCCATGTAGAAGGATTTTCTAGATGTTGTGGCTATGTGGTTATCAAAGGTGAGACCACTGTCTACCTGTGTCCCTAGGTCTCTTATCACACTTTTGGTATTTAGTGTACTGCCACCTATGTGGTAGTTCACAGGTACATGGTTTTTCCCAAAGGGGACAACTATATATTTTTTGGTATTTAGCTTGAGCCCATGGCTCCTGCACCAGGCATCTGTTTTGGTAAGGCCCTTTTGTAGTATATGCACATCATTTGGGGATTCAATAATGGCTCCCAGCTTGCAGTCATCTGCAAACTTTGTAAGCCAGAGTCCCTTAGTGTTGGCCTATACTTCAGAGAAGTAGATGCCAAACAAGAGTGGTCCTAGGACAGAACCCTGTGGTACACCACTTGTCACTTCTCTGGAGCTGGATTTGGAGTCTGCTACTTTTACAGTGCATATTCTGTCAGTAAGCCAGTTTGCAAACTATCAAGTGACATAGGGATTAATGCCCAGCTTAGTAAATTTATCTATAATTCTAGAGTGGGAGATAGTGTTGAAAGCCTTGGCGAGGTCCAAGTAGGCTGTGTGAATGACCTTACCCTTGTCCACGGCTCTCGAGACTGATTCAAAGAAGTTGATCAGGTTCAGGAGACAAGGTCAGCCCTTCAAGAACCCAAACTGGGTGGGGTCCAGTCTTTGAAGGTTGCCAATGTCTTTGCTTATAAGTTCCATGATAATACATTCCATGGACTTACAGATCAAGCTAATCAGACTGATGGGATGGCAGTTCCTGGGATCCAAAGTGGATCCCCCCTTGTGGAGTGGGATAACTGTAGCTGTGCACCACTTTGTGGGCATGAAGCCTGAGGTGAGGCTATGACTAAACATGGCACATAAGTGAGGTGCCAGTTCATTTTGTAGTTCATGCAGTGCACAGCCCTGTATGTTGTCTAGTCTCATGGATGTTGTATTCTTGACTTTGGAGAGTGAGGTTTTTACCTGAGTGGCCGTGATTACCAGAATTTGGCATTCTTTCGATATTGAGATGGGCCCTTTAGGGGGTGAGAGGGGGGTGAAGTTGGTACTGAATCTATCTGCCAGGATATTGGCAATATCCTTGGGATCAGTATATCTAGTGCCATTTTGCTGTAGCTCTGAGCAGATCTGAGTATTGCCATTTAGATTCTTGACATAGCTATAGAATGCCTTGTGGTTGTCTTTGGAATATTTGGGAATTTTGTTTTTGCAACTAGCTTTGGAAGATTTTATAAGGGATCTCAGCTCTCTACTAAGGCTGGTGAGGAAGTTTTTTGAATCCTGGGTTCTTCCTCTTTTCTGCAACAGTTTCTTCCTTATGTTGTACAGCTTGTTTATGGCAGGTGACTACCAGATTGCCTTTCTTTTTTCTAGAGGACAGCGTCTTGGTTCTATTTGGAATGGCTCGGTCCATGTATGAGTGAATGTGCTCATACAGCACCTTAGTGTAAGATTCAGCAGTTGAACTTCCAGTTCCCATCTGCATGGGTGTCATGAGGTTTGTTACTTCTGACTTGAGAAGCATAAAGTTGGCTTTGGAGAAGTTTTTTACAGAGGTTTCCTTAAAGGGGGGTGGGGGTGGAATGTGGATGTCAAGGGTGATTAGCTTATGGTCTGATCTGACCAATGAGGGGGTGAACACTGGTGTGGAGCATAGATCTCCCATGTTGGTAATGTCCAGGTCTAGAATATCGGTACCACTGGTGGGACTATGAATTAGTTGCTCTAGGGCATTGGAGTTTATGAATTCCAAGAACTGTTGAGCAAAGGTGTTGGTACAGGATTAGTTTTCCCAGATAATGGCAGGGTAGGTAAAATCACCCGGTATTAGGGTGTTTGGTTGTATCTTAATATTTTCCAGTAGGTTTAGAAAGGTGTAGTGAGAATCTTGGGGCATGGTGGGGGCTCTGTAGCATGCTACAATTTGTATTGCAGTCTTACCTAGTGTTAGTTGCACCTGGAGAATTTCAAATGCATTGTGTTGGGCAACCAGCCTGGAGGTGTGAATATCCTTGGTGAATATGGACACTCCTCCACATTTAGTGTTTTGGTCCTGGTTTTGTGGCAGAAAAGTGTAGTATGAGTTGTAGCCTGGTATTGCAGGGGTGCTCTCTGGAACTTTAAACAAGGTCTCAGTTACTGAACAGATATCGATGTTCTCCATTTTTAGGAGAGCCTCAAGAGAGTGCATCTTGAGAATTAGACTTCTAGCATTGACTAGCATTACCTTCAGATTTTGCTTGCTTGTACCCGTTATGGTGGTAGTTTTGTCCTTTGAACCTTGTCTAAAAAAAGGCACTATAGGGGTGGCAAGAGCCTAAGCCAATAACCTGAATCCAAGGGGTGACAGGTGCAAACTATCTCTTGCAAAGCATTGTGGTTTGTCGATCATGTTGTCCCAGGCAGACAGATACTGGATCCCCTTTGAATGACACCAGAAGCTTAGCCAATTACTGAAGTCAGTCATTTTGTTCTTATACTGTGGCATCATTCAGGGCAATGGAAGGATGCTACTCAGGGCTAGGGTCATACCTGCCTGGGCTACATGATCTGAGAGCTCTTCCATGTCTATTTTCTTGTAGTCCAGGGAGGTACATCTCAAGTCATTCACTCCAACATGGACAATGACAGAGTCATATTTGTACCTGTTGTGGAATGACTTGAGTGCATGTGTTATGTGGCAGATCCTGGCACCTGACAGGCAACTAACTGTAATTTTCTCCTTGTTCAGCCTGGTGAGTGGGACATCAGTGTGCTGGACTATAGAGTCATCTATGACTAAAGTGTTGGGTACTTTGACTTGCCTGTGGGGCTGTTGTTGGGTGGCACACTGGTGTTGTGAGTTATGTAATGCTTTGGTTGTGTTTGGGGGTGGTGCTTGTTTGTGTTTCATCTTCAGAGGTCCTTGTTGCTTGGGCAGGTTAATGTTAAAAGCCTCCACATAAGTGGGTTTTGTGTTGCTATATGTGGGTTTTGGTGGTGTGGGTTTTGAAGGACTATGTGTTGTTTGAGGTGTTGTGTGGGTGTTAACATTCTACTCTTGACTGTCTAGCACAATCTTGGCTGGAGAGAGAGCTTTGCTTCCAATTTGGCTACGTAAGTGCATCTCTCACAGGTTGTAGGAGGAGAGTGTTGTCTGTGTACATGAGGCAATTGCTGCATTGCTCCAGTATGCCCAGATTCACCAGGTGGACAGGAGAAATCACTGGAAGCTGACCCTTGGACATGTCTGGTTAGGTGCTTTCTTTGTGTAGTACAAGAGCTGTTGTCCCTTACTTTTTGGCAAGGTACTTGCAATTGTAGGCTGTCTAGTGCCTACGACTATTTTCTCCTTATTACCAAGGAGAGGTGAGTGCTTGTAACAAATTAAGGCTTCCTATGGTTTTTAGTGAGTTTTAGAGCAAGTGCTAGTCTCAGGTATACAGATTTTAATGCTACTGCTGATAAACTAGCTTATTCTAAGGGAAAATTTGAAGAGCAGACTTTCTGGCACTGGGAATAGTTTAACCTTAGCCCCGTGGTGTGCAATTGCACTTATTTATGCCAGAAAGTTGAAAGGGATAGAAATCAGCCCAAAATGGCCAATAAAATTGCAATTTCAGAACTGGAAACTACTGCTCTAGTGTTAGATAGGCAGTATAATGCTCCTACTCTCACTGGTAAGGAGTAGGGCCTACCTCTATTACAGCAAAGTCTAGATAGTTAGAAAAGGTGGGAAATTAGCAAACAAGATAGATTTTTTTTTTTGGTTAAATCAGGCTAAACAATGCAGTTCTACAGTAAATAAGCACAGAAAGGCTAATGCACTTGAGCGTATTGCCCACAACAGTAAACTAAGTTTTCCCTAAGTTTGTATTACCTTTACAACTATTCACAAATCTAATTACCATATTGTCAAATACCTTTCATAACCAATTTTGTATTAAATTGCCATTTTGTTAGTTGAGTCACTCATTTGTTGACTGGTAGAAGGTCAAAAAAAAAAAATGAACTGTGGAATGATGTAATGAGTGGAATTCATTAAGAGTCAATGTTGAACCCATATTTTTTCTAGCTTTATATGTTAACTATTTCTACTGACCGCCATTCCTCTATGATAACATTTGCAGATGAGTTCAAGGATTTGTGTCATGTCACTACTTATTTTGATTAAATGTATTGCAGAAATGTGTGAGTGCCTTGAATGACTGAAGTTCTACCAATAAGTATTTCTTTTAATTACATTAAATCCTAGTTACTGCATATGGTTTCAAATATTGAGAATAACTATGCCTGAGAGATACTGTGTTTATATTTAATTATGCATATTACACTGACTTAGGAATACTAATTTCAGTTGGCAAAACCTGATCTGTACACATTAGTAAACAAACAAGTAAATGTTTTAGCATAACAAAGATTACTAGTTGAACTATCTCACACAGAAGTCCATCTGTCTAACTCCTTTATTAAAAAAGTTTGATATGGCCTCTACTTGCATAGAGGGTTGCCCTCTGTATATACTCAATCATTGAAATTTACACGTTAGAAGGATGCTGAACTTTGCAAACTATTCTTTTGGAGGTTTATACATTGTCAAAAATTTTATATTTTAAAAATATTATATAGTACATTTACATGATGTTACTTATCCCATAAAACTACACTTAAACACTGAAACAAGCAGGATATATATTATTGTCTAAATTCATATTAAACTACATAAAAGAAGTACATTTCACAATCATCTTTTTTAGGCATTGGGAAATAGCTTAAAATATGATTCAGATCAGTTTACAGCTCATCCTAACTTTGGGAATAAACCAGTCTGCAGGACCTCAAAACCTGCACCATGTGCCAACAGGAAGGAAGGAAAAAGAATTAAGCTGACACTATATACAGTCTACACCATTTGAAGACTGTGCGAAATCCTTACACGCATCGAGATTATTTAAAATAGAGAAATATTTGGATACCACTTTCTTACTAAAATGGCCCCATTATTTTAGTCAGCTGGAAGCATGACATGAAGAAATAATGCCTTCATTATTTTCAAAACAAGCTGGCAACCAGAACCTCAGTATCTTACTAAAAGAAAAACTGGGCAAAAATATAAACTATTGAACATTATTAACTTAAAATTGTAGTCTTGGTAATCTTGGAATTATAAAGCATCACAAAGATTCTTTTCTTGCAAGTAATAGATGATGAACTCATTCCAGCAAGATTCTGGATCTATGATTTTCAATGCATGCAGAGAATTTCTACTTGATAATAATCATATTGTCAGAAAAACTTTTATAAAACTCATTGCACCTTTCCAGAAATGTGTGTTTATGCCTCAGACAGGCTATACTACCTATTCTGTCTAAGACGTGGAATATGACAAGAGGTCAGGTCATTGCTACAGTAGTTTACTTGTCTATAAAACAAGTTGAATTACTTCTTGACAGGCAGCTAATGATTCCATCTAATGAGGCAATCATAACTGGAAAAATTCTTTCATCTTTTTCTGCCTTCTACAAAATTTTGAATTTTTATTCAGAAAACTATTAAATCATTAGCCTAAACTAAAGTGTAGTAAAGTGCTATTTGTGGCATTTTGATAGATGGCTTTTTTGAGAGGCTGCATAAATATGTTCAAATGATATCTCCTTCAGTTTTTGTTAGTACAATATATTAGACATTTACACTTTCATTAAATGCCTTACCCAACTACAGCTGTGTCTACTCTGAGGATGCGATAAATTTCAATGAAGAAAATATTGGCTCCTTGAAATAATAATTTATACTCAATACATTGCTGCTCATTGATTAGTCATATGTTGAATATTTCTCCTTTAAAACTCAGTACTGCTAAGAATTAATTTTGCAACATGTCTTTACCGGCAAGGTTCTTTTGCACTCACATTATCAGTTTTGAAGAGGGTGTAGATTAATTGGATGCTCAAAAAGAGAATTATGCTCTTTCTC
This sequence comes from Protopterus annectens, assembly GCF_019279795.1. Classification (NCBI taxonomy): domain Eukaryota; kingdom Metazoa; phylum Chordata; order Ceratodontiformes; family Protopteridae; genus Protopterus; species Protopterus annectens. The sequence goes on along the minus strand of NC_056731.1, from coordinate 1,068,459,352 downwards.
TTGTATCTTTGAAAGTCAGAGAATTATATCAAGATATCAAAGGACACTTTTTCAGTGCTAAATTGCCTACTTTGTTGCACTGACACATCAGGAATTCTGGCTCAAGATGGGCTCATTGTGGTAGATATTGGTGTTAACTGACACAATTAATAGTTGAAAGATGTATTGTTTACCTGTACATAATTAGACTGGATTCTTTTACACTGTAAGCTAAATAGACTGGGTGGGATGATAAGTAATTGCTCATTTGGAAACTCTGTACAAATAGCCTTTAATATTGCTACTGTGGGATAACTTCATTCAAACACATTGAGACAAGAAATCCCAATTATTACCATTAGAGGAAACATCAGTAAGATAAGGTCCTCCTGGACAAAAGCACTGGCAAAGTTGACAATATGCTCCTAATGATTCTGTCTGCCATACCTCTCAAGCTATTAGTACAAAAAATCTGGACAAAGCCTAAATTAATGGGGGGCAAAGGCCCAAAGGTAGGGGCATATTTTAAATATTGCTCTTAGAAAATTAGAAAGTTGCTTGAATGACAGATTTTGCATTATCATGAATTTTTTGAAGAATATGAAGTTTGAAACTCAAATTTATGTCAATATATAGTGACTTCAATCCTCACTGATTTTTCAGAAAATTACAAATTTTGTGAAGAACAGACTAATAATATGAGGCAAAAAATCGTGGCATTCTGTGAAAACCTGGACAGCTGAGAGGTATTCCCTTGACCTCACTGACATATAAACACAACACACTTCTGTTAACAAGATATTTGAAGTATTTGGCATTAAGAGCATATGGCAAATGAGCATCACTGTCTTGGACCTTGACCGATTCCTGTCACAGCTGAATACGTTTCAGACTATACTGTCAGTACACTTAGACAGTATCCCAACTAACTGTGTCTAATTTCACCCCCTTCATTTTAGGTCCTTCCCCATCCCATGTGCATTGTCCAGCTCAACCAATCATCATTTTTTGCCTTCCTCACTTATTTGTCCAACCCTTGTCAACCTTTTCTTGTGTACACTTCACTATCCATGTTTACCTGTACTATTTTCTGTTTCTTTCTATTCAGACATTGTCCTATATCCTCTTTCTGTACCCTGAGTTTCTCCACATACTTTACCCCTCATCCTTTTTCTGTTCATATGAGAATAGGGACTGCAGTTTTTAGAAATGTGCCTATATTCACATGCCCCATCGCCCACTTCAGTTTTTTCCCACTTGTATACTTCATTTTGCTTGCACTTTCTTACTTTCATACTGCCATATACCCTCTTTCTTCCTCACTATAACAATAATAATACTGGCCCATTGACTTCAGACAACTCTTATGCAATATTCATATACTGCACTTCATGGTAATGCTTAGCTTTGTAGTGCTTATTGGCATGAAATCTATGCGTTGGCATGATGTGACTACTGGAATGTAAATGATTTAGCTTTGAACTTTCATCATACTTCAATAATCAAGCTCACTATTAATGTATATATATATATATATATATATATATATATATATATATATATATATATATATATATACAAAACTGAAGTTAAGGAATGAAAAACTTGGAGGTTGGAAGGGGTATGGTTTCAAAGGGTATATGATTAGTTGAAAAAGTGGAAATAAATTAAGCTGAATAGTAAGAAGAGCAGAGTTTTAGAAGGATTTTTTTAAGACCACTGATTCTTTCAAGTTTCTGAATGCAACCTGTTGGGACAAACAGGAATTAAACAAGAAGCCATTTTTCCCATTGCTGCTCCAAGAATTTAAGTTTGCTATCAATTACTTCCCTCTTGGATAGATTGAGCATGTCTGATGCAGTATGTATGGAAGAATAGGGAAAGATGTTAAACTGTAATAATGAGATATTTGGTTATAAATATGGGAGAGGCCAGTGTGCCGCCAGTGCTCTGACATCACACTAGCTGATGGTTCTGCATAAAAAATTGATTGCTGTCATGCTAAGAAATTAATTGAACATGGTGAGGGCTCATACAGCTTCCCAGAGGTAAGGAGGTATGATAAATGATGAAATGAAACAAAAAACTGGAATAGTGATGTGGTTACGGAAGTACAAATGGTGAAATAATACATGTACACCAGGGAGGAGGATCCCCTCACCAAGGATACTGATAAAACTGGAAGTGTGGTCAAGTGGCACTTTACAAATATCTTACTATTTCTCACTTGAGAAAGTTGCCATGCTAGCCACTATGCTCATCAGTCTGTTTTAAAATGCATATATAGTCAGATGGACTAGATTGACAAACAGATGACAATTGAACCGAATTAGCAGTTATATGAAATAATTATAAGCATGATATATTAAGTTGAAGAGATTTTATTACTATAGTATGTTTCATTGTCATGGTTCATAATTACTAATTGTCAAATAAACCAAACTGTCTGTGAAGTAATTATAATTGCTTTTTTTTTTTAAATTGCAAGAATCAATTCAATGGCATTATATGCTTGAACAGAAGAGCTATCAAATGATTGAATAAAGACTGGTATATCTGGCTTTTAATAAAATAAGTCTGATTAATAGGTAAAACTTTGGTTGAAAAACATATATTATCAGTGCAGTGGGGTTATGTGAGGCTTATATTCCTCTCTGCATCTTATGGTGCTGAGAGCTATATTATTTGTACTACACAGCTTCATAGTCCTATTTGTATTTGTTTTCCTCAAAAAGAATATTTTGTTTTCTTTTTGAATTCAAGTTATCCCATCGTTATTATTAATATAAAGCTGCAGGTATGTGCACTTCGTTTTAGTATCTGATACATGCTATGCATTTATATTACTGCAGCTTCCTGAAAGGTCTTCCATCAACAAAGGAAGGGAAGATAAGGCTGTAATGTTAAATATACATCGCTGGAGTTTGTACTTGCTTTAACAATGGTCCAGCAGAGGTCATTATTTGACCAGACAGAAATAAGATTCTTTTCTTTCATAACTTGAGGTTGGCTTCTCAGTATTATCCATTTGCTTTCAACATTTTGGAGTGTGCTGTTTTCAAGCCGAGTAAGCCAATAAAAGGCATGGTCTCTGAGAATGAAAGCCTTAAAAAGGGAACAATACTTCAAGGTTCCTTGCAACTGAAATGGCAAGAATATACTGTCCAAGCAACAAGAAACGTAGGAGAGTTACTACATACTTTTCCATTATGTCAGTATACTGACATACAGCCATACAAGGACAACTTACGGTTTTGAGTAAATGGCATTGTGTACTGGAAAATGCATTACTATGTTTACTTCTTTGGTATTATATTTTTAAATTCTGCTTTTATGTATCCAACAATAGTGGAATATTTTTTTGATGGCTAAGAAAAACATGTCCTGCTTATATGAGGTAATTACAATTATCAATAAATTACATTTTATGTTGAAGTATTCTGCACCAGGTAACAGAAAATGTTTAGTATTTATGTATTTATTTCATTAAGCCACATATAACCTAACATTTATGTCCATAAACTAATAACCAATAACTGATTGGCTTAATTTGTTTTTAGCCTTATTTTAATAAACATGGATACCTCGTCTTGTTATAACAGAGCAGATATTTTATTTAGAAAATAACCTAACTTGACTTAGCTTCAATAAATAAATGATAAATAGGAGTTTCTATTTTAAATAAGCAAGTCTGAATCATGTAGTAAAATTAATGCCTAATATGCATGGAAGAGTGTCCAGCAGACATCTTCAAATGTCCATATTTTTGTAGAAATGTCTTTATTTTCAAGTCTGATTTCCTCCTGCGTATTATGCACCTATTTTTGGAGGTATGTCCCTATATTCAGGTTTGCTTTACTCCTTCCACAATTTTTTTATTTCCGCTCATCACACATGATCTTTGAAGCTGTATATAGAAAAAAACACACTAAGTGAGCAACAAAAATGTAAAGAAAGAAAACAAACATCTTAAAAGTCCTATTTTCAGAAACAAAAATAAATCACCTTGTGTGGTAGAAGTTTGCAATACAGTTTGTTAATGTTTCCAGATTCTTAGTAACCATATGAAATGTCACCACCCACTAGACTGAGTTCCAAAATATGGAGACTATTGAGTGGTGGAAAGAATTACATATACTAAATCTGAGACACCATTCCTCAGAACAGTCTTTTTTCTCTGAGGTATGGTGATCCCGGAGATGTTATGTATATCCCCCTCCCAAAAAAAGATGTTTTAAGGAGAAGAGCGATTTTTGAAATTTCAACTTCTCGTGTGTTTTTGGTCTCTTTTTTTGTTGGCTTGACAACATTTTGAGTGCCAACATTTCAATAGAGATCTGATTTTTCACTGTTTCTTTGATTACGTGCTTGTATTTTCTATCATTTTTCTCAATCTCTATTTTTTAAACATGTTTCTGACTAGGATCCCACATTTCTAATGGAAGCAGGAAGAGTTATGTGCTATTTCATACCAAAACTTTATGCTAATTTGCATGGACATGTTTGTGGCTGGATGTACCTACATTTCAAGGGCTTTTATACCTATTTTTAGTGCCTGCAGGATGAAAGTCATGAACTGTACAGTTATAATGCTTTTGTGGCAGTGCATGTAAAACAGTTTGAAGAAACTGGTCTGCAAAGTGTAAAGAACAAATTGCTTGAAGGAGATGTTACTTCTTAATAAAATGGAGTGTGATATCATACAGTACAAAATGTATATCTGTAACATGGTATCTGGCTTTAGGGAGATGGCACACTATGCCTAGACCTGTTGTTTAGAGAAATAGATGAAAAAATCTTTTCCTGATTCAGAAAAAATGGAACTTAAAGGGTATGACTGGCAATATAGTAGTATAAACAAACAAGTGGTGTGCAGAACAGTTTACTATCAAACTATCAAAAGCTTGAAGTGCAGTTGTTCGAGTCTCAGGAGATGGAAAATACAATTTCAAAGATGCACAATGCCAAACTAGAGTACTACAAACTCACAATAATGAAAGTAAAGCATGATTTGTTAGTATGAGTTCAGCAGTGTGAATGGAGATCACAGTACAGTAAGAATCAGGGCATGTACCCTTTTCCTCATTGTAGTGGGATCTTGGAGTTGGTATATATAATTTGTATGGGATGTGGCGGGTGCAGGGGGGCTTGACCCCTGCAAAACAGTAAAAACGTGTTATTGAAGTGACTTTGGATGGCATGTTGAGGTGAATATCCTGTGTGTCTGATATCATCTTCTGCTATGTCGAATAATGTTGACTGTAGACATCAGGGAATGGATTTTCAACATGTCAATGTAAAAACCTTTTCGGTTTCTATATTGTGGGTCATTTTATTGAACAAATGAGGAAGTGCATTTCAAACTTTTGCTAGGAAACTGCAGAACATATGAAAATGAAGAACACAACAAGAAGACATGACAAACACAATGGAGAGTCATAGACAGTAAATACTATCTCTAACTGCATACGTAGTAGAATGTAGGAGACACAATGGCTTATTAAACCACACAGTCTGTCCTGAACAGCTAAAACTCACTTAACTATGAACACAGACAGACAGACAGACAGACACACACACACACACACACACACACACACACACACACACACACACACACACACACACAAACACACTCAAAAAACGTCTGTCACCATTGTGGAAATACTGTCTATAATCCCCAACATAAGTATATCTTGTGCTGCTGTTCTACCTCTGGAACATCCATCCTTTTGCATAATCTAGTAGGACTGTATAGCATAGACAGGCAAGGACTGACATCTGTCACTATGAATGCAAGGCTTCAGCGATTAACCAGGACACTGTATTAATACATGTAAAATCATCACAATGTCACTCTGCAATCCTGGCTGAATGATTCAAAAGACAATAAAGACTCCCTTTAAAATAAAAAAAGCAGTTTAGTTCTCACTTAGAATTTGGAATTAGCACTTTCAACCTGTTTAATGGGAATTCTTCAGTTTCAGTTAAAACAAGATGGCCAACTTCCTTTATAGTTTCTAGAACCAGAAAATGACATCATACTTCTCTAAAAACACTTCCTTTGGCAAAGAATAAAATCAAAGATAAAAAAAAAATTTACAACAATGAACGCTTCCCTTACAAAAAAACATGAGATACTTGAAGTGGAATATTACAAAAAAATATAAAATGAATTATAAGAAATCACTTTCAAAAGAATATCCCAGCCTTTAATACTGGCTTTAGTGCAATAAAATCATTAAGTCCTGGGGGTTGCAAGCATTTAATTTTAACTGCCAAAAATCTTCTTTTTCTTCTAATAATAACTTACAATTGCCACCCATCGGGTTAATGTGTACCCTTTCCAAAATGGAAAATCTGAATGTATTACATGTGCTGTTACTTTCCATGTGCCTGTACACAGCATTCTTCCTGTTTTGTTTCCTAATTTCATAGTAATACTCATAAATTCTGTTTTTTTAGGAACCTGTCTGTTTTCCCGACATAAAATGCTAGACAGGTGGAGCACATGGCCAAATAAGCTACACTCTTTGTACTACAGTTCCCATACTGAAGGATGACCTTAGACTGATTTTCTAGCTGTATTTCTCCTTTGAGATATATGTATTCACACTGATTACAACATCCAAACTTCTTGGTTCCCTTGTCTCCTGCATATTTTCCTTTATTCTTACTGTCCTCTAAGTTAGCCTTAATATTCCTAGCTGTTTTATAAACAAAGGTTGGGCTATTTCCGAAGAATTTATAAAGTTCGGTGTCACTCCTTAGTATATCCCAGTTCTTTGTTATCACATCTTTTACTAGTGGAGAATAAGGGCAATATTTCAAAACCATAGCTCTACTAAAATTGTTTTCAGATGTATTCTCGTGTACAGGGGTAAAATTCGTTCCCAATAAGGGTTTGTACAAAATTCCCCATTTAAACAAAGTGTTGTCAATGGTCTCTCTAATAAGTTTCTGGGGGTACCCCCTTTCCAAAAACATACTACCCACCGTACCTAATTCTTTAACCACTTTGGTATAGTCAGATGTCATTCTTGCTGCCATAATATATTGTCATTTAAATATGTTTTCTTTCCTGAGAATAAGGATGACAGCTATTAAATTCCTAGTAAGAATTACTAAAGGTGGGTTTACAGTGGATGTTGGATTTAAAACCTCTATCAGTGTGTGAAATGTAACAATCTAAGTAAGCTAAACCTTCCAAATCATAAGTATGAGTGAACTCAAAATAGGAACATCTGTTGTTAAGATATATAACAATCTTCTCTATATCCTCAGTTTCTCCTTCCCATAAAATAAAAATATAATCAAGGAAAGGTACATACAGTTCAAGATTCTCTTTGTAGGTACTGTTGAATACATGTTGGTGTTCCCATGCATTTGAAACTAAATTCACAAATATGGGGACAGAAGAGGCCCCCATATCAACCCCTTTTATTTACTTAAAGTATTCACCCTCATAAAAGACAAAATTATTTTCTAATACAATAGTCATGAATTCTAATGTAGTAAACATCTTGTCATTGTCTAAACTAGAGTGCTTAACCATTGATTGGTGAAACAATTCCAACCTCTCATCTTTTGGTATGGAATCCAGTACATCAGTGGTAACAAATTTTAAATCTTTATTCCAAAGTTCCTGTTTCAATCTCCCTAAAAAATCCCACGAGTCTCTGAGTAGGTGGGGGATATTGTCATATGTGTGTTTTAACCAATTATCCACCACTACACCAAAAGGGAATGTTTTGGACTTACTCCCAGAGACTTTTGGGTGGAAATGAGGATTTAAAACCTCTTTATGCACTTTAGGCACTCCAAGGATGGTGGCTAACTCAGGATGTTTGACTTTCAAAAAAATTATACGTGTCGAAAGATATTCTTAGGTCCAACAAAAATTCTTCCAGCCATAAATCAATGCGCTTGTATGCTATATTGATCTCATTTAGTGAAATAGTTTTGTATACTAAAGTGCTGTACAAAATCTCATGCATTTTGTTGAAATAATCCATCTGATCATATAGCACAAGCCCCCCTCCCTTGTCAGGTTTCATGACACTGACCTTTGTATCATTACATATCTTTTGCAATAAATCTCTTTCTGTTCTGTTTAAATTAAAAACTTTTTTTTCTTTTTACCCTTTAACTCATCTTGAATTTTGTATAAATCTTCAGAAATTAGTTTGCCCAATGTGACAAGAGTAGGGTGTAAAGAGGGTTTAAAGGTGATTTTTTTCTTTAAGGCTGGCATTAAAGTTCCCTGTTCCTTGTCTTTAAAATATACAACTAAATTAAGCTTTCTAAGATATAATTTAGCTTCTATAAGGGAATAAACTAAATCAAAGTTAGTAGTGAAAACAAACGTAATTCCTTTTAGAAACAGAGAAAAATGCTCTTTGGTTACTTCTCTATCAGTGTAATTAAAAATTCTAAAATTTTTGAAGCATCGAACAACTTTGTTAGATCTTTCGATCTCCATTCTTTGTTTGACTGGTATATTTTGTGTGAAGCCTTTTGTAAATGTTCCCAATTCCTCCCTTGAACCGAATTCCCAAAATATCCTTTGTTTCTCCTGTGGTAATGGCTCCTGCCGTCCTGAAAATCTCCAGGACCATAATTCTGGTAGTAATTTCCATCTGGTATACGGTTCCTCTTGGGATAACTTTCCTAACTTCCTACATTAGATTCACTGAACTTGTAATAGTAATTCTCTCCATTCACCTGCCTATGACGATTCCATCTATAAGCATTCTGTTCCCTATAGTGTGTAGTGTCTCTAGCTATTTTCTTTTCTTTTCTTTTAAACTGAGTAGTGCTAAACTTGTTAACTATATCAAACTGTTTGTTGTAAAAGTGTACCCATTGATCAAAGAGTAAATCTTGAGTAATATCAGTGTTTAAACTTTCCACTTCAGTTAATGGCATACTTAATTTAGCATCATAATGTTTCATTAACAATTTCATAAAACTGAACCCAAACTAATCAAATAAAGCATTAAAATCATTAATAGCTTCCACAGTGTATTCAATACCCATAGGTTCCTTGAATATTCTGAGTCCCTGTGGAACTATTTTCAATTCAATATGTTTTTTGAAATAAACATTATCAGTTTGTAAGTGCTTAATGCTAGACAATTTCTTTTCCATAAGTACTATTTTGTCTTTTAAGGAACTATAATTTCCTTTCTCAACACTTTGAAAAGCAATGTTATTATTGTCAAAATTCAGAATGTTAGGGCCACCGAAACAGAAGCCAGTCTTTAAAATATTGTCTAACTTACAGTTCGTAGACTCAAGGCCTGTATGCAAATAAGCATTCTTGGTAACAGTCCCAGCACCCGCTCCTGTACTGGTCATACCCAAAGTGTGGGTGGAAGCAGCTGCATACATCCGTTTAGGGACAGTTTGTTTTGGCTTAGTTCCTGTACACAGCTGTTCTTCCTCAGTATTGAATTCTTGGCCCTCAGTATGAAAAATAATCACTGTTCTGGTTTCCCCTTCCACTGGTGAAAGTTGTTGTGAAAGTTGTGGAATATTACAGCCTTCACTTGCTCTCCTCTCCGTGTTAACAGTTCTACTTCCTGATAAGGATGCATTCTGAGAAACAAAGGTAGCCTGTTTAAATGATTGATTCTCTCATTTCTCCACCGAAGCAGGATGACTTCCTGAAGATGTAACAGTAGTTGAAGCATGGGAGGCCTGTCCATGCTTTTGACTCATCAATTTAATGAGTCTTGTAAGCTCATTCTTTACAATTTGTAACTCGGAATGTAGCCTGTTGAATTCATTACGCTGAACAACCTAAAACAATGAAGAGATCCCGTCTAGTGAATCCATTCAAACACAAAACCACCAAAGAAAATCCAGCAACAAAAACCAAAGCAGAATAGTAGTTATAAAGCAAAAATAGGCAGCTAATCACAACATCACTCTGCAATTCTGGCTAAATGATTCAAAAGACAATAAAGACTCCCTTTAAAATAAAAAAAAGTTTAATTCTTACTTAGAATTTGGAATTAGCGCTTTCATCCTGTTTAACATGAGTTCTTCAGATTCAATTAAAACAAGATGGCCAACTTCCTTTTATAGTTTCTAGAACCAGGAAATGATATTATACTGTGGCAAAGAATAAAATCAAAGATAAAAAAATGATTTACAGCAATGAAAGCTTCCCTTATAAAAAACATAAGATACTTGAAGTAGAATGTTACAAAAAATATGAAATAAACATGAAAATGAATTATAAGAAATCACTTTCAAAAGAAACATTTTCTATCCTAGCCTTTAATACTGGCTTTAGTGCAATAAAATCATGAAGTCCTGGGGAGTTGCAAGCATTTAATTTTAACTGCCAAAAAAATGTTTTTTCTTCTAATAATAACTTAGAATTGCCACCCCTCGGGTAAATGTATACCCTTTACAAAATGGCAAATCTAGATGTATTACAGGTGTTGTTACTTTCCACGTGCCTGTACAAAACATTCTTCCTGTTTTGTTTTTTAATTTCATAGTAGTGCTCCATATTGGGAATGGATTTTACCCCTGTACATGGAAATACATCTGAAAACAATTTTAGCAGAGCTATGATTTTTAAATATTGCCCTTATTCTCCACTGGTAAAAGATGTGATAACAAAGAACTGTTATATACTAAGGAGTGACACCGAACTTTATAAATTTCTCAGAAATAGCCCAACTTTTGTATATAAAACAAGTAGGAATATTAAGGCTAACTTAGTGAACAGTAAGAATAAAGGAAAGTATGCAGGAGACAAGGGAACCAAGAAGTGTGGATGTTGTAATCAGTGTGAATACATATATCTCAAAGGAGAAATACAGCTAGAAAATATGAATCAGACTAAGGTCATCTTTCAGTATGGGAACTGTAATACAAAGGGTGTAGTTTATATGGCCATGTCCTGCACATGTCCAGCATTTTATGTCGGGAAAACAGACAGGTTCCTAAAAACAGAATTTATGAGCACTACTATGAAATTAGGAAACAAAACAGGAAGAATGCTTCGTACAGGCACATGGAAAGTAACAACACCTGTAATACATTCAGATTTGCCATTCTGGAAAGGGTGCACATTAACCCGACGGGTGGCAATTGTAAGCTATTACTAGAAGAAAACTATTTTTTTGTCAGTTAAAATTAAATGCTTGCAACCACCCAGGACATCATGATTGCAGTGCACTAAGGCTAGGATATAAAGTGATTCTTTTGAAAGTGATTTCTTATCATTCATTTTCATGTTTATTTTATATTTTTTGTAATATCCCACTTCAAGTATCTTATGGTTTTTGTAAGGAAAGCTTTCATTGTTGTAAATTTTTTTTTTTAGCTTTGGTTTTATTCTTTGCCACAGGAACTTTTTTAGAGAAGTATGGTGCCATTTCCTGGTTCTAGAAACTATAAAAGGAAGATGGCCATCTTGATTTAAATGAATCTGAAGAAGTCCTGTTAAACAGAATGAAAAGTGCGAATTCCAAATTCTAAGTGAGAATTAAACTGTTTTTTTTTTTTTATTTTAAAGGGGGTCTTTATTGTCTTTTGAATCATTTAGCCAGAATTGCAGAGTAACTTTGTGATTAGCTGCCTATTTCTGCTTTTAGCTACTATTCTGATATGCAAAATCATGTGTTATTGAGAACCAGATGCTTGACTTCTTTAACTTTGTGCTGTTAATTGAGCCTGCCTAAGCATAATGGCAGGTTTAAAAAAAAAACAAACAATCTGGTTGAATTACATTATTAAACTCTATAAGAAAAAGAAGTAACATTTGACCATCACTAAAGGATGTCTGCTTCATCAGATCAAAAGTTACTTTAAAACATGGAACTATGCATCACAAGCCTAACATTATGAACTGCAAGGCTGACTGTGATCTTATAGTTGCAAGAATGTTGTTGACTATGAACATATGGTTAACTATAGTAAGAGTACCACATAGCACTCTTCATTAGGAAGCTCAAAAGTAAACAACATTCTCTACCGGACATATCTCTAATGTACCTTCTTCCCTAACCACAAAGAAACATTTCCTACCAATTTTACAACACCCTCCCCTTGTCACCCCATTCCTCCTCACACTTCACTTCTCAATATTTCTTTGGACAATGTCCTCCCACCAATTTCCAAAATTAAAATTAAAACAAGTAAATATGTGTCTCCAACTTAGCATTAGGAACTGCAAGGCTGACCATGAATTTAAGGTTGTAACTATTTTCCTGCTAGAAACAGCATCAACAAGGCACTTGTCTCTGCTATTGCCCTACACTTGGATCGTTTCCTAAATACAAGCTGCAGTATCTCTAATAAAATGATATCTGCTCTGTACTAAATTTCCATATAGTGTTTATTGCACGTTTCCTTCTCTCTACTGCTATGCACATTTAACTGGTTAAATTTCATACCTACCTACTCTACTGAAACCTTGTTCTCCCTCATCATACCAGTACTTACAAGTTTCAACACAAATGTCAATCTTTGCCTTCCCTTGCTTTTTTTAGATCTGTCTTCCCCAACCTTACGCAAATACACAGGCTTTTTTTTTATTTTTCCTTCTTCCTATAGCCACAAATTGTATAATGCAATGTTAGTATTCATCATCGAGTACAACTAATTATGTATGCAGAAATGTATATGTAACCAAGATGAAAATATTATATACAGTTTGGAAAATGGAAATATACATTCCCCAGGATTCAGCAGGCTCTACACAGTGTGCAGGAATAGTCAATAGCTGCTGCAGGCAATATGGCTGAGATACGATCCAGGAATAAGCTCCCGGGATGTGCATGAATGCTCCTGCACTAGTCCTGCATGGACACAACTCTTGCATGCTAATTACCTCATTTGCTGGTAAAAAACATGAAAATTAGGTGAATTAGTGATCCAGGAAGTAGGCAGACATCCGTGCAGGAATAGTGTAGACTGCAGAAATGTATTCAGCCAGTAGCTGAATACATTTCTGCAAACTACAAAATGGAGCCATGACAGCTCATACAAATGCATGTATTATAAGGGTTAGGCATGCCAAAGGCCAAATATATGGCTATAGACATGAAAATTAATTTCAAAATTATAAAAATTTACTTTTTTTGTTGGCGGATTTTGGCTGTTTAAGTGCAGGGCAGTGCTGCGCAAATGGGACCGGCCCAAAAATAATAAAAAAGCTGGAAATAAGCTTTTAAACAAAAATCATAATTTTGCCATAATAGTCAATTGCATGCATAACACACCAATACCATGGAATAATGGTTGCTAAGGGTGAAGGCTGAGTGCCAGCTTTGTAACCTTGCATTAGCAGTTAATCTTATGCAAATGAGGGCAATGATACTGAATCACAGATTTCCCCTCAGTGCTACCTTGCACCCAACCGTGTAGGTGCAGTAATACCATGGTGTAAGCCTAAAAGCTAGATGACTTCATAAGGGGGTGTCTCATGCATGCCGTAAGCTTATTGGAGATTTGTAGCCCGTGTTTGCCCTTAGCTAAGCACAGCTAAGGAAGGGGGTGTATCTGAGGGTGCCTAGCAGTATTTACATTGCCTAAACAGGTGTGGGCGCTGTGCACCAGGTTTTAAACAAAAAAAAAACCAGGAAATAGCAGCTCCGTTCACATCTGAGCATTGGGTTTGCGCGGTGCACCTCTGGGCTTAAACAGGAAGGCAATGGGAAGGGAAAACATCAGTAGGAAGGTAATCAAGGAGAACTAGCATAGCTGGCAGGTGAAATGTATCAGAACCAGCCAATTGCACAGGCAGCAGTCCAGCCCAGCCCAGCACACTACTATAAACTATGCAAATCCCTTTCCCTCTGGTTTTTCCCACAAACTGTACATCACCACTGTACACAAATGGAGAAATTTTACATAACAAAAAGCAACAAAATAATAGAGGCTGCTTTTGCACTCATAAATCAATATGTGGAAGAGGATGAGGGTGGTGAGGATGACAACGCTGATGACCAACCCACAGTGAGGAAAAGGAGAAGAGTGTGCAGACCCAGGGTAACCTACCAGGGGCTACATGAGCTGAAGATATTGGATTGCTATAGGGTGGACAGGGAGCTCCTACAGCAAATTGTTGAGCTGGGCTGGCCACAGCTCTACACAGAACCAACAGAGGGGAACCCATCCCAGTGGATACTAAGGTATGTGTAAGCTTAAGAATACTAGCCACAGGTGCCTTTCAAGGGCCAACTGGGGATATCATGGGGATCTCACAGGCATCATCATCGAGGGTACTCCACCATTTCCTGGATACCATGTCAGCACATGCCAGTGAGCACATATATTTCCACAATACCCATGATGCGTTGACCAGCAATATGTATCTCTTCCACCAAATAGAAGAATACTCTGAGGTAGTGGGTGCTATAGACTGCACAGAAATACACATCAAAGCACCACCCAATGAGCGAGGTAGGGTCTACATAAACCACAAGGGCTTCCCCTCCATCAACTGCCAGGTTGTGTGCGATGCCCAGGGCATTATAATGAATGCGTGTGCTGACAGCCCTGGAAGCTAACACGACTCCCACATCTGGCATATGATGCAGCTGTACCAGAGATTTGCCAATGGGGACATCCCATATGGCCACTTAGCGGGGGATTCTGGTTATGCACTGGAGCCATGGCTGATGACACCCATCAGAAATGCACGCACACCAGAACAAAAAGTCCATAATGAGGCACATGCGCAAAGCAGAATCATAATACAGTGTGTGTTTAGGATGCTCAAGTCATGGTTTCGGTGCCTGGACATATCCGGTGGAACCTTGCAGTACTCTCCAGCTACATGTACCCAGATTGTTATTATACATGCCATGCTACACAATACAATCCTGCATAAACAGCTGCAGCAGGAACAGCATTCAGCCAGGGCCACACAGCCCCCCACTATTGCCAAGGCCAGCAGAGGAACAAAGTGACTTGGTGGAGGAACAACCTGAGCCTGCCCCTGTAGGCAGAACATGCCTAGTATGCCCAGGCATTGGCAAAAAGGCAACGCATAGCATATACAGTGACATGGTAGGAACCCAGGGAATGACACCTCTTTCTGACTAGCACATACAGTAAAAGGGATGCCAAACATGAAGGTGCCTGTGTTTAACCATGTATAGAGAGTGTACTATGTAGATCTGACATAGTAGGCCCTCCAGCACCATCCTCAATACTGGCACAACCACAAGTTTAGTCACTCTCACTACCAATTGCTGAATGGAGTAGTATGTTCTGCTACTTGTATCTATGGTATGGATGTGAGCATGCAAAGGAATTGGGTGGCTAAACGGAATGACAACAGATAGTAGACACCTATATGGGCAGCATGAAATCTATAACAAATACTGGTGTCAACATAGCAGGAAGTACTAGACAAGGTGACAAATCCCACTGCAGGACATGTGGTGGGCCAAATGTGTGTCCATAGGACACACACATGCATGTCAGTGAGGCTCACATACCCAACAACAGTCTCAGGCAGCAGGACAGGTGTAGATGACCATAAAGAAAGACTGTGCTAAGGTCTCCGATTGATGGCAATGGAGAACAGCCCCTACCAGACCTACACAGACAGACTACAACAGGTCAGGCAGTTTGATGTTAGCCCTGAAGGGTAAGAAGTCTGAAACTGAAATGTAGGTCAATAAAACCCAAGATCCGTACTACACTGATATACCTCTAGTCTGCATGATAGGTCAGAATACAGAATGAAATGGAAGCCAACAGAGTACCTGAAATACCAGTACAGTCATAGCAAATGTTTACAGTTGTCAGGTGTGCCACCCCCACAATCCTATGTAGAGATATAGTAACATGCATGTGTGGGTATAATAACAGTGGAGCGCAGATTATCTGAGCTGGCCAAATTAGCAGGATAGAGTATTGCATGTGTACAATATGCAGGGCTCTGTGTGATAGGTTGTTATGTGTTGTATATTGTGTGAAAGTGGTCAACATGTAGACATGGAGGGTTTTGTTTCTGTGGCCTATGGCCAGTACTGTTGATGACAGGGCAAAGTTCTAACAATTGCAGTGCCAAACACAATGCATCGCAGCTAGACCCAATCCTGCAGTAATCCATGCTAATTGTCCGATGTAATATCTGTCACCATCTGAAAGATGGACATGGCATGACTGTGGGCCCAGACAAACACACAGTACACAGGCGGAAGTACCCTAGACAGAGAGTGTATAAAATGTTACTGTCAAATGGACACACTTTTGGAATTGTACATACAGGTTAGCAGCACATTAGTTGTCTGTGTAGTATGGAATACTGATGTAGTCTGGCCAAACACTGGCAGACCACAAAAGGCACAGTTATGAAGTACTGAGAAACAGCTGATATACCCGTACAAGCCAGCATAAGGGGAATGCCCCACATATATCTGTGAGTCAGCTGCAAGTAGCTTCCATAACACACATGCACTCAGTTCACCCCACCATCAGCGACAGGTTCATCACAGGTCATATCCCTGCTGTCGGTAATGAGTACAATATCACCCTGCCAGCATCCAGACCAATGGATTAATAAGGACAGAAACTATTGCCATTAACACCTTGCAAACCTACCCTATCACCCCAGGGGAATACAGTGGCTTGCAGCCTGGGACTGTAGGAGTGACAGAATGCACTGGCCTGCTACAGATGGCCTGCATCACTACCAAATGCCCTCCAGTCCTCTGTCAAAGGCCTGTGTCTCACCCATACTGCCAATGTATGTTATCTCATGGAGTCCCAAATAACAAAATATCACGGTCCACAGAACAAAAATGTAAGGCCTTGTAAACAAATCCATGTAGCATGTCCACCATGTTCTACTGCATGAACTGTGAACCAACTCCTAAATACTGCTGGGATGAAGTGATAACTATAGGGATACTTATCAGATATTGCTTGTATAACATTAGGAAGAGGATAGAATAACAGAGGGTGGCTAGAAGCATGGATGCCATGGAGTGTGTGAAGTCTGAAACTCTGATGTGTGCCCATACTATCCCTGCCTGAAACCCAGGAATGGGTGGCTACAAACCTGCTTGTAAACCACAATGTGAAGGGGAAATGACCAGATATATGAGGCCTGCCTCTGGGTAACCTGTGTGAATTTGTACAGCTGAGAGGTATGGCCACATCAGGATATGGACGTTCTATCACGTCAATAGATGTACAAGCATGGGAACCTCAGCCACCACAATACCAAGGTGCTGGAGCATTTACACAAACCAATCAGCAAGTGTCTGCAGCTCCCCTCCAGAATGGCATGATTATGAAGGAATATGTAGACTGCAGACCACAATACTGGGCATAGCTTCATTCATCTTGTATTCCCCAGGAAATTACTGCAAGCAAATATGTATATCTGTCAGTAGCTGATGACATAATACATCACAGTGTAAAACAGTACATATATCTGAATATCTCTGCTAACACTAAAACCATGTAGCAGAAGCAGCACAGACACAAATACAGTATCCCAGTATACTTTGCCCATTGTGACTCCATATTGTCAACCTATCTATAGATATCCTGCAGAAACATGTTGCTAGCTGTAGGTGTAGAACACAAATGCCTGAACTGGAATGCAACCTACCTGGAATGGATTTACACATTCAATACAGAGATTCATACTGGGCATGCTTCTACACTTAGAGAAACAAAGCCCATGTCTTACAACAAAATACAGAAAGGTCATACTGGACATGCTCCCACATTTACAGAAATGCAGCCCATGTCTGGTAACAACTGTGGACTATACATATCTGTCAGTCACAGATGTCTGTGCACACACACGGCATGGCACACCAGTCATGCATACACTTCAGATAGGAATACACACATATATCCAAGGACAACACACTGTAATAGGTCAAACATACACAAACAGAGATGTGGAGAAGAGAGAGACAGACAGTGACAAAGAGCTTCCCATCATGAGGCCTGTCCCACCCATCACACATTCAATTTGCCAATATCACATGATGTGCCAATGTCTATCACTGTAGATATGTGCTTCTGGTAGCCTCAGCACTATAGTGTCTGTGGTGCTTGTGATAACTGTGTAACATGACAGTACAATGTAATTATTCATCTAGCAGTCGTATATACAGCCCTGTCGAATGTAAAGTTGTGTGTGACTGAGTGTTGTGTGTGTGTTTCCAAAGGAATGGTTTATGGCCCATTCACACACACTGCACTCCGCATTGCCCTGGTTTAGCTAGCCTGTTGATGTCAGTCATCTTGAAATACCCTTTTAGACAAGGATAATACCTATAAGCTCTGTGGTGTGTGCAATAGCTGCATAATGCTATAGTGTGATGTACTAGTTCTGTGGTGTGTGCAATAGCTGCATAATGCTATAGTGTGATGTACTAGTTCTGTGGTGTGTGTGTGCAATAACTGCATAATGCTATAGTGTGATGTACTAGGTTAGGTAAGAGTTCTAATCTCAAACATGGCAACTGTGAAACTCTGTGTGTGTGTGTGTGTGTGTGTGTGTGTGTGTGTGTGTGTGTGTGTGTGTGTGTGTGTGTGTGTGTGTGTGTGTGTGTGTGTAGGGATCAATGCTTTTGAGGCCACTCACAGTCACTACACCTTCCATTGTCCTACTTTGGCAAGCCTGCTGATGTCAGTCACCTTGAAATACCTCCTTGGACAAGATTCAGTTCTGTGAGCTCTGTGGCATATGCACTAACTGCGCAATGGTATAGTGTGATGTACTAGTTAAGTAGGAATTCCAAACCCAGACATGGCAACTGTGAAACTCTGTGTGTGTGTGTGTGTGTGTGTGTGTGTGTGTGTGTGTGTGTGTGTGTGTGTGTGTGTGTGTGTGTGTGTGTGTGAATATGTGTGGGTGTGTGTGTGTGTGTGTGTGTGTGTGTGTGTGTGTGCGTGTGCATGTGTGTGTGTGTGTGAGTGTGTGTGTGTGTGTGTAGGGATCAATGATTTTGAGGTCATTCATAGACACTACACCTCTCATTGCCCTACTTTAGCAAGACTGCTGATGTTGCTCACCTTGAAATACATCTTTGGACAAAGGCTAACCCTATAAGCTCTGTGATGCATGCAATAACTGAGTAATGCTATAGTGTGATGTACTAGTTAGAAAAGAGTTCTAATCCCTGACATGGCAACTGTGTAACTTTGTGTGTGAAGGGATCAATGATTTTGACACTACACTTCCCATTGCCCTACTTTAGTAGGGTTGCGTATGTCATTCAACATGAAATACACCTTGGATAAAAGCTAATCGTATAAGCTTCATGGTGTATGTGATAACTGTGTAATGCTGTAGTGTGTTGTACTAAATAGGTAGGAGTTCTAATCCCAGACATGGCAACTGTGAAACTCTGTGTTTGTGTGTGTAGGAATCCATATTATTGAGGCCATTCACTGTCACTACACCTCCCATTGCCCTACGTTAGCAAGCCTACTGATTTCAATCACCTTTAAAAACCTCCTTGGACAAAATTCAGTCCTGTAATCTCTGGGTGGTGTACAATAACTGTGTAATGCTGTAATGTGATGTACTAAATATGTAGGAGTTCTAACCTCCAACATGGCACCTGTGAAACTTTGTGATTGTAGGGAGCAATGATTTTGAGGCCATTCATAGACACTACACCTCCCATTGCCCTACTTTAGCAGGGTTGGTGATGTAATTCACCTTGAAATACACCTTTGGATAAAAACTAACCCTATACGCTCGGTGGCACATGTGATGGCTGCGTAATGCTGTGGTGTGATATACTAGTTAGGTATGAAGTCTAATGCCTGACATGGCAACTATGAAACTCTATGTGTGTGTAGAGAACAATGATTTTAAGACCTTTCTTAGACAATCTACCTCCCATTACCCTGCTTAAGAAAGGCTGCTGAAGTCAATCACCTTGAAATACACCTTTGGATAAGGGCTAACCCTATAAGCTCTGTGGCATGTGCGATAATTGTGTAATGCTATAGTGTGATGTACTAGTTATGTAGGAGTTCAAATCCCAGACATGGCAACTCTATGTGTTTTTGTAGAAAATAATGCCTTTGTGGCCATTCACAGTCACTACACCTTCCATTGCCCTAGTTTAGCAAGCCTGCTGATGTAATCTACCTTGAAATATACCCATGGAGAAAGGCTATCCCTATAAACTCCGTGGTGCATGCCATAAATGTGAAACAATGTAGCAGCAATAACTACACATCCATAGGTTTGAATCTCATCTGTGGCAAGTATTTGTGTGTGTACCTCAATGATTATGTCCCCATTTACAGCCAGTACACATCTCAAACTTTGACTTTAGCAGTCCTGCAGACATCATCCACCTTACATGTATCTGTTGCAAAGCCTATAGCTTGTCAGTGGTGCATGTGGTAAATGTGTAATGTAATGGTCCATAAAGGTTGTTAAATAGAGATTTAAACCTCAGCCTTAGCAAATGTAAATGTGTGATTAGGGTAAAATTATTTTTGGGATCTCTCACCCACTACATCACCCAATGCTGGTATTTAAAAGGGCTGGTGATGTTCCTCACCTTAGAAATACCTTGGGACAGCATCCATCCAATAATCTCAATAGTGCATGTGATAAATGTGGTACACTGTAGTAGCAATACATAGTTAGATAGGGGTTTGAAGTTCAGTACTGGCAAGTGTGTGTGTGTGTGTGTGTGTGTGTGTGTGTGTGTGTGTGTGTGTGTGTGTGTGTGTGAGTGTGTGTGTGTGTGTGTGTGTGTGTGTGTGTGTGTGTGTGTGTGTGTGTGTGTGTGTGTGTGTGTGTGTGTTTCTCATCAGTATCCTGTGTAGAGTTTGCTGTGATTGTGTAATAACAGGATTCATTGTGAGGTAGGTTTTGTTAAATTATTATATTGAGGACCTACTATATGTCACAATGTCCACCTTACAAGGACAACAGATGTTAAACAGCAGATAGGCTGGTGTAGACAATCCATAGCCCTACATGTGACATTATGGATCAGTGAACAATATAGGCATCCCTTGTATTACTTAGAGAACACTCTTCACCCATGTCTCATACACAAACACACTTGGCTGGGTGACAACCACTATATTGGCAATTCTCTGCATATTGCCCACAGATAGTAACCACAGTGCGATTGCAGTGGACTATATGCCTGGTGACCACAACACTGCCACTGACATCAGAATGTACTGTGATGTGTAGCATCTCCTCACTGAGTGTGTGTTGTCCAGCAAGTAAAAGGACATGGCACCCTGTTCCATCCCTACAATTGGCAAACAATTGCTTACAGTGGCCCTTTACTATATTCCCCACTGGACACCTGCAACAACTGTAAAGTCTGCAAATGTAACCGACAAAGGGAATACAATGCCTTATACACATGCCCTGTATGGACAGATGCCACTAACTCCACTGAATACCTGTATCATGCTGTCAATGTAGTTGCAGGGACGACCTCAGTTCCATAGCCAGGTCTCAATACATGAGGTCAGGAATGCCACAGCAGATGATAACAATCTGACCACACAATATACCCCAGAGACCCCAGGTACACTGCCACACATCACAGAACATGCATGTGGGACATGTGCACAACCCAGACACTGTCCATGTTATGGAATATAGATCACATACATGGCAAGCATTGCACAGCACTGGCCACACACAGTAGTAACCTAGATGAGTGGATGGTGAATACAGTAGCCACCTGTGTGGGCCAATTCAAGGACTACACCCTTGAGCCACACTGGAGACCATTGTCATGTGGCCTGATGCCAAGGTATTCCATTTGCCTAACCTTGTACAGCTTTCTGGCACAGTCAACGACTACACACCTGTGAAGCAATGAACCCATGCATGCCAGTACTGGCAAGTATGTGTGTGTGTGTGTGTGGGGGGGGCATGTACAATAACTGCATAACAATGTAATAGCAATACATAGTCAGGTAGGGGTTTGAAACTCAGTACTGGTAAGTGTATGTTATCAGTGTCCTGTTGGGGTGATTGTGTAATGATAGGGTCCATTGCAGTGTGGGTTTATCCACATCATTATATTGAGGAGCTACATGTCCCATTGTCAAAATTACAAGGCCAACATTTTCCAAACATTGTAGAGATTCTAGTCGACAATCCTCACCCATAAATGTCTACAGCCATGCGCAATTACCATGTGACAGTATGAATTAGTACACAATACAGGCAACCATCATAATGCCCAGATACCACTCTCCACCCATGGGTCATACACAAACATGCTCAACTCTTAATCTCCTACTCCCTTTCTTTCTTACTTTGTCTCTGTCTGTCTCTCTCACTCCCTTTCTGGTGGATGTGGAAAAGTGCACCTGCTTTGCTTAAGCAGCAGCTTGTGTTTTGTAAGTGATGCTCATGATCAGCTGATGGCCTGTGCATGAATTGCAGTCCCGCACCAGCTGATTGCATGTGGAACAGCGGTGGTATGATTTCTATAGCCAGTTGCATAGAAGCACACTCCTATAACTAAGGACGTCATGTGGCTGTTGGCCCTTTTTCCTTCACTGTGAGCAGGACTTCATATGGGTGTTTGATAAACAGCATCACACAGGATAGTTGGGCACACCTCTTACAACATACACTGTGGAGACAGGCCAACAAACAGGAGGGAGATGTTCCAGACAAGAGGACAGAATGTAAGTATTGCTCTTCTACTTTTGAAGTAATGTTGGTTTAACAGGGTTTGTGTGGATATGGCTGTTTTACATGATTTAATGTCTGTCGTGCTAGTGTTATGTGGTTGGGAAAACTCTCACCTGTAGGGCTATCTGCAGACTGACCAGTGTTTGTAGTCTTACATGTGTTGCGTTACTCACACATTTCCTATCTTTGGAAATGCAGTAGCATACTCTGAGGATTGCAGTCAGTATATGGTGACAGCCATGTGAGTTACTGACTTCATATCCCTCAGAAGACATATGTCACTACAAACCCGGTTACACCATTAAATGTATGGGTTTGTCACAGCAGCATGTCAATACTGGCCTTGTGTTTGTGCCTCCTGCCACAACTCTGTCAACCTTTGTACATATGTCATGCAGTAAGAGGTGCATATGTTCAGTACATCATTATTTACTGACATCATACCTGATAACAAACCAGTAAGATAACAGACTGCTAAACATGTTATGTGTAGTAGGCCTTATATTTGAGGACAAAATCTGGACATTCTGTTGTAGTGTGTACAGTAGTGAGGTCTGTGTACTTATGGTGATTGTCGACAAAGTGTGTATTGTGAATATGTATCTTGGCCTGTGTACAGAATGTGGTAGATGTCATTGTTCTTGGTCCTGTTTTATGCAATGTTGCATGCTGGTCCAGTGTACGGCACCCTATCAGAGTATATGTTTGTAGGGCCAGACCAACACATGGCCCATACCACAGTCAGGCATTAGAATATACTGTGTATTGGCCCAATATATGTAGGATTAGTGTGTGAGTGGCACATATGAGGATGGTTGTTCACATAGTCCATATACTGTAATATTAAGTATGCTTACCATATGTGACTGTGGCTGTGTTCAGATTGGTTGTGGTTATGCATTTTCACACAGGTGTCTGTTACTCCATGCTGTTACATGTCTGTAGAGCCTGCTATATTTGCAGGTGCGTGTGTATTCCCCTATAAAAATGTAGGGCAGTGTTGTGGCAGTCTGTCTAGTTTGCACAGTGCTTTGCGACATGCCTAGCAGCTCAGTGTATTTACCCAGTGTGATGTTATGTTCAGATATTTGTCAGATGCACTGCTGCCGGGCCACCATAACTGTTGTGTATTTCTGAGAAAGCAATGGAATGCTGTACAGATGTATGTCACTAACTAATGGGTAGTATGTGGGCTTGTGACCTCTGCTACTCCACTTATTATGTATCAAGATATGTGTGTGTGTGAATGCATAAACTGTGTAAGCTTATCTATTCCAGTATTTTCGTGATATCCACATTTACATGGCTATAAACATCCACTTTGTCATGCTTGGTCCAAACGTCTTGCACTAAGGGGTTCTGTGTATACCTCTGGAATGACCAGAGTGTGTCAGACTTTCCACATTTATTGGTCATATCTCTATTGAATTCCACAGGATCATTACTGTGATTTGGGTGGTACTGTAATATGATGATCTTATGATGTCTGTCAGTAACAGATGGTGTGCATGTCAATATCAGATGTGACTTCCCACACATTTCTGTTAAGACAACCCCTGTTACAGTAGCAAAAGTCTAAATTTATACTTGCAATACTTACATGACATCCCCTTGCACTAAGAGGTTGGTGCTAAGTTATGACTCCACTACATCTTATAGACATATGTTATACATATATGTATATATATACATATATATATATATATATATATATATATATGTATATATATATATATATAATATATATATATATATATATATATATATATATATATATATGTGTGTGTGTGTGTGTTCATATATATATATATATATATATATATATATATATATATATATATATATATATATATAGATAGATATACATATAAATATATATAGACACATATACATATATCCATATATACATACATATATAGATATATATACACATATATATATATATATATATATATATATATATATATATGTTTACATATATACCGATGTGTGTGTGTGTGTGTGTATATACACACGCACATATATATATATATATATATATATATAGAGAGAGAGAGAGAGAGAGAGATCTATATATGACCCTATATATAATGCAATATACAGATGTATATCAATATATATATATATATAAATATATATGTGTATGTACATGTATACATATATCTACATACATATATACATACATATATATATATATATATATATATATATATATATATATATATATATCCATATCCATATCCTTATGTATAAACATGACTGCTGCATTTACCTTCCCAGATGTATCACACTGTATTTATCTGATATGTGTATATTTAGATACAACAACATACTTGATTCACCTCTAATATCAGTAACAAGTACTACACAATTGTAGAAATCAGAACAGTTGTTCACCACTATTCTGTATGTGTACTGACAGATATATTGGAAAAAACAGCAACCGTCTTCAGAGCTATGATGGCTTAGTGATTAACTGCTCTCACTATAGTTTACTGGGCCCTGGGTTCAAGACCTGCAAATGCTGTTTATTTTGTTGCTAAGCAGAACAAGCACTGTTGGATGCAGAGTGGTTAAGGCAGTTTTGAGCAGTTTTAAGCAGGTTTGTGTGGGTTTGCGTGACAGTAAGTCATGCTCGCGTACAGTTAAATGTATAGGTGCTTACAATGTTTCAGCTTTGCTTACCAGTGTGCAAATCTGCTTAGCATTTATATTGCAGCAATGCTGAAATCTGCTAAGCATGGCTCATCCCTGGTAACCAGTGATCACATTCCAGTCTTATTAAATAGCAGGGTAATTACATCGTTAATAACTGTATTTAATTCCATGTACATAACATGCATCTATATGCTGTCATTACAGTAGCAAGGGGTGTGAGTCTACTTTATGGGACACCTGAGTATATATGGCTTGTACAACACTCTTTTCCATTTGAATGTGTTACATTCATGGGTAGTATCCCAGGTTATATGCAGTAACACTGGCATGTAGTGTATCATTACATTACTACTGTTGGCAGTGCTTTCCCAAGTAAGAGTAGATTGCAGATTATAGTACTTGAACCAAACACCCCTCTATGCAAAGATGGACTCTGAGTCCACACTGTCATGTTCTTGATGTGTGAGCTGTGTGCCATGAAGTATTTCCTACTGGATATTGATCTGACGTGGATATTAACTGCAGACTACTGTGTGTATAGGACATGCCATTGAGGGCTGCTGTCATGTAGTAATGGCATTCCTATCAGTGTCAGATGTTTATCTGTCAACACATTCATCCTAATGCATAACCAGTTGGCTAGCTGATGTCTGCCTGTCCTCTGTACAGATGTGAAGATGTCAGGTATCCATCTTGGCTGCTTACAGGCATTCTATGCTTGAGTGACACTAACATGTCTTTTCAGCTGTTTTATGAATGTCACGGCTAGGAATCCCCACCCTGTCAGCACCATATGCCACTGATACCTCAACTACACTACCACAGTCAACAGAACATGCTTGGGTACAGGTCTCCAAGACAGACACTGACCATGTTATGTAATACATGTTGCATACATGTCAATTGGAGCACCTCACTAGCCCTCTGCAAGAGGCAAACAGATGATTGTATGTTGCATTTAACTCTCACCCTGAGGATTACCCCCATGGCATCAGTTGATAGATGGCCTGATGTACCCACATCCCCTACTCTTTCCATCTCTCCGTGGACAATATCCTGGTACACACCTATGAACACCTGCACCTATGGACCCCAGTACTAACAGATGTGTCAGTGTGCATAAATGAGAATAACACTTCAACGAACCAAGTACTTGCACAAACTCTGTACCAAAATAAGGAAACTACACTCCTTCGCTCCTCAAACACATCCAGTAAAGAGACCGGTAACACTTGAATAACAGACTTTATTAATGAAATTAAGCTTCTTTGCGAGCTTTTTGTCAGTTTAAAATTCACCAACTTCCTCAGAAACACTGAAAGCAGTGACAGAATTTCTTATTTGGATGTTGTTCTTTCTAAAGAGAGGGAAACTAATCGTTACATAGCTAGAATACACCGCAAAGAAACATTCTCTAACAGCTACCTCCAATTTAGCAGTTGTCACCCTTTTTCTCAAAAAAAATCGATCATTAAGGGGTAACTGGTGAGGGCTGCGAGAATGGTGACTTGAGATAGTGATTTTGTTAATGAATGTAAATTCATGGAAATTCTTTTCTTAAGGAGACTGTACCCGGCTGATCTAATTT
Organism: Protopterus annectens; assembly: GCF_019279795.1. Taxonomy (NCBI): domain Eukaryota; kingdom Metazoa; phylum Chordata; order Ceratodontiformes; family Protopteridae; genus Protopterus; species Protopterus annectens. Next base: position 1,068,432,470 of record NC_056731.1, on the reverse strand, counting down.
TGGACTTGGTTTGTGAAGTCCATATTAAGCGGGTGCCAGGTTTTTATGTTCCCTTATTAAATTCTTCCAATACCAGTGAGAATACAAGTCCAGCAGTTAAAGCTAGCAAGACAATCCACCCCTTTAGTCTTATTCTCACATATAATGTGGATGTAAAGGATATTATTTCTATTATTTATAAGAATTGGAGTTATCTCATGCAAGATGGGCTGTGTATAGCAAATGCAAGGGAATTCCCCAAAATAACATTCAGGAGGGGTAAAAACCTAAAAAATATCTTAGAGTCCCAGTATGAGCCTATGTTGCCAAGATCTGGCATGTATAAATGCAACATGTGCCGGTATTGTAGGTTTATTATGGTGGGCTCTCCTTTTGTCATCAGAGAATTTAGATATACTATTCAAGGTAGATTCAACTGTACCAGTTCAGGAGTTGTTTATTTAGCCTGGTGTTCTCATTGCCCAATTTTCTACATTAGCAAGACCGATAGAAAACTAAATGAGCATATCTATGAACATACATATGCAATTAGAAAAGGTAAGGTAGAAAATGCAATGGCAAAACACGTAAAGGAAAATCCTTCCCACCTTTTCTCATTTGCTATCATTGATCATGTTAGATTGGATGGCAGAGGTGCCGTTGATTCTATAATTTTAGAGGGAAGAGAGCTGCTATGACAACTAAGATTGGATGCCTGCCACCACCCGGGTATCAACGATAGGTTGTCTATTTCTTGTATATTGAGATTAAAGAGCCTCATGAGGTAGGGCATAGCATTAGTTACTCTATTTCATTTTACTGTTGTTTTCATTTTATTTTAATTTCATCGGCACTAGGGATTATATATTTATTGTTCAATAGAACACTATTAGATTTAACTAGTGGGATATCATGGACTCACGTGTTGCGGTTTTTATAATGATTTTTAATTATATATTTTTCTTTCAAGCAGAAGTAAGATATACTGTATTTAGTACGAGGGAATTATGTTTCATGTTTTTTCATACTTTTATACAGTGGTATTCCAATGTTTTTTTCTAAATATTTCTAGTGTTTTTATATGTCGTTAACTTGCTTTATTGCTTTAATCATTATGAAAGGGTATTTAAATGAGTGGTGTTTTAAGTGACGTTGTTTCCGTTTTTATGCTTTCAGTGTTTCTGAGGAAGTTGGTGAATTTTAAACTGACGAAAAGCTCGCAAAGAAGCTTAAGTTCATTAATAAAGTCTACTATTCCAGTGTTACCGGTCTCTTTACTGGATGTTTTTTGAGGAGCGAAGGAGTGTAGTTTCCTTATTTTGTTACTGCGAATAACAGTGTCTGTGTGTTTGTAAACCTGCAGAATGATAATATCCTAAGGCCCTGCAGACCCACCATGTACCTTGTTACACTCATCATCCTATGGGCTACCTGGAGCTTGCAGTACCAGCACAACACTGTTGTACAAATGGGTAGATAGGCATGGATTACACTCTAAGTTCTGGGAAGTATGTGTATGTGTGCAAGTGTGTATATTTTTAGGATACAGCATTGTGAGGCCACATACTCCTAATACAATATACCTTGCCACACAGTATAAGGGATAGTGATGCTGCTGACCATAGGAGAGCCATGAAAAAGCATCGCCCTACTGTCCCTGTGGCATGTACAATAGATGCATATCCCTGTAGTAGCACTCTTAAGATAGACAAGGGGTTGCATTGCAGTCCTGGTCAATGTGGGATGGTGGGTATGTCAGAGTATTATCATGGGTTTCAGTGAGTACAATATCCAGTGTGGGGTATGGGTGCTAGGTATACTGTCTTTACACCATGGTACCCCCAGTGCATGTCCCAAGGTCCACTGTATGAGGACCACTGTCATCATCAACCACACAGGTAACTGATTACACTATCCAGCCCAATGATTCATGTGCTGTGTGCAACTTATCTGTAACATAATGGACACATTAATAAGGTAGTTAGCCCTGATAAACCCAGGTCTCTCAGATGTGTGTATGACTGTTATGTGTTTGTCAATGTGTATATGACAGTATGTGACACTATGCATTGTTCATAAACAACCAGTACATCCGCCATTACCATACTTTACAAGGCCTGGTGATGTTCTTCACTTAACATGTAACCTGGAACACACCTCATCCTAAAAGCTGTGTGGTGAGTGCAATTAAGGCCACACGCATTAGTAGCACTAAGTACCTAAGTAGGGGTTCTGGTCCCATTGTTGCCAAGTAAGAGTGTGTGTGTATGTGAAGGGATCTACTTCAGTTTGCAGAATATATATGCCCCAAGAGGTCATCTGTCCAAGAACTGACTGGCAAATGCTAAAATTTCACAGGTATCATCTTGTGGAAATTCATTCCATCAAAACTAGTAGTAGATGTGTAAATGCTCTCTTCCCCAGTGTATATCCATACAGCAATACTGGGGTTGGTATATATAGCTGGGTGTGAATCTTGTGGACACAGCCACCATCATTGGGCTTATTGTTGAGTGTATCCCCCTGCTTAGTCGGCTGTAATACTGTACAGATCATATTAACAGGTTATGTAGTTGTCAATCACACTATTTTCAGTTCTACACCACCCCACACCCTCCAAAAGGTAGGGCTGTGCCACCCACACCAACACACCTATGTTTATCAAGTTGAGGATTGCACTACATTGGGGAATGTGACATATACCCAGCCAGTACAATCATCAATTGACATTAAACTAGCAGACTGATTATTTCCCAATGTGATGTTGTGCCTATTCTGTTCTAGTGGAATTACATAGGCTAAAATGGGTTCCTTGCAAAAGTACATACATCCATGTGTTCTGTATTCTCTGTGTATTGCATCAACACCAAAATGTGTGTGTGTGTGTGTGTGTGTGTGTGTGTGTGTGTGTGTGTGTGTGTGTGTGTGTGTGTGTGTGTGTGTGTGTTATACACAAACATGTGATGTGTACCATTCAATACACTTACCATTGTCCACTGTAGAAGGGCTGCTGATGTCAGCCACCATGCACTCACCTGCATACACCCCTCAGACCTATCAGGCATGTGGCACATGCTATAATTGTTATACAGACCTTTGACTTGTGTTCAGCTGTACCCAGGATATGGTACAGTCAAAGTGTCACCACAGTGCCATATCCCTTGCAGGAAACAACAGCAGACCAACATCCTGCTGACACATAGACACCTACAACACAAGAAGAATACATTATGGATATCACAGTCACTCAGTGTTAATAACAGCTATAATGCATCATGGTTGAACAGTTACACATCCTGCCATGTAAGCATTAAACTTTAGTGCTGAAAACATGTTACACAGCATTACATTGGTAAACCCTAGTACAGTCACTCTGTGCATCAGAACCATATTAGTCTGTCCCTGCATCAATGTTATGCAGGATAGAGATGTAGCACAGGTATCATCATATGCACAGGGTGTGTTGTGGGATTGCCAGAGACCTAGGCTGAGCCATTCATTTGACATCACGTGTGTGTGTTAGGGAGTTTCATTATTAATTGGGCTGTGCAGATGTGGTGTGTGTAGGTATGGGGTTGCCCTAGCTGTGTTGGTGATGTTTGTGTGTATGTATGCACACAGTTCTGCCATGTGGCTGCCCTATACAGGGGTTTGTTGGATAGCTGCAGACCATATCTCGCAGGGTGTGCAGTTCACCATCTCTGGCCATGGACACAAGAACTGTGCCTGCCAGGGGTTCCATGGGCACCACCAGGTACAAGGCACAATATAGTACTCTCCCCTAATGATGACATATGTCTGTTGGATCCGGGTCCCTCTTGGGATGGGCCAGAGCCATGTGCACATGGCCTGCTATGTTGTGGTGTGGACACCCCCCCCCCCGCAGTGCTGGTGCTGGTACTACCACTATAGGAGCAGCTCCGACTTGTTGCTCATTCACGTCGACCTCCACCTGGTTGTGTTGCTAACCTACTTCCATGTGGCCGTAGCACTACTCCCACCATATGCTCCAGCACAAACATTGCACTGTCAAGGATTCCCATCATCTCACCCAACCGTCTATCTAGGTCCTCTGCAAAATAACAGTGGGCACCTGCAAGATCACAGATGTTGTCAATAACAGCAGAATGAGTAGCCCTCTGCAGCCTCTGACCTTGTCTGATATACCATTCCATGTGTGCCTGCACCTCCATGCCAGCATGAAACATGCATCTGGTGACACCAGATTTGGCACTTCTACCAGGGACATGATGACCAGCTGCCATCCTAGGAGCACCCCTGTACATCTTCCTGTGTGGTACTTTGCTGGGCATCTGGCTATAGCTGCTGTGTCCAGACACATGTGCCATAGCCACCATACTGTCCTGTCCCATGCCATCACCTGCCAACTGTGTAATGTGTCCACAGGGATGTGAAGTGTGGCAGGACATACGGCATGCAGTAGGGACAGGTGTGGCTCAACACCACCATGGCTGCAGCTGCACAAAATCAGGTTAAGTAAATGTTGCAGATGTAACCCTGACCCCACAGCACTCGTGAAGGCAGTGTGTGCACTCCAAGGGATGTGCACATGAGTAGAACTTGTAACCATGCAGAGTTCTGGGACATGTGTAGGGCACACTTCACAGCCATGGTAAGGTCCGCTGGTTGTCAGTGTAATAGTCATGTACTGGTCATACATGCACTTCTGATGTTGTGATCTATAACGCAGACATCAGGCATCCACAACTGATAGCTGTTCACATATCATCCCAGATATGTGTTGCTACAACACATAGGGGCTGTGAGCATTGGAGCTGACATAACTGACACAGTACTACAGAAGCATCAATGGTTTCTTCACCTGTGAGGTATGGTGCGCACTACAAGGCAGGGTGTGAAACAGGTCCACAGTAACACTTTGTACATGGGTGCAGTGTTAACACGGGGAAGGGCCATCACCTACCAACAATGCCCATACCTCACACACATGTACACTTCCACTAGCATGATCTCACTATAGTTGCACTGCATGCAGTTGAGCTCCATATGTAATGCATGTTGACAGAAGGGTAATGGGAGGACTGTCTGTACAAATGTGCAAATCCACATGTAGGAGTGTGGGGGTGTGTGTGTGTGTGTGTGTGTGTGTGTGTGTGTGTGCGTGTGTGTGCGTGTGTGTGCATGTGTGTGTAAGGGTTCATGTGTGTGTGTGTGCATGTGTCCATCCATGTATGCGCAGGCGATAGTGGGATTGATCACATGGCGGTACTTTCCCTTGGGATTGTGCTGTAAATGGTGTGAGACATGGGATGCCAGGACAACCTGTCAGGTATGTGAACACAGGACAGCTGATAGCATAACAAAGTCTGTAGCATGGAGCATGCATTGGGAGGTGCAGTACATACCAGGTATACACATCATATTGCCAGCAGCAGCTAGGTAACTGGCTACCCATATATGCAGCACTGCAAATGCAATGGGGAATTTCCACAGCACATCAGTGAGTGTATCCAGGTAGTACTGTTGTCTGCATGATGGATTGCTTATGCAGCAGATGAGTCATGGACTGAGCAAGACTGTAATATGAGGCTCTGGTATGTGTCCCAACAGACACCGATGATGATGGTACAGGTGCAGCACAGGTGGGGTTGTCAGAGGCTAACACTGTCAACTTGTGTCATCATCCTCCTAGCCACCCCAAGCCCACACACAGTTACAGTGCCCCTACAAACCCCATCACATGTGGCCATAGCAGGGGGATAGTTGGCGCTTAGTAGCAATGACCAGGAAAGTGTGGTGTCCATGCCAATTGTCCCGGGTCACAGTCCACAGTCAGCATAGCCAGATGTCTGGAAGGCCATCACATCAGCAGATGCACTGTGGTGCTTGTGCGAGGACAGCAGGTCATCATGCCCCTGTCAGAGGCAGCACAACTGGTACCACCAGGAGCATGTTTCAGGCCATAATGGAGGCACAAGCACATATGGAAATGCACACCAGACAGGGCCTGAAGCTTCAGAGGTCTACATTTACAGTTGTAAGTGGCAACCTCAATGAACTCACTGGTGCCTTCCGTGAATATACTGAGGCCATGGATAGACAGTGGGGTGAGATGGCTGGCCTCCTCGACCATGGTATGCCTGTGCTAGAACGTGTGGTGGGAGTGGTGTGACAGCCGCATGGATGTAAGCCAGAGACACCAGCAGCTGGTGGTCAACATGGACATGCCAGGACACACAGCCACTCCCTTAGTGGCAGTAGTAGCCCCAGCACACCACATGGGCTGCTGTCCACACCCACAGCAGGCCTCATGCTCATTGGTCGACAACCAGTATTCAAGGCACTTAACAGGGATTTCCCCCCTCCCCAATGTTGTGCGACCCTGGAGTTGTTATATATAATTAGTGGGGGTGTGGGGGCACAGCCCTCCACATTGGAGGGTGTGGGGGGGCAAAGCCCCCCACCTATTTTCGTTTAAAATGTGTAGTTTTTCTTGTATTTTCATGTTTTTGATGCGCACATGATGTGGGAATCTATAGTGGGTGGTTGCCATGACAGTGATAATTGGGTGTAGTACACATGTGTAAACATATATCTGGCTATCTGGATATGTATATGTACATATATTCCCACCATATGTCCTGGAAATGAAGTGTAGGCCAACCCCAGCCTGTATGTTCCCAAAGTCGTAGTTGCAGGGGATGTCAGGTATCTATAGCAGGTATACTAGTAGACTATTACTACTGTCATTTGGATTATCTTCACAGACATGGTGTGTGTGTTGGAGGTAACATCTGCTCATAACATGTGTGGCATTAGTTACTGAACGGCATCCAAAGAACATCAGTGTACAGTACCGCTGCTAGCACGTAATGCCATTGTGGACTGCAGCAGAGATATTGGCCAATATTTGTGGTGGCTCTGACACAGTTTGTACAGGCCAGAGGTATACACATAAGCCGTTAGTGCTACACATGTGTACCAGGCCTGACAATATGGATGTGGATGGCCATGTAGAGGGGTATAACACATAATGACTGGTATATGATGTCCACCATAGGTCATGCATTCACACACCCCCACCTGGTCTGTAACACTATGACTGCTGGTACAGGGGTGCCATTGCCACATACTACACAATAGGAATTTACATACATCTGCACTGCATCCCACTGCCCTGTCTGACATACATGACTGTTAGAGGAGGTCCGGCAGTGGGACATCTGACTAGTATCTGCACATGACATCCCACTGGGTAGGTACACTCAGCTGCTAGACATGTCACAATGCACTGTGCAGACTACAGGCAGACTGGCTCAACACTGGCCTACACCTCCCAAGGGGAAATGCACATGTAGCTGCATATAAAGCAGGCTCACCAAGCATGTCACAGCACAGGGTAAGATACACCTGTATGACAGTGCATATCCACAACCAATGTGAACACAGCCACAGTCACATATGGTTCTTTAGCATGGTATTACAGTATATGGACTATGATTTCGACACCATCCTCATATGTGCCACTCACAGACTGACCCTACATATACTGGCCTGCTAAACAATTTGGCCTGGTGGCTGCCTGTGGTATGGGACATGTATGTCTATTGCCCTACAAACATGTACACCACTTCAGTACCATACAGTGGGGCAGCGTGTAACATCTGATAGTAGGGGAACTAGAACAATGTCATCTACCTCAGTCTGTACACAGGCTAAGGTACATGTCAACACTACACACACTGTTGACATTCACCATAGGTATATAGACCTCAATACTGTATGAACATCAACAGACTGTGCAGGTAATGTCATGTAATGTAACCCCTACTGTACATAACATGTATAGCAGTCAGATATATCAGTGGCTTGTTCTCAGATATGATGCCACAGAGTATGGTGTACAGCACATATGCACCACTTCATGCATGGCGTATATACAATGGTTGACAGAGGTGTGGCTGGGATCACATACACAGGGCCAATATTGACATGTTGCTGTGATAACCACATACATTTACTGTTGTTACAGGGTTGTTGCAACATATGCCGTTTGAGGGATATGACATCTACTGACTGCAATCTTCACACTACCTTAAGCAGTCAGCAGCTAGATGCTCCATGGGTGACACATGCAACCACGAACACAACACTGCCCAGGCTGCAGATGACCCTGCAGATAGAGATTCCCCATCAACATGGAACTGACATGGCAGGTATTGAGACATGTACAGCAACCATATCCACACAAGCACTGTGAAAGCAACATTACTCCAAATGCAGTATTGCGGCACTTACAGTCTGTAGTCAGGTCAAGCACATCCACCTCCTGTTTGCTGCACTGTTTCCACAGTGTATGTTGTTAGAGGTACACTGCAATCCATCTGAGATGCTGTCTGACACATGACAGATCTAGTTCCTGCTGTCAGTGGGTGAAAAGGGAAAACACCATCATGATATTCCTAGGTATTGGAGTGTGTTTCCATATGGCTATGGGAATGTTACCACAGCTGTTTCACATGCAATCAGCTAGGGGAGGGTTGCGATTCGTGCAGAGGCCATCAGCTAATCATGAGCATTACTTACATTACACATGCTGCTGCCTAAGCAAAGCATGTGTAGGTCTCCACGTCCACCTGAGAGGGGCTGGGGGACACAGACAGAGGCAAATACATGTCAGGGAGGGGTGGGAGGTAAAACTGAAGCATGTTTGTGTCACACACCTAGCAGCACAGGGTATCAGACCCCTGACAACTATGTAGTGCTAGTGCAGTTTGCTGCAATTATTGGATGCGCCACATGAGTTACCTGATGCAGAGCACTCAGAACATATATGTGATGGTGAGTGACATCTGCAACAGGGATACAATAGCTGTATGGTAGGTGACATACACGTGCCTGCTGGCATGAACAGGTGCCAGCGTCAGCACAGCCACACTCTCATAAGGACACACACACACACACACACATTGACACATGTGGTAGGGCCAGGCGTACAACTCATTGATTGTGGGATTGCCACATCACATCACTGTGCAGGTATCCCATGCACTACACAGGTCATACGGGATATGTACGGGAGAAGGGTATGGAAAGGTGTCTGACATCAGACAGCTTGCTGCAGTATGCCCATGGGGATTGTAGGGAGTGTGGATGTGAACATCTGCAACATGCAACATGCACACACAAACACACAGGGTGCCACTACTGATTTGCATGGGTGCATGTCTGCACCTGTGTGTGGTGTTCAACTGCACCAGACAGCCGTCCAAGGCTAAGTGATGGTTGTACCTAGGCATCAGGCCACATGATGATGATCTGCATTGTGGCTCAGGGATGTAGTGTCTGCATTTGCCCACACAGGCGAGTATTGTATCCCCCATCCGGTCAGCTGGGTGACTACTGTGTGTAGGCAATGCTGTGCATCGCTTGCCATGTCTGTGTTTCTTTATCCATAACATGGATGGCAACTGGGATATGCACACCTCCCACATGCATGTACAGTGACATGTTAAACTGTACCTGAGGTGTCCGACCCATGTTGTGAACACAGATTATCATCAGATGTGCCAGTCCTGGCCACCTGTAGTGGGAGCTGGTAATGGCCAGCAGCTTTACCCTGCACCTACATGGAGTGCATGCTATCAGCATTTCTTGGTGTCAGTGGCATCTGTCCATACAGGCATGTTGTCAAGAATGGTTTGTCCATTGTGGGTCACATGTGATGGCATCACAGATGGTGCAGTTGTCCATTGGGGAACATGGGGAGAGGTACACTGTCTGCACGTATGTGCATATTGGACAGATGGACTGGCTGTCGTGCCCTCTGTGGCCCACCACTGTCACTCCATAGTTACCATCAATGGCCAATATGCAGTGTACTCCCCGCATATTGTCTGTTACCTAGGCATGTGTATGTATGACACATGTGTGAGATTGTGCTCTGGGTAATACTGGGGTTGCTAACTGTGATTGCCTGGCCTTGATGTCACATGTCTGGGTATGGTTCTGCACCTTGGCCTTTCAGACATATCACGTGTTATCCATGTACAGTGGACATTGTGATATATAGCATGGCCACTATATAAGAAATATGCAAAACCCGCTCCACGTTGGCCACACCGTCACAACCACCTCAACACAGGATACGGGTTACAAACACACACACACACACACACACACACGCACACACGCACACACACACACACACACACACACACACACACACACACACAGACCTGTCATGTTTGGGAGTAGAACCCTTACCTAATTAGTGCATTACACTACAACATTGTGCAGTTATAGTACGCACCATGGATATTACAGAAGTAGTACTTGCCCAAAAGTGTATTTCACACTGACTGACATCAGCAGGATTGCCAACATAGGGCATTTGAAATGACTACAAGAGACTAGCATTAAATTGCATTGCTATCTACACAGTCAGTGGCACACACAATACATCAAGAACTGCTGTGTATGGGGATAGAACCCAACCACACTTCTAATTCACAATACAGCAGTATGCAGTTACAGGACATGCTATGATGATCACTGGTCTACAACCTCCCCAGAGGTGTATTTCTAGGTGCGCAACATCGGCAGCCTTGCCAAAAGTGGGTATGTGAAATGGGAATACCCTAAAAGCATTGCTTCCTATACAGTCAGACATGCATGCATACAAACACAGTTGGCAGGTCAGGGGCTAGAATGTCCAACTAACTCCTTAATCATACTATGGCCATGTGATGTTACGGTATGTGCTATGGAGATTACTGGGCTGCAATCATCCCAGAGGTGTATTTCAAGTTGTGTAACATCAGCAGCCTTGCCAAAGGTGGGTATTTAACTTATAAGGGGTGTGAGTAGCCTAAAAAGCATTGCTCTCTACACAGTCAGCCATGCATACAAACACAGACAAACACTCACAGTTACCACATCTGGGGTTTGACCACCTATCTAATTACATTATCATACTACAGCAGTACACAGCTACAGCATGCACTATGGAGATTACTAGGCTACAGCGTTGTCAGGGGAGTATTTCTAGGTGGGTGACTTAAGCAGCCTTGCCAAAGTTGGGTATGTGAAATGTAAGGGTTGTGAATACCCTAAAAGCATTGCTCTCTACACAGTCAGACATGCATGCATACACACAAAGTTGGCAGGTTGGGGGCTAGAACTCCCAACTAACTCCTTAATCACACTATGGCCATACGATGTTACAGGACACGCTATGGAGATTACTGGGCTATGATCATCCCAGAGGTGTATTTCAAGGTGTGTGACATTGGCAGCCTTGCCAAAGGTGGGTATTTGACTTGTAAGGGGTGCGAGTATCCTAAAAAGATTTGTTCTTTACACAGTCAGACATGCACAAAAACACAGACACACACTCACATTTGCCAAGTTGGTTTGACCTCCTCCCTAACTACATTATCACACTATAGCAGTACGCAGTTACAGCATGCGCTACAGAGATTACTGGGCTACAGCTTTCCCAGGGGAGTATTTCTAGGTAGGTGACATCAGCAGCCTTGCTAAAGTTGGGTATGTGAAATGTAAGGGGCGTGAGTACCCTAAAAGCATTGCACATGCACGTATATGCACACAGCTGGCAGGTTGGTGGCTAGAACTCCTAAATAACTCCCAACAAACTCCTTAATCACACTATGACCATACAATGCTACGGGACGTGCTATGGAGATTACTGGGCTGCAATCGTCCCAGAGGTGTAATGCAAGATACGTGACATCGGCAGCCTTGCCACATGTGGGTATTCAACTTGTAAGGGTTGTGAGTATCCTAAAAAGCATTGTTCTCTACACAGTCAGTGCTACATCTGGGATTTGACCTCCTACCTAACTACATTATCGTACTACAGCAGTACACAGTTATAGCATGCGCTACAGAGATTACTGGGCTATAAATTTCCTAGGGGTGTATTTCTAGGTGGGTGACATCAGCAGCCTTGCCAAAGTAGGGTATGTGAATAGTAAGGGGTGTGAGTAGCCTAAAAGGCATTGTTGTCTACACTGTCTGTGAGAGACAGACACACACAATTGCCATGTCTGGGGTTAGAACTCCTACCTAGCTAGTCTATTACACTACAGCAGTAATGGGATGCACCACAGAGATTCCTGGCCTACAACTCTCCCAAAGGTGTATTTCACATTGGATAGCCTCAACAAGCTTGTCAGGGTATCGCTATGGGGTGGCCAGTGTGTGCATGGCCCATACACCATTCATGTAGGGGTGAAACACCTCAGGCAGCCACACACAGGGTCATATGTCACAGGTGCATATATAGGGCAACTAGCTGAGTATGTCCTTGTACAGCCATGTTGCGCAGCTGGCACATGGACCACATAGTCTGTGGTGCTGACAGGTACTGGTTGCTAGTAACTGCAGTGTGTGACATCTGCACCTGATGTGTTTGAGGCCCTTTCACTATGTGCTCAGTGGGACAGTTATGGATGGCTCCTTGTCATGGTCACCCTCTTCCACACATCTATATCTATCTACCTTTGGCGTATTATGGTGTGTTGGCCTTACATATATGTCTGTATTCCTATCCACTGTGTGTGCAAGGCATGAGTGGTGCATACTGACGTGTGTCTGCAGTAACAACTGTAACCGCTGGAAATGTCTGGTCCACTGGTGTTTGCATACATGGCCTTCATGTGTTTGTGTATGAGCATGCCCAGTATGACCTTTCAGTATGTTGATGACTGACATTGCCTTCATTTCTCTAAGTGTGTGAGCATGCCCAGTAAGGCCATCTGTTGTGCATGTGTGGAGCATGTCTGGTGGTTTGTACTGCACAGCTGACCTTTGTGTTGTACACCGACAGGTAGCATGCTGTGTCTGCAGGGTATCTACCGATCATTTGCCATTGACTGTTGCAACATGTCTGCATAGCGGGGGGTACACCTGACTATTTCTATGTTTCTACACAGCATTTGGGGGGGCACACCTGACTGTTGCTATATTTCTATGTGGGGTGTGGGGCACACCTGACAGTTGTACACATTTGCTAGGACTGTACTGGTATGTCCTGTAGTTCATTTCAGTCAGTACTTGTAAGCAAAAATTCCAGCAAACCTTGGATCCTGGTAAAACAATTTATTGTAGATTAAAACAAAACACACTTGACCATCAAAGTACACTCCTCTGTAGTACTAAGCGCTTTCTCCCTCAAAATAAATGGGCATCCTCAGAGTACAAAAAACAAGTCTCAGTCCATCCCTTAAATACTGAATGTATGAATGAATAATTGAATCAATTAAAATTAATTGACATCAAGAGGAAGTAATTGATAATAATTGGTAATAGTACAATCAAAAAACTCAGAAAAAAGCAGCCTGACAAAAGAAGTACATATAACAGTAAACAGTGTTGAAATAATTACATACTTGAAGAAGCTGTTGTAAAACCATAAATACAGAATATTCAACCTGTTGCTAGTAACTATTGATATTAAAAAGTTAATCTAAATACATAAATAACTTGTTAAATATAAATACATAATTAAATAAATAAATAATCAATTAATTAATTGAATTACTATGCTATGTAATGTTATTCAGTAATCAATCAATATAATTTATATAGTTATGTTAAAATTCTGTTTTATTAAAACATGAAATGTTAAAAACTAATGTGTTGTAATAAAAAACTGATATATTTTAATGTAAAAAATTGTTTCATATAAAATGTGATTTCAATTTGAGTATGCTCGAAATGGAGATGTATTCATTGATGCCTGGCCAATTGCTAGCATTTAACCTTAATTGCCATAAACATTCCTTGGCTTCGAGCATTGCTTTCTCATCTCCCCCTTTGTGTACATTATGTGGGATTCTGTCTATGACAAAGAAAAGAAATCTTTTAAAGTTAAGACATTTTGTACTATGGTTGTATAGAGCACTTGTATTTTTATGTTTTTTAATATCTCTCAAGTGCTCCATAATGCGTTGTCTTAACTTCCTAATAGTTTTGCCTATATAAAATGCTGGGCAAACTGTACAGGACGTGGCATAAACAACCATAGATGAGTTGCAGTTGCAATGGCCAGGACATCGAATGTTTTTTCCAAAATTGGCTATTGTGATACAAGGACTGTCATAAATATATCTACACGTATGACATGCTCCACATCTATTCATCTTAGATTTATTAAAAATGTCAGTTTTGCTGCTGTTTTCAAAGAGATTTTTTAAGTTTTTACCTCAACTGTATGTCAACTTGGGTTTGGCACCCAAGATGCCTACAAGTTCAGCATCATTTTCAATAGTACTAAACCATGTTTCCTGAACTATATTAACTATCTTTTGTGATGTCTCGTTGTAGGGAATTATAAAAGTATCGTGTCTCGCCACAATTGAATTTGATTCAACTGAACTAGGTAAACCATACCTAATAATAGGTTTGTAAAACACTGGTCTTTTGGCTGCAATTTCTTTGCTAATTTGATGAACAAATTCATGTGGGAATCATTTCAGTCAGTAGTCTTACCTATTGTGCTGGCTGTGCCATACCAGTGTACTACCGACCTTATCTTCTGATTGCATACACATTAGTTTCCGACTTCCTAGCCATCACAACTGACATCCCACTACCTGGCCTGCTGTAGTCTGTTTGTGTAGGCCTGGGTGGGGGTCACCCATAACCTCATTCAGAGGCCATAGTACAGCATTTGTTTGTGTTTGTCTATACCTGTACTGCTGGCTGTGACTGTTGTTGGGTATGTGACCCCCCCCTCCTGACTGGCATGTGTGAGTCCCTTATCTTGTGGGTGTCCCAGTATTATGGGTGGTGCTGCAGGGCTGCCTATGTTGGATGCACATAGTACACTGCCTACGCAGGGTTAGGCAGAGGCAGTTTAATGTTTGGAATCCCTTTTACTGTATGTGAAAGTCAGAGAGAGGTGCTATTCCCTGGGTCCCTCCCATGTCAGTGTATGTGCTATGCATTGCCTCTTTGCCAGGGCATGCCTCCTTCTGCCTACTGGGGCAGGCTCAGGTTGTTTCTCCTCTGAGACACTCTGTGCCTTTGCAGGGCTTAGCATTGGTGGGGGGCTATGTGGCCCTGCCTCTTGCTGCTCCTGCTGCAGCTGTTCCCACAGGATCATATTGTGTAGCATGGCACATACATGGACGATTTGGGTACATGTAGTTGGTGAGCATTGTAAGGCTCCACCAGATGTCTCCAGGCACCGGAACTGTAACTTGAGCATCCCAAACACATGAACTACCGCCCCATTAGCCTGACGAGCCTGGTCTGCAAGGCCATGGAACGTATCATCATGGAACTCATAAACAAAGACATTGGTAATCTCCAAACTCTGGACCCTACCCAGTTTGGATTTGTAAAAGGCAGATCATGTCTCCTAAACCTGATTGACCTCTTTGAAGCAGTCACCAAACCCATAGATGAGGGTAAGGTGGTTCACACAGCTTATCTAGATCTCAGCAAGGCTTTTGACACCATCCCCCACTCTGGAATTATAGATAAGCTCACTAAACTAGGTATAAATCCCTATGTCACAAGATCGGTTGCCAACTGGCTCACGGACAGAACCCACACTGTGAAAGTAGCAGACTCCAAATCCGACTTCAGACCAGTGACAAGTGGAGTACCACAGGGATCATTCCTGGGTCCTCTCCTGTTTGGTATCTACTTTTCTGAGGTACAGGCTAACAGAGAAGGTCTTTGGCCAACAAAGTCTGCAGATGACTGCAAACTAGGAGCCATAATTGAAACTCCTAAAGATGTTCACATACTACAAAAGGGCCTCACTGAGACAGATGCCTGGTGTCAATGCCATGGCCTGAAGCTCAATGCCAAAAAGTGTATTGTCATCCCCTTTGGTAAAAATTATGTACCCATGAACTACCACATAGCTGGTAGTCTACTTAACACCGAAAATGTGATAAGTAACCTTGGGACACAGGTGAACAGTAGTCTCTCCTTTGATAATCACATTGGCACAGTGGTCAGGAAATCCTTCTATGTGGCTCATCTCATAACAAAAGGTTTCTCATCCAGAAAAAAGAGGTCATTGTTCCCCTCGACTCATCACTCATTAGACCCATTATAGAGTACAACGCTCCTTTTGGTATGTACCTCACAAGACATCTACAACTGGAAAGGCCACAGAAATACCTCATAAAGAGGATTACTGGCCTCAAACACATGCCCTACGCAGACCGTCTGAAAAAACTCCAGCTTTACTCCGTCGCATATCGCCTACTCAGAGGCGATCTCTGCCTAACATACAAAGCTATATCAAACCCAGAGCTGTTGAACATGCTCCACTTAAAGAAATCCCTCCGAGCTACATACTCTAGGGACCTAAACCGTATCACCACAATAAATATAACATGCTGGAGGGATAGATTCTTGTCCCAGAGACTTCCCATACTCTGGAACAGACTACCTATCTCTGTCAAACAGAGCTCCTATTTAGCACTCTTCAAGAAAAATCTTGATTATTGGATGGGAGATAGGAAATTCACCCCGGGGATTACTTCTGTGGCTCTGCTCAACAGGGGCACAGGAAAATAATTTTGTTGGGTGGCGAACGCCAGGGTACATTTTTGGCTAGGCTTATATAGGCCCTAGGGCCAATAGCCTAGTACCATCCTATGAACCTATGAACCTATGCTCTATTATGATTCTTGTTTGTGCGTGTGCCTCATTATGGAGTTTTTGTTCAGGTGTGTGTGTGTTTCTAATGGGTGTTATCAGCCATGGCTCCAGTACGTATCCAGCATCCCCCACTAGGTGACTGTGTGGGATGTCCCCATTGGCAAATTTCTGGTATAGTTGCATCAGAGGCCAGACGTGGGAATTGTGATATCTTCCAAGGCAGCCAGCACACATGTTCACTCTTATGCCCTGGGCATCGCACACGACCTGGCAGTTGATGGAGGGGAAGCCCTTGTGGTTGATGTAGAACCTACCCTGCTGACCGGGTGATGCTTTGATGCATATGTGCATGCAATCTATTGCTCCCACTACCTCAGGATATTCTGCTATTTGCTGGAAGAGACGCATAATGCTGGACAATGCCTCATGGGTGGGGGGAAATATACGTGCTCACCGACATGTTCTGCCATGGCATCCAGGAATTGGTGGAATACCCTGGATGCTGATGCCTGTGAGATCCCCATCATATCCTCAGTTGGCCTTTGGAAGGTACCTGTAGCTAGTATTCTTAGGCCTACACATACCTTTGTTTCCACTGGGATGGGTTCCCCTGTGTTAGTTTTGTGTGTCATGCGTGGCTGGCACAGCTCAACAATCTGCTGTAGGAGGTCCCTGTCCACCCTATAGTGCTCCACTATCTCCAGCTCATGTAGCCCTTGGTAGGTTACCCTGGGTCTGTACACTCTTCTCCATCTCCTCACTGTGGGTTAGTTGGCAGCATACCAATCTTCACCACCCTCAGCCTCTTCCACAAGCTTTATGATAGCTATTGCAGCCCCTAACATTTTGCTGTTGTGAGTGTTAAAAGTTCCCTGCTTGTTTACACTGGTGGTGTAGGGTGTGGGAAAAAATGGAGGGGTAGATGTTTGCCTAGTTTATAGTGGTGTTCTGGGCTGGGCTGGTCTGCTGCCTGTGTAATTGGCTGATTCCAATACATTTCACCTGGCAGCGAACCTAGTAGCCCTTGATTAAATTCCTACTGCTGCTTTACCTTCCCATTGCCCTTCTGATTCATCCTGGGGGCATGCCTCCCAATCGGTGTACTCCAATGTGCACACTGTTGCTATTTCCTGGGTTTACTTCCTTTATCTTACTGTACATCACATTGTGCGGCGTGCACACCCGCTTACACTTTGTCATACGTGCTGGGCAGGTTTAGACACACCCCCTGGCTTTGCTGTATGAAGCTGGATGCAATCCCAAGCCACAGGTCTCTAATCCGCTGACAGTATGCCTGACACTCCCACACATGATGTCACCTACCTCTTAGTCTTGCATTCAGTTATTCATACTCCTACACTGTTGTGACCTGCCTTACATGCTGGGAAAACCGGGATTCACTATCCTTTCCCTCATTTGCATAGAATTGACTGCTAATGCATAGTTGCATGTGTCACACTGTGCCTCCCCCATTAGCAACCACTACTCACTGGCCAGGTTGTCTTTTGCCTACCATTGACTTGCATGGTGGAATACTGATTTTAGTTAGACTGCTTTTTTAAGGTTTATTTTCTTATTTCCCCACCGGTCCTGTTTGCGTGCCGCTGCCCTATGCTTCAACGGCCGTGATCGGCGGACATATCATAAAAGTTGTATTTTGTACATTTGGCATTGTTTGCAATGCCAGTGGCCTTCTTCTTGGCCATTGGAATGCTTTCTCAATGATATGCAGCCTTTATTTGGAACTATCATAGCTGTTTTAAAGTTTGAAGTACTGTACTCGGTTACTAACCGAGTACATTTCTACATATTATGCTTGCCCTGCATGCCCTGATTCCTGTTTCCTGGATGGCAGATTTACCTTATTTCCATGGTTTTAACCTGCAAATGGGGTGATTTGCATACAGGGGCTGGGAACGTGCTGCACTAGTGCTACAGCGGTCGCGCACGTCAAACGTGCATGTACATGGATCGCTCGACCACCATATTGGCAAATTTTCATCTTACACTAATCATGCATGCTGTGTAAGCTTTTGAGAATCCAGGGGATTCTTTTCTTTTCTAGCATACTTTCCCAGTCTTCCTCATTCAATATCAAATATGGCCTCTCCACTTTCCTGTCTGCCCAATTTTCAACCTGACAAGCATTTCACATTTTTTTCTCTCACTCTAGGGTTTGCATTCTGAGTTGTTCACTTCTAGTACTGGCATTCTTTTTAAGCATATTCCCCAGGATTCATGAAGGCCGATTTTCCATACAAGAACAGTGTAAGGGCTCCTGCATGGAAAATGGCCACCAAGTTATCCAGGAAAGTGCCATTTTCACGAGCATGAGCGGCCCTACACTGGTCTAGCACGGAAAACACGAACATATGCAAATCACCTCATTTGCTGGTGAAAACCATGCAAATGAGGTGATTTTGCAATCCACCAGGCAGCCAGGTCTCCATGCTAGAACAGTGTCAGTGCAGTGCAGAAATGTATTTGGGTAGCGACCGAATACATTTCTGCATCTGACAAAAACGGAGGCATGACAGCTTGTGCAAAAGCATGCATTATGTTTAATACACATGCCAATGGCCAAATATAAGGCCATTGGCATTAAAAGCAGTTTTTTTTAAATTAAACTTTTTTGGGGGGCCAGTCTCAGCCGTTTAATCTTAGGGCAGTGACTCGCAAATGGGATTTTGCCTAAAAAAAAAAAAAAAAAAAAAAAAAGTGAAAATTCAATTTTAAGTTATTTCTGCATGTTGCCATTATAGTCAATGGCATACAGAATGTAAACAATACCAGGAAACACTGGTTGTCAAGGGAAAAGGGTCCGTTTTAGTGCAGTAATATCAATCTACACACTGGAGTATGCAAATGAGGGGAGTTATACTGAATCACAGATTTCTTCAGAGTGTCAGCTTGTATCTAACCGTGTAGGTACAGCAACACTACAGTGCAAGTGTAACAGCTGAATGACTTCATAAGGGGGTGTGTCATGCCTGCTGTAAGCTCATTCGAGCTATGTGGCCCGTGTTTGCCCTTAGCTAAGCACAGCTAAGGAAGGGGTGTGTCAAATGTGCCTGAGCAGTGTGTACATAGCCTAAACAGCTGTGCATACCACGCACCAAGATTTAAACAAAAAAAAAGAAAAAAAAAGAGGAAATGGCAGCACTGTTGACATTTGAGAACTAGGTATGCACGGTGTGCCTCTGGGCTTAAATAGTGAAGAAATGGGAAGAGAAAACAGCAGTAGGAAGGCAACCAATGAGAAATAGCATAGCTGGCAGGTGGAATGTATCAGAATCGGCCAAATACACATGCAGCAGCCCAGCACACTACTATAAACTATGCAAACACCTTTCAGACTGTTGTTTGGGGAAATAGCAGTAGGAAGGCAATCAAGGGGAACTAGCATAACTGGCAGGTGGAATGTGTCAGAATCAACCACTTAGACATGCAGCAGTCCAGAACACTACTACAAACTATGAAAACACCCTGCAGACTGTTTTTTCCTACAAGCTCTACACCACCGGTGTACACAGATGGGGGATTTTTACCTGGCAAAACTAAATAAAAATGTTAGAGGCTGCTTCTGCTTTACTCCATCAATATGTGCTAGAGATTGAGGGTAGTGAGGAAGAGAATGCTGACAACCAACCCACAGTGAGGAGGAGAAGAAGAGTGTACAGACCCAGGGTAACCTACCAGAGCCTACATTAGCTGGAGATAATGGAGCACTATAGGGTAGACAGGGACATTCTACAGCAAATCATTGAACTGTGCTGGCCATGCCTCACACACAGAACTAATAGAGGGGAACCCATCCCAGTGGATACCAAGGTATGTCTAGGCTTAAGAATACTAGCCACAGGTACCTTCCAAAGACCAACTGGGGATATCATCGGGGTCTCACAGGCATCAGCATCCAGGGTACTCTACCAGTTCCTGGATGCCATGACACCACATGCAAATGAGCACATTTATTTCCCCACCACACGTGAGGTGTTGACCAGAAGTATGTGTCTCTTCCTCCATATTGCAGAATACCCTGATGTAGTTGGTGCTATAGACTGCACGCACATCCAAATCAAAGCACCACCCGGTGCATAAACTGCAAGGACTTCCCCTCCATCAACTGCCAGGTCATGTGTGATGCCCAGGGCATTTTCATGAATGTGTGTGCTGGCAGCTCTGGAAGCTATCACAACTCCCACATCTGGCATTGCTCACAGCTGTATCAGGCATTTGCCAGGGGGGACATTCCATGTGGCCATCTAGTGGGGGATGCTGGCTATGCATTGGAGCCGTGGTTGATGACACCCATTAGAAATGCACACACACCCGAATAAGAACACCATCATGTGGCACACTCACAAATGAGAATCATTGCAGTGTTTGGGATGCTCAGGTCATGGTTCCGCTGCCTTGACATATCCGTTGGAGTCTTGCAGTACTCTCCAGGTACATGTACCTAATGTTCATTGTATATGCCATGCTACACAATATGATCCTGCAGAAACAGCTGCAGCAGGAACAGCACGGGGCAGGGACACACAGCCCCCCACCATTGCCAAGGCCAGCACAGGCACAGAGGGACTCAGAGGAGGAATATCCTGAGCCTGGCCCTGTAGGCAGAAGGAGGCATGCCCAGTATGCTGAGGCCATGGCAAAGAGGCAATGCATAGCACACACACTGACACTGTAGAGACCCAGGGACTGATAACTCTCTCCGACTCGCACATACAGTAAAAGGGATGCCAAACATGACACTGCCTGTGCTTTACCATGTATAGGGAGTGTACTACATGCATCCAACATAGGCAGCCCTCCATCACTGTCCTCAATACTGGCCTGGCAACAAGGTAAGTCACCCTTCCTATTAATTACTGAATGGACTAGTATGTTCTCATAGTTGTATGTATGATATGGATGCAAGAATACAAGGGAAACTGGGTGGCTGAATGGGATAGCAGCAGACAGCTATATGGGACAGCAGGAAATTCACAACAAATGCTGGTGTCACCATACTAGTCAGCACTAGTTTGGAATACTAGTCAGCACTACACAAGGTGACAACCCCCACTGCAGAATATGTCATGGCCCAAATAACTGTGGGTGTCAATAGGTCACACACAAGGATGTTAATGAGGGACACATACCCACCACCTCACCCAGCAGGACAGGTGTAGATGACCCTAAAGAAAAGCTGGGCTATGGCCCCCAAATGAAGGCAATGGTGAACAGCCCCCAACAGACCTACACAGACATACTACAACAGGTCTGGCAGTTGCATTCTAGTTCTGAAGGGTAAGAAGTATGAAACTGAAATTTATGTCATTAAGATCTAACATGTGTACTCTACTGATATGCCTCCTTTCTGCATGATAGGTCACAATCCAATATGAAATGGAAGCCAACAGAGTAACCAAAATACCAGTACAGTCATTGCAAATGTTTAAAGTCTGCAGGTGTACATGCCCCCCCCCACAATCCCACATAGAAATGCAGTAACAGATGGTCTCAAATGGTCTACAGTCCTCTGGCAAAGGCCCATGCCTCACCTATAGTGCCAATGTATGGAATGTCAGGGGGCCTCAACTAACAATCTAACAGAGTAAACAGAAAACAAATTCAAGGCTATGTTGACAAATGCCAGTAGCATGCCTCCCCATGTCCTACTGCAAGGACTGTGGACCAGGCCATAAATACTACTTGGATGAAGGCCCAACTATAGGGATACCTCTGAGATATTGCTTGCATAATGATATGAAGAGGAGGGAATAACAGAGGGGGGTGTAGAAGCATGTGTGTCATGGAGTGTGTGAAGTCTGAAACTCTAATGTCCACCCATACTACTCCCTGACTGCAAACCAATGAATGAATAGCACAAAACTGCTTGTAAACCACAATGTGAAGGTAAACTGACCAGATATATGAGTCCTGCCTCTTTATAACCTGGGTGTATCTGTACAGTTCAGAGGTATGGCACCAGCAGGATATAGCCATTCTGTGTAGTTGAGAAAACCACAAGGAGGGGATCCCCAGCCAGCATACTAACAAGGTGCTGGGCCATTTACACAGAACCAGCAGTCTGTTGTCTGTAGCTACCCCCAACAATGGCAGGTATGTGCCAGAATGTGTAGTGTATATGCCTCAGAATATTGGTCTCAGCCTCATCCTGTATTTCCCCTGGTAAGCAATTGTAAGCAAAGAATGATAATGGTCAGTAGATGATGACATGATACATCACAGTGTAAAACACTTCATATGTCAGAAAATCTATGCTACAACCAGACATGTCACACAAGCAGCACAGACAGCAATAGTTATAGTACCCCCTTATGTTATGCCCATTGTGTCTCCATACTGGCAACTTTTCTACAGATATCCTGCAGAAACAGTTTGCTAGCTGTAGCTGTAGCTGTAGCACACAAAACCCTGAACTGGAGTCCAACCCTCCCTGGAATGGATTGCACACACTCAATATAGAAAGTCATACTGGGCATGCTCCTACACAAGAGAAATGAAGCCCATGTCTCATAACACAGTGGAGTACAGATAACGGTTATCAGCAGCTCTCTGTGCATACACACCAAATTCTACACCATTGATATTTCACACACACACACACACCTTGGATAGGAATACTCACACATATCTAAGACCAACATAATATAATATGTCAAACATACACATACAGAGATGTGGGGAAGAGAATGACAGACAGTGACAGAATCCAATTATGAGGCCTTTCCCACCCGGTACACATACCATTGGCCTATATCACATGATGTGCTGAAGTCATTCACTGTAGAAATACCTTTGGTTAGCCCCCAGCCCTATAGTCTCAGTGGTGCTTGTGATAAATGTGTAACACAACAGTCCAAATAAGTATCCATGTAGCAGTTGTAATCTCAGTCCTGTCAAATGTTAAGTTGTGTGTGAGTGTGTGTTTCTAGATGAATGTGGTTGAGGCCATTCACACACACGCAACTTCCCTTGCCATTTCTTCAGCACTGCTGCTGATGTCACTCACCTTCAAAGATATCTTTGGACAGCTCTCTAACATGTATGCTCTGTGGCACTTACGATAAGTGTAATGTTGTAATATAACAAACTAGTTAGGTGCAAATTCTAATCCTGGTACTGGCAACTGTAAAAATGTGTGTGTCTTTGTAAACACTTGATGTTGTGGTTATTCACACTTCCCTTACCCCTCCTTTAGCATTGCTGCTGATGTCACTCATCTTCAAAGATACCTTTGGACAGCTCTTCAATATATAAGCTCTGTGGCACTTGCAATAAGTGTGTAATATTGTAGTGGAGCAAACTAGTTAGGTAGGAATCCTGATCCTGGAAAATTTGTGTGAAAGAGTGAGTGTGTCTTTGTAGACACCTAATTTTGTGGTCATTCACACTTACTGCACTTCCCTTTCCCCTCATTCAGCACTGCTGCTGATGTCACTTACCTTAGAGTTATGTTTAGACAATATTCTGCCTATAATCTCTGTGGGGCATGTGATAAATGTAGAACAATGTAGTAGCAGTGACTACATAGTTAGGGGTTTGAATCTCATTCCTGGCAAGTGTTTGTACATATACATATATGTGTGTGTGTGTGTGTACCTTAAAGATTTTGGCCCCAGTTACAGCCAGTACACTTCTCAGTGCCTATCTTTAGCAATCCTGCAGATATCATTCACCTTAGAAGTACCTGTTGGAAATCCTAAAGCATGTAAAGTCAGTGGTGCATGTGGTAAATGTGTAATATAATAATCTGAAAACAGTTAGATAGAGGTTTGAACCTCACTCCTGGCAAATGTAAATGTGTGTTTGTAGGATAAAATATTTTGTGAAATCTCACCTGCTACATCTCCCAATGCCAGTAGTTTCAAGAGCTGGTGATTTTCCACACCTTAGAAGTACCTTGGGGCAACATCCACCATATAAGCTCTGTGGTGCATGCAATCAATGCATAATCCTGTAGTAGCAATACATAGCTAGGTAGGGGTTTGAAATGCAGTACTGGCAAGTGTCTGTGTGTTTGACATCAGTATCCAGTGTGGGTGTTGGAGTGGTTGTGTAATAATATGATCCATTAGGAGGTGGGCTTTGCTAAATTATTATACTGAGGAGCTAGTATATGTCCCAATGTCCACATTACAAGGCCAACAGTTGTCAAACACCATAGAGGTTGGTGTAGACAATCCACAGTCCTAAATGTCTAGTGCCATGTGCAATGACTATGTGACAGTATGGGTTAGTGAACAATATAGGCGACCCTTCTAATACTCAGAGACCACTCTCCACCCACAGATCATACAGAAACACACTTGACTAGAGAGTAACCACTATATCAGTAGTTCTTCTCCAAACTGCCTTACAGATAGTACCTACGGAGTGATTGCAGTGGACTACATGCCTGTCAACTACAACAGTGCCACTGACATCAGAAAGTACTTTGATGTGTTACATCTCCTGACTGTGTGTTATTCAGCAAGTCAAAGGACATGGCACCCTGTTCCATCCCCTCAGTAGCCCAATCAATGGCCCTTTTGCCATGTTCCCCACTGGATACCTGCAACAACTGTAGAGTCTGCAAATGTACCCCACAAAAGGAATACCATGTCTTATGCACATGCCCTGTATTGACAGATGCCAATAACTCCAAAGAATCCTTGTATCATACTGTCTATGTAGGTGCAATCACTACCTCAGTTACATAGCCAGGTCTCAACAAACAAGGTCAGGAATGCTACTTCTGAAGATACCAGTCTGTCCACACAACATGCCCCAAAGACCTCAAGCATGCTTTCACACTTCAAAGAACATGCATGTGGGACATGTGAGGCAGTGCACATTACTGTCCACCCACAATAAAAATCTGGATGAGTGGATGGGGAGTACAATACCAACCCCTGGGTACCACTCCAGTGACTACACTCCTGAGCCACACTGGGGAATAATTTCATGTGGTGTGATGCCAGGGTATTCCCTTGGGATAGCCTTGAAGTGCCTTCATGCCCATTCACCTACTACACACCTATGAAACAATAAACCTATGGATCTCAGTACTGGCAAATATGTGTGTGTGTGTGTGTGTGTGTGTGTGTGTGTGTGTGTGTGTGTGTGTGTGTGTGTTTGTGTGTGAATAGTAATCTCAGTGTGTTTGCTTGATGAATATCCCCTGTGACTGTGGTTATTAGCAATTGGAGGTGTGTCCAAACCACCACACATGCTATTCTCCATTCTTCAACAGATGTAAATCAACATATACCTTTGCACAACCCTCAGCCCTATACTCTGTGAGGCATATGCATTCACTGTGTTACAGACCAGGGATTTCTGTGCACATATTGTACCCTGCCTATGACATGGTGGATGTGTTACCACACTGCCATACCCCATAGTCTTGCTGAAGGGCCACATCCTGGTGACACACAGATGCCTAGAATTGAAATGGGATACAGAATGTGAGAACACATTCACTCAGCACTTCACTTGTGGGGGGAGAAATGGGTAAAGCTGGCACTGAATGTGTTGACGAGACTTTGGCCAATATCTGTTGTCTCAGGATAGGTATTAGCATTGTGCAGTAACTCGCAGCACTTGTGTTTAATCTGTGGAGGTTGTTGATGCAACTATCAAAGGCTGTTGTGACTGTCATCAGTGTCTGCTACATCTCTGCTATCATAGATGCCTGTAGGGGATTCCATGAGGGATCCTAAGTTGTGTTTGAGGCTAATAAGGGAGTTTAACAGTCATGGGACACCACCTTTCTCTGCAACAGTGTCCTCCTTCTGATGTATACTTTATTAATGGCAGGGGACCATCACATTGTCTCCCAGTGTTTGGAAGACAGTGTCTGGGTTAGGTTAGCTAGTATCATGCATTCATGTACCTGTTTGTACAGTGCCTATGTGTATGATTCCACAGTCATGCAGCTATTTCCCATTGCCATTGGTGCAGTGAAGACATCTACCCGTTTTCATATCTGCAAAGTCAGCTTTGGAGAGGCTGTGCAAGGTTGTTACCTTTGTGAGGGGGGTGTGGCTGACATGTTGAGTTCCATGTTGATTACAGCCTGTGTGAATTTTACCATGCAGGGATTGACATGTGTGGATGAGCAACATTCCCATATCTAAGTAGTCAACATAGGTCAAGGTTGTTGCATCCTCTAGTGGGGTGGGAGTCATTATGAGCTGGTCCAAGGCAATGGAAATTCTGACTCCCAGAAGTGTTCTGCCACTGTACTGGTGCTTGGCCACTTTCCCAGGTGATGGAGGGGTAGTTGAAGACTCATACTATGTTAGTGTTGCATTGGACCATCATAGATGGCAGGATGTTGAGAAATGTGCATTGAGAGTCTAGGGACATAGATGTGGACCCATTGCAGGCTATAGTCTGGTTTTCACTATTACCCCAAGGCAGTTGTACTGGAAGTATCTCTAATGCATTACGATGGGATACTAGTCTGGATGTGTTCCTAGCCAGAATGAATATGGAGACAACTTCACCTGTGGACGTGTGGCATGGTCCATGTTTGGGGCCTGACAGCTGTGGAATGTGTCATAGCCTGATACTGCAGGTCTACTGTCTGCTGCTGTGAATCACCTCTCCATTACAGAAGACATCTGTCCACCACTCCATTGACTGCTATGAGTGACTGCATCCTAACAGTTAGATGTCTGCTGTTGAGCAGCATGACCCTCAGACTGCATACACATGCAGCAGTTCTTGTGGTAATAACATTAGGAACACTGACTAATAAGGCATCATAGGGGTGGCAAGACACTTAGCCAGTACCTTGGAAACCCAGCGATGACAGATGTATGACACCTGTGGCAGGATATTGGGTTCTGTCAATCATGTCATCCCAAGCAGAGAGGTACTAGATCCCCTGAGAATGACATAACATGTAAGCCAATGTTGCAGTCAATCCTTTGAGAGTATTGTAGCATCATTCTGGGTGACAGCAGTATACTGCCCAGGGCTACTGTCACACCTGCCTGGACAACATAATCAGAGAGTTCAACAACGTCTCTTGTAAAGTCATTCACACCCACATGGATACAGAGTGATACTCGCAGTTATTTTGCTACTTGCTCCATATTCAACTTAGTGAGTGGGATATTTGTGTGTCTCAGTGGTGGGTTTCCATGATCACTGTATTGTGCAAGGTGGTTAGTCTTAGGAGCTTATGTTGAGGGCACACTGTGCAGGTTAAATATGTGTTCTTTGGCAAGTGCCATGTCATGGTGTCTGAGTGGGTGCCTGTCTTGCTGGTCTGTGTTGTTTGGGTAAATGTCCATTGAGTGCCTCTGGGAAGGTGGGTGTGTGGCTTTTCACTGTATCTCATGGCTGTCAAAGTGGGTGTCAGGGTGAGCTACATGTTCCACATGGTGTAGTGCAGGTGTTGATCATATCCTGATGACCTACTAGTCCAGTCTTTGCTGGAGAGTGCAAATGTCCACATTAGGTGACATATGGGTTACCCTCACAGGTCTGAGTGTTTGGAATTTAGAGGGGAGTGTTGTCTGCTTCACGCTGCTGTCCCATATGCAGACAAGAGGGCCCTAGGTAGTTGTAAGAGGGAGTTATTGTCAGCAGACTCAAATGTGGTCTTGGTACAGGATAGATGCAGCATGTCTGCCATCTACAGTACTAACTGCAATAATACACAATGTCCTGTCCTCACCATAAATGTGCACCCCTGTGCATTAGAAAACCCCATCCAGAACTGTAATTGGACCTATATATATATATATATATATATATATACACACACACACACACACACACACACACACACACACACACACACACACACACACATACATACACACACACACACACACACATATATCGATTCTCAGTTAGACCGTCTTCTGTTGTAGCGACATGCGTGAATGGGCGTTCCTTCGTTGAAGGTTGTGCGTTAGGCCTGGCAAGCCAGTACGTAAAAATCTAATGCCAATCATTAGTGGACACGAGTTCCACTGTGGTGACCCCTAACTGTGAAAAGCCGAAAGACAGGATATATATATATATATATATATATATATATATATATATATATATATATATATATATATATATATATATATATGTGTGTGTGTGTGTGCATATATGTCTATGTTGATATACCTATATATATATATATATATATATATATATATATATATATATATATATATATATATATGGGTTCACTACATATGTTCAAAAGTTCATATGACCAAAGCCCATTTGACTGTGACCAAATGACCGAAAGTTAATTTGACCGAAAACCCATATGACCAAAAACTCATTTGACCAAAAAAACAGCACTGGCAGGTATAAGCCCTGTTCTCCACTGTAGTGTGACCCTGGAGTGAGAATATAAAGTTAGCGGGCATGTGGGGGGCACAGCCTCCCACATTGGGGGGGTGACGGGGGCGATCCCCCTCACATAATTGCAGTTTATGCACTATGTGTAGATTCATGTGTATCCATTAAAAATGCATTAAAACATATAACACCAGTAAAAACTGGTTTCAAAATGTGGGGGGCTATGCCCTCCACACCCCCCAACTTTATATTCTCACTCCAGGGTCACACTACAGTGAGGAACAGGCATATACCTGTCAGTGCTATATTTTGGTCAAATGAGTTTTCGGTCATATGGGTTTTCGGTCAAATGAACTTTCGGTCATTTGATCTCAGTCAAATGGGCTTCTGTCATATGAACTTTCAGTCTATGCAGTGAACCTGTATATATATATATATATATATATATATATATATATATATATATATATATATGTATATATATAGGTCTACTTCAGAATGTCGACTGTTCAGAATGCTGACTTTCATATGGCCGATACCATATGATCGACATTCCGAAAGAATTACATCCTGAAATAGCACCATTTACTTAGGTGCAAACACAGTAAAACTGTGTTATGCAGGGGGGTAAGCCCCCTGCTACTTAAATATTCTCACTCCGAGATTGCACTACAGTGCAGGAAAGGGGAATCTCCCAGTCCCGCACTGTAGCGGGATCTCCGCTATCATTTATCGGCATTTCAACTGTTCGCTCAGATGGTGTCGACCATATGAGTTTTGAACATTTGAAAGTTCGAACAAATGAAGGGCTCCCATACATATATATATATATATATATATATATATATATATATATATATATACACACACATATATATATATATATATATATATATATATATATATATATATACAGATATATATAGTTTACCTTCATTTGACTGACAATTCATTTGACTCAGACCAGATGACTGAAACTTAATTTCCTTGGCACTTCATTTGACTGGCGATTCATTTGAATAGCAATCACTATAGGGCAGTGTGTAGAGCACTGTAAGGCAAGTAAAAGGAATATGTCCTTTTCCCCACTGTAGTGTGACCCTGGAGTTAGTAATATAGTTATGGGGTGTGTGGGGGGGGTGCAACCCCCACCTAGTTTTGTTTTACTAAACAATATAAAACCAGAAGCAGAGAGTATAAAATCAAACCAAGTGGGGGTCTATGCCCCCCTCCCCCCAACTATATATACTAACTCCAGGGTCACACTACAGTGGGGAAAAAGACATATTCCTTTTACTTGCCTTACAGTGCTCTACACACTGCTATTAGTAATTGTCAGCCAAATGAATTGTCATTCAAATTAAGTGTCAGGAAAATGAAGTTTCAGTCATTTGGTCCGAGTCAAATGTTTGTCAGTCAAATATATATATATATATATATATATATATATATATATATATATATATTTTTTTTTTTTTTTCCATACTGTTGAATGACTGTGGTGCATGATATGCTTGAATAAACATCATACATATCTACAGTTCAGATGGCTTAGTAGTAATGTGCTGTTGCTATGATGTGCAGGGTCCTGAGTTCAAGACTTGCTAGGGCTGATTATTTTTTTGCTGGACAGAACAAGAGCTGTTGGATTAAGGGTGATTAATTCACTTTTAAGCAGTTCTAACCAGGTTTGCATGGGTTTGTGTGGCAGTAAGCAATGCTAACTTCTGGTTAACTATGCTGACAGACAGCCTTAAAAGTGCTTAATCTGTGTAGGCATCGCTTAGCACTGCACAAACAGGCTTACTTCCTCTTACTACTGCTTACTCCCGCTTACCCCCGTGTAATTTCTTTAAAAGAAAAGAAAAAGGGGTGATAGGAAAGTGGTGAAAAAGTGGGCACAAGGAGGGTGAAACAATATGAAAGATAGCTAGGGATGTGCAGGATGGATGTAGGGAAGGTCCATAGCTGTCCATTTCTTCCACCCCAACAGCTGTGTATATATACTGAATTTGGAGGTACATTTGGGCACTCAAAATCCTGAAACAGAGGGGTGAGGACAACAATAATGTGTTGTGAAGCCAGTTAGACTAGATTGCATGTGTCCAGTGGACACTTGTACAAAATGGACAGCTATGTATGGGGGCGACATTTTTTTATTTGGGAACAGATTGCCCTTTTCATTTTTTTAAGGTGAGAAAGGGATGTTGGGGAAGGATAGTAGGTATATTTGGGGAAGTAGGATGGGTAGGAAGACAGACAAGACAGCATAAAGGGACAGTATATGACACTTTTCTGGGGTAAACACCTTAGATGTGGAGGGGTGTTTGGTAATTGGAAGCCCACAAGCCCCAAATAGATACCGTGGGACTGAAGTCCCCACCCTTGGGCAGTCACCACTGCACCTTCACAGCTCTGAAGGTGGCTGTGCAGGAGGCTGAACAGGAGGGTCAGGCTGACCCTCAAGATGCGCCACTCAGCTCTCAATCTGACGTAGCAGATATCCAAATTCCATGGGGAGCTCATTATTCAACAGACCCTGGACCTGGCATTGGGTGACAGGATCCTGTCCTCACCTGTGTCCGGGTGGGACAAGCCCCATCCCCTGAGGCAGTTCCACCTGCATTTGGTGCAGGACCAGCTGATGAGAAGGTCCTGGAGTGGTCCCAGACATGCTGGTCCCCAGTGCCCATGGCCAGATGAGGTGGGAGAGATGTATCCGCTGGGATCGGCCTTCCCTGACATGCCATGGTGTTGCAGTTTTAGAACATATGTTGGTTAGTAATGGTAAACACATTCCATTATTAGCTGAGAACCACGTACACTAACGCACCAAACCAATGGAGCTCAGACCCTGAGATATAAAAGATAACGATACACACCAACGGATACAGGGTCAAATGGCAGGAAGACTCCAAAATTCAAAAAATGTCCAACGCATGAAATCCTTCAAAGAAACTATTGGTAATGCTTAGTAAGACACAGTAAATAATACGAAGCAGATCTGATTTATTGAACAAATGTTAGCGCTTTCACCCAAAGGGCTTCATCAGACGTACAAACACATTGGATTACACAGTGATTTAAATAGTAGTAAAACAAATCCTATTGGATAGCACCACAACGTGATAAATACTTAAAAAACTTGTGCATGTGTTGCATGTAATGCAACTTCTGAAAAAAACATATCATAAAACTATATAATGTAATAAATATATGCATTAAAATACACAATCTAAAACCAGTACGTAGGAATGAACATATGCACTGTTCTGATATATATATATATATATATATATATATATATTTAAAACAAAGATGTGCGCATGAAAAAACATTAATATATACAAACTGAAACTAATTGCATGAGAATAGAGGTCTACGCTAATCAGAAGTGTATAAATGTTTAATAGAATCTGTATGTGTGAGGGGAACCATATAAGATCTACTCTGTTGAGTCTTCTCGAAAATCATTGGAACTACTATCAACATTACAACAGTAGTCTGTAAGATATATATGTATATATGTGAAAGCAGAGAAGATAAAGAATGAACAAATTATGCAATATTACGTCAGCAAACTGTTTGAGATGATGATGTAAAATATATATACATATATAGGGGAATAACGAATGTATAATACATAAAGGAAACATTACCTAAAACATACTTCATAAGCCTATTGTACATGTGGTCGAATAATTAATACCAACTCTAGAAACTGACATCATTAAAAATACACCTAATATGGCATAACATACCTAAGGGTGTATTATTATGTAGAGTGTGTGTTATGTCGTTTCTTAGGCCTAAAACATCTCCTTTTTCTCAGGATGGGTCTTATATTTACTCTCTCATTGAGGCCTGGTGGTCTATCAGCCTTACACCTTATTATCCACCTCATCTCACATTCTAGGTTATAGTTGGTCAAATCACCTCCTCTATTACTCTCGAACACTTCTTGTACCACTAAAAACAAAAAGGTATGTTGGGGTCCTGAATGCTTAACATGCTTAGCCAATGCATTAGTGTCAGAGCCAATTCTGACATGATACAAATGCTCCCTGATACTCTCTTTAAGGGTCCTATTAGTTTTGCCTATGTAGTATGATGTACAAGCTTGACATTTAGCTAAGTATATAACATTCTTACTCATACAGTTAGTCCCTGTATTGAATTTGTATACAAAATTGTTATTGGGATTAATAAAGGTGGTACTAGTGTCAATAGCAACGCATTGGTTGCATCTATCACAAGGTATAGTATTGTAATCAAAATCACAACGTTTGACCCTTTCACCAAAGATCTTTCTATAGCATAACATACTCCTAAGGTTTGATTTGTTCTTATATATAATCTTGGGTTCAGGGCCCACCAATACACTTAAATCATGGTCAAGTCTAAGTATCTGCCAATACTTGGTCAAGGAGTTTCTAATATACATAGCATCCTTAGTATAAAATAAAGGAGCTCTCAACACATCTGTGACATCAGTATTAGCAATATTTCCTATCTCGAAACCATCAGAGAAATATGGTTTAGCTGTGGTGGACCTGAGGATACTAACATCCCGTAACGTACTATCAAACGCTTCATTAGTGTATCCTCTCTCATAAAACATACTTCTTAGCTTGACTATCTCCTCTTGATAACCATCACTACTAGGATTTAGCCTGGAGGCTCTCATTAATTGTTGTGCAAAATGGTCTCCATAAATAAGCAAAGCATATCTATTTTCTCATCAGAGTATGTAGAATGAGCATGTAAGAAACGTTGCATATGCATGACACCCACATCATTGGGAATCACAGTGAAGAGACTCACCACATCAAGGGTCACTAATA
Source organism: Protopterus annectens (assembly GCF_019279795.1). Taxonomy (NCBI): domain Eukaryota; kingdom Metazoa; phylum Chordata; order Ceratodontiformes; family Protopteridae; genus Protopterus; species Protopterus annectens. The sequence goes on along the minus strand of NC_056731.1, from coordinate 1,068,398,691 downwards.
GATATTCACAAGAATCACTTAACTGTTTCAAATACGTGTATAATTCTAATAAAAATTGTTTGCTGTCCCTTAAAATATGTGGGACCACTTCTACCAAGGGCCGTACAAAATGTTCTATATAAACTGACATGGGTTCTGTGAGCCATCCCTGACCTGCAACTATAGGTCTCATAGGTGGTTTAATAAGTGATTTATGCACCTTGGGAAGGCCTTGTATTATAGGTATTCTAGGATTCTTAACCTTCAAATAATTATATAGATCATTAGATATCAATCCAGATAACAGCAAATCATCTAACATGTTGTATACACTAAAAACCATTTCAGTAATCATGGTCATATTAACTTGTTGATAAAAAACATCCTCATTCAAAAGTTCATGCATAATATCAATATACACACCGGTGTCCATCACTACTATGGGTCCACCCTTATCAGCTTGCCTGATAGCTATAGTAGTGTCTGCCATCAATGTATTCAAAGCTTGCCTTTGTCTAAAACTCAAACTAGGTGTATATTTGGGTCTAATACCTCTCTCATAATATGAGTAGATGTCATTCTCTACTAATCTAGAAAATACATCCAACAAGGGGTGTAACTGGTGTACATATAAGCAGTTGGGGCGAAATTCCCCATCAGTGCGAGCTGCAGTATCCTCGCCAAAATCTAACTTCAGCTGTACATTCCTTACAAATGTCTTAACATCTAAAATAGAATCAACCATGTCTCCATTGCTAGTAGGAATAAAACTCAACCCTTTGTTAAGTACTTGTTCCTCATGTGTACTTAGTACCCTACTTGAAATATTGATAATCAATGAATCCCTGTTCTTTCCCACATTTTCTTTAGGGTCGGGCCTTGTTATTCGTTGCCCGAACCCTTCCTTTTCTGGCGACCCCTACTCATGGATCTGTTCCTCCCTTCGCGCCGTTGTTGTGCTATGGGGAAAGGGGTGCAAGTGGTTTGAGCATTGGGAATAAGTGGGAGAACATCTGTCATATGTGTCTTCCTTCTAACTACTGTTTCAGTATTCAAAATTTGTCCTGTATTAGTGATAGTGGGATCTACTAAACCCCTATTAACAGTGTATGTGTTACATACATCAGTAGCAGATAACACTGTAGAACCAGTAACAACAACTTGTGAATTCACCATATCACAGTGAATAGTATTACCTATACCTCTATCTTGGACACTTACATTATTTACATTATTAATTCCAATATCAGGTGCATTAACTAGGGTGGCAGGTACTCTTTCATGTCTGCCAACAAAGCCAGCATTATTTGTTCTGTCTACATTATCTTGGAATCTCGGCCAAGTAAAGACATTATTATTTTTAAAGTCATTGGCGTCTCGTAGTATCTTGCTTTTTTTCTGCTCCAATAAGCACTTCTCAAAAAGAGAGACGTTATCGAGCACTCTGTCAAGTCTAAGGTCCGTAGAAGCATTATCATACTTCACTCTAATATGCTCATGTAAATCATTCACTGATTTCCGCAAAACATCCTCTTCGGATGAGTGGAAGTCATTTAGAAGGCGCATATAATTGAAACTCAACTCTAGGTTGAGTCTCTGCCATTTATACAACAATTCTGGAAGAGAATTACCTGATGTGGGCATTTTAAGCACACGCAGCCCACGAGGTACAATCTTCTTAGCCAGACAAACCTCAAAATGCTGGCGTTGTAACTGCAGTTTCTTTAGTTTGAGGAAATCCACTTCTAAGCGGGTAAGGTCTTCTGTTAAATTAGCATCGCTACAGCCATCTTCAAAAGGCTCCAAACTCGGCTCATACAGCATTAGCAAATTGTCAGTTCCCATCACGCAATTCCTGAAACGTTCGCCCTTCCGATTGGTCACATCAGACGTAACCGGAACATAAGGTAATTCTACATTACCATCAAGCTTGTCTGCCATCCTCCTGGGCTGGTGCAAGATAAATAAACAGCTGAGAACCATGTACACTAATGCACCAAACCAACGGAGCTCAGACCCTGAGATATAAAAGATAAAAACGATACACACCAACGGATACAGGGTCAAATGGCAGGAAGACTCCAAAATTCAAAAAATGTCCAAAGCATGAAATCCTTCAAAGCAACTATTGGTATTGCTCAGTAAGACACAGTAAATAATACGAAGCAGATCTGATTTATTGAACAAACGTTAGCGCTTTCACCCAAAGGGCTTCATCAGACGTACAAACACATTGGATTACACAGTGATTTAAATAGTAGTAAAACAAATCCTATTGGATAGCACCACAACGTGATAAATACTTAAAATACTTGTGCATGTGCTGCATGTAATGCAACTTCTGAAAAAAAAGATATCATAAAACTATATAATGTAATAAATATATGCATTAAAATACACAATCTAAAACCAGTACGTAGGAATGAACATATGCACTGTTCTGATATATATATATATATATTTAAAACAAAGATGTGCGCATGAAAAAACATTAATATATACAAACTGAAACTAATTGCATGAGAATAGATGTCTACGCTAATCAGAAGTGTATAAATGTTTAATAGAATCTGTATGTGTGAGGGGAACCATATAAGATCTACTCTGTTGAGTCTTCTCGAAAATCATTGGAACTACTATCAACATTACAACAGTAGTCTGTAAGATATATATGTATATATGTGAAAGCAGAGAAGATAAAGAATGAACAAATGATGCAATATTACATCAGCAAACTGTTTGAGATGATGATATAAAATATATATACATATATAGGGGAATAACAAATGTATAATACATAAAGGAAACATTACCTAAAACATACTTCATAAGTCTATTGTACATGTGGTCGAATAATTAATACCAACTCTAGAAACTGACATCATTAAAAATACACCTAATATGGCATAACATACCTAAGGGTGTATTATTATATAGAGTGTGTGTTATGTCATTTCTTAGGCCTAAAACATCTCCTTTTTCTCAGGATGGGTCTTATATTTACTCTCTCATTGAGGCCTGGTGGTCTATCAGCCTTACACCTTATTATCCACCTCATTTCACATTCTAGGGTATAGTTAGTCAAATCACCTCCTCTATTACTCTCGAACACTTCTTGTACCACTAAAAACAAAAAGGTATGTTGAGGTTCTGAATGCTTAACATGCTTAGCCAATGCATTAGTGTCAGAGCCAATTCTGACATGATACAAATGCTCCCTGATCCTCTCTTTAAGGGTCCTATTAGTTTTGCCTATGTAGTATGATGTACAGGCTTGACATTTAGCTAAGTATAAAACATTCTTACTCATACAGTTAGTCCCTGTATTGAATTTGTATACAAAATTGTTATTGGGATTAATAAAGGTGGTACTAGTGTCAATAGCCACGCATTGGTTGCATCTACCACAGGGTATAGTATTGTAATCAAAATCACAACGTCTGACCCTTTCACCAAAGATCTTTCTATAGCATAACATACTCCTAAGGTTTGATTTGTTCTTATATATAATCTTGGGTTCAGGGCCCACCAATTCACTTAAATCATGGTCAAGTCTAAGTATCTGCCAATACTTGGTCAAGGAGTTTCTAATATACATAGTATCCTTAGTATAAAATAAAGGAGCTCTCAACACCTCTGTGACATCAGTATTAGCAACATTTCCTATCTCGAAACCACCAGAGAAATATGGTTTAGCTGTGGTGGACCTGAGGATACTAACATCCCGTAATGTACTATCAAACGCTTCATTAGTGTATCCTCTCTCATAAAACATACTTCTTAGCTTGACTATCTCCTCTTGATAACCATCACTACTAGGATTTAGCCTGGAGGCTCTCATTAATTGTGGTCATTTGTTGAAGGGATCAATAATTCCACAAATTTTCTGAAGTTTACATTATGTTATTCCAAAGAATCTATTAATTTTCTAGATGTATGTATGAATAGACTCACTAGTGGGTTGTTGAATATGTGCATACACAGGAAGCATTGTTACAAGAACACCTTTTTGCATCGCCAGAGTATGCATCCCAAATATGTTTTTGACAACGTCCTGAAAGGACAATTAATGAGAGCCTCCAAGCTAAATCTTAGTAGTGATGGTTATCAAGAGGAGATAGTCAAGCTAAGAAGTATGTTTTATGAGAGAGGATACACTAATGAAGCGTTTGATAGTACGTTACAGGATGTTAGTATCCTCAGGTCCACCACAGCTAAACCATATTTCTCTAATGGTTTCGAGATAGGAAATATTGCTAATACTGATGTCACAGAGGTGTTGAGAGCTCCTTTATTTTATACTAAGGATGCTATGTATATTAGAAACTCCTTGACCAAGTATTGGCAGATACTTAGACTTGACCATGATCTAAGTGAATTGGTTGGCCCTGAACCCAAGATTATATATAAGAACAAATCAAACCTTAGGAGTATGTTATGCTATAGAAAGATCTTTGGTGAAAGGGTCAAACGTTGTGATTTTGATTACAATACTATACCTTGTGGTAGATGCAACCAATGCGTTGCTATTGACACTAGTACCACCTTTATTAATCCCAATAACAATTTTGTTCACAAATTCAATACAGGGACTAACTGTATGAGTAAGAATGTTATATACTTAGCTAAATGTCAAGCCTGTACATCATACTACATAGGCAAAGCTAATAGGACCCTTAAAGAGAGGATCAGTGAGCATTTGTATCATGTCAGAATTGGCTCTGACACTAACGCATTGGCTAAGCATGTTAAGCATTCAGGACCCCAACATACCTTTTTGTTTTTAGTGGTACAAGAAGTGTTCGAGAGTAATAGAGGAGGTGATTTGACCAACTATGCCCTAGAATGTGAGATGAGGTGGATAATAAGGTGTAAGGCTGATAGACCACCAGGCCTCAATGAGAGAGTAAATATAAGACCCATCCTGAGAAAAAGGAGATGTTTTAGGCCTAAGAAACGACATAACACACACTCTACATAATAATACACCCTTAGGTATGTTATGCCATATTAGGTGTATTTTTAATGATGTCAGTTTCTAGAGTTGGTATTAATTATTCGACCACATGTACAATAGGCTTATGAAGTATGTTTTAGGTAAGGTTTCCTTTATGTATTATACATTCGTTATTCCCCTATATATGTATATATATTTTATATCATCATCTCAAACAGTTTGCTGACGTAATATTGCATAATTTGTTCATTCTTTATCTTCTCTGCTTTCACATATATACATATATATCTTACAGACTGCTGTTGTAATGTTGATAGTAGTTCCAATGATTTTTGAGAAGACTCAGCAGAGTAGATCTTATATGGTTCCCCTCACACATACAGATTCTATTAAACATTTATACACTTCTGATTAGCGTAGACATCTATTCTCATGCAATTAGTTTCAGTTTGTATATATTAATGTTTTTTCATGCGCACATCTTTGTTTTAAATATATATATATATATATATCAGAACAGTGCATATGTTCATTCCTAAGTACTGGTTTTAGATTGTGTATTTTAATGCATATATTTATTACATTATATAGTTTTATGATATGTTTTTTCAGAAGTTGCATTACATGCAACACATGCACAAGTTTTTTAAGTATTTATCACGTTGTGGTGCTTTCCAATAGGATTTGTTTTACTACTATTTAAATCACTGTGTAATCCAATGTGTTTGTACGTCTGATGAAGCCCTTTGGGTGAAAGCGCTAACGTTTGTTCAATAAATCAGATCTGCTTCGTATTATTTATCTTACTGAGCAATACCAATAGTTGCTTTGAAGGATTTCATGCTTTGGACATTTTTTGAATTTTGGAGTCTTCCTGTCATTTGACCCTGTATCCGTTGGTGTGTAACATTCCATTATTAGTTATAACAGCATGCATGAGTATTATCATTAACCCAAAACAACAGATTTGGAACATTTGCATAGCAAACAGAACACATGCATATATGGAACCACAGTGGGCATTACACTGGCATGCAGGTTACTTTGACAGCAACAGGCCACCAATGATAGTATTTGAACAGGGAACAATAATTGGAATACATTTCAACATTTGTAGAACAACAAGACACATATCCCAACAGTAGGTTTGGTAGAAAACACACCCATTCATTTATGTGTTTAGATTATTGGTGAAGATAAGGTGGGGGACAGAGAGATGTCAGTTAACAAATGTAAATTATTACAGTGGTCACAGCTTTAATGATCATTGCTCTACTCAGTACTCTACAGATATTATTACAGCAACTATGGCATTGGGTTGGGCAGTGATATGTTTGTACACAATATAATAACAGCCTTCTTATAGATACTTTATACTTTTTCTTACCTGGAAGACCTGTGGAGGGAATGTTTATTAATACTACATGACTGTTTCTACCCATATTCAAATAGTCATTGTTACATATGTGCACTCATAATGTGTGTGTATGTATGTGTGTGTGTGTGTGTGTGTGTGTGTGTGTGTGTGTGTGTGTGTGTGTGTGTGTGTGTGTGTGTGCTACTGACATACTCTGCCTTGGTTTCTGTTGAGTCACCTGGTTGTTTGTAGCAGGGACCAGTAGCTGTGACAGCATGACACTTTTGAACATTTCCTGGGGAGACCACTTGGTATATGTACTTATCTTGCTGTCATTTGCAGCCTTGGGGTTGGACTGTGGGTGTTGAACACATTATTACCACAGGCTTCTTATAGCTGCTTTATAACTTCTTTCACCTGGAAGATCTGTGGAGGGAATTTATGTTGACACTACCTGACTGTTTCTACACATATTCACAAAATACTACTTGAAATTCTGAGCTTAATACCATTCCTGGGATTCGTACTATGGCTGTTTCTGCTAGAAAGACAATAAGTTTGTGTTTCATCAGAAGGAGCTATTGAGAAACTGTTCTCATTTTCTTGAATGTTTTCTTTCTAATTGTCTCTTGGTTGTACAATCTGGCCTTGTGATTACAACATTCTTTTACATACATTCCTGTACATACCTTTTGACAAAGCACAGTGTAGAAAACAGTGGTTAACCAACATTACTATTCTCATATCAGATATTGGTGCATAAAACTTTACAGTCATACAATATCAGAGTAAACACAATCTGGGGTTTTCACTTTTATTAACAGGTAATTGATATATAACCTGTATGCCAGTATTACTCTCCTACTGGCTTCTTCAGTCACTAAAAACCATACCCATTTTTAAATACTGCAAGGTGACATTCTACTCCATTTTGTTTGTTTGCCCTACATAATACCAACTAGATTGTTATTCACCAGCCTCATGATGCAGCTTTTGCAGCCTGCTGGCATGGGCTTCCAAGTTCACAGCCCTCTCATCTGCAGCTGTACAGGAGATAAAAGAAAACATTTATGCATACCTATCCATCACTTACACAGGCTGGACTTTGCACAACACTTTTTTTTGACTAATACTTACCCATGGCTGGAGTATTTCCTGCTCAAGCATCTTGGTCCCACTGGTCCAAAAGGTCCCTCTTCCTCTGCTTCAAGTCAGCAAAGTGGTGCCGGACCTGCTCATCAGTCCAAGGGATGCCAGTGGCAGTGGTGAGATCTCAGGCAAGTTGGTCCCAGGCCTCCGCTTTGTATTGGGAGCCCTGGTTCTGGTCCTGCAGCAGTCTCCCTTCCTGGTCTTTAATGAGGAGTCCAACCATTACCCTGGAATCCTGAATGCCCCAGCGCTGCACCCAAAAGTGCACACCTTCACCTACACTTGCCATAGTGCCTACAGTGGGGAGCTACAACTGGTTATGAGCTGTATTCCCACCTGTGTGGTTTAAATAGGGCTAATTTCCCCTTGTCTACCGTGATTGGACAGTTTTGAAACTGCTGAGTTGAGCTAAGCACCGAGCAAACCAGCTTAGCTAAGATAACTGTTGATTAAAGTGTTAGATGCTTAGCCGTGCTTACCAGTTTGCAAATCCACTTAGTCATGCTAAATCTTGCTTAAACTTTACATTTCATTGATACCTCATGTTTAGGGCTGCTGCACTACCCTGGTTAGCATATACATAATAATATTCACTACCTACTTATGAAAAATACATTTTAGTTGTGTTTCACATTTTAAATGCATTGACTGCTGTGGGGCTTGAACTGTGACTGACTACATGCTAAGCAAATGCTCTAACTGTTACACTACTCTAGTTTTGTTTCTAGTTTTATGTATACTTCTATTTAGCTTTGTTTGATGTTTAAACTCTGCTATGCATAGCTGTGTGATGGGCACACCTGCTAAGCTATGCTTAAACTTTATTGCACACAGGAAAAAAAATAAGGAATATATTTTAAATATTGCTATTAGACACTTAGAACATTGATAGAATGACAGGCTTTGGATTATCTTGAATTTTTTGACGGATATAGAGTCTTAAGCTCAAATAATTGTCATTATTTAATGACTTAAATTCCCAGCTATTTGACAGACAGGTGCAGATTTTAGGGGAGCACACCAAAAATATGAAGCAGACATCTGGACATTATATGAAAACCTGTACAATTGAGAGGTATGGCCATCTGTTATTTTTGCCACAGACACTAAAGTGTCTGTGGAGACTTTCATTCATTTTGAATTGCCAAACGGCAATTTTAGAGTGCAGGGTGTGTGTGTGTGTGTGTGTGTGTGTGTGTGTGTGTGTGTGTGTGTGTGTGTGTGTGTGTGTGTGTGTGTGTGCGCATGTGTGTCTCAACAGTATCCTGTGTGGCTGTTGTTGTGGAGAGGGTTTTGCTAAATTATTATATTGATTACCTATTATATATCCTAATGTCCACATTACAAGGACAAAAGTTATCAACCACTGTACAGGTAGGTATAGACAGTCTACAGCCCTAAATGTGTTGTGCCATGTGCAATGAGTATGTGACAGTGTGGAATAGTGAACAATATAGGCATCCCTTCTAATACTCAGAGACTACTCTCCACTCAGGAATCATACACAAACACACTAGGCTAGGCATCAACCTCTATATCACTAGTTCTCTCACAAACTGCATCTCAGATAGAACTGACAGTGTGAATGCAGTGGACTCCATGTCAAAATGATGACCACACATGAGTGGAGTCACACAGTGTACAAACTCATGTCGTCTAATGTTTGTTATCTACACATTTGAGGTGCAGGCCAACACATAGGCACCTTGGCTGACAATGTTTGCATACAACTGTAAGGTGGTTGCTATCATCCTCCCCCATGTGATGTTTACATCATGTACAAAGGCCACTATGACACATATCACTGTTGCCAGAACCCTGGACATTACCTCAATGCCAGGAGATGTGCAGCAATTACCTTTGTGAACACCATGGCTCACATGAAGTAATACATTGCTGGTAGTTTACTGAACAGTGATGTTATAACATAATGGGGAACATGTGTTGACAGTGAGCTATCTGTTGACCACAACAGTGCCACTGGCATCAGAAAGTACTTTGATGTGTTATATCACCTGACTAAGTGTGTGTTATCCAGCAAGTAAAATGACATGGTCACCCTGTACCCTCCCCTTAGTAGCCCACTCAATGTGTAGAGTGGCCCTTTTGTGATGTACACCACTGGACACCTGCAACAACTGTAGAGGCAGCAAATGTACCCCATAAAGATAATAGCAGGCCTTACACACATGCCCTGTATGGACAGACTCCTTTAAATCCAATGAATCCCTGTATCATACTGTCTATGTAGGTGCAACCACTACCTGAATTACATAGACATGTCTCACCAAACTGGGTCAGGAGCGCTACATCTGAAGATCCAAATCCGGCCACACAATAAGCCCCAGATACCTCAAGCACACATCCACACTCCAAAGGACATGCTTGCGGGATAGGTTCACAACCCAGACACTGTCCATGGTATGGAATATTAATCATATACATGTGAAGTAATGCACATCACTGGCCATCCACAATACATATCTGGATGAGTGTCTGTGGAATACAATACCCACCCCTGGGGATCACTCCAGTGAGTATACTCATTAGCCACACTGTGGACTGTTTTCTTGTGGCCTGATGCCAGGGTATTTCCTTGGGCTAGCCTTGTAGAGCCTTCATGGCCATTCACCTATTACACACCTATGAAGCTAAGAACCAATGGATATCAGTACTGCCAAATGTGTGTGTGTGTGTGTGCGTGTGTGCGCGTGTGTGTGAGTGTGTGTGTGTGTGTGTGTGTGTGTGTGTGTGTGTGTGTGTGTGTGTGTGTGTGTGCATAGTAATCTCAGTGTGTTTCTTTGATTAACACCCCCTGGGGTGTGGTTATTAACAAATGGAGGTGTGTCCAAACCACCACACTTACCATTCTCCACTCTGAAACAGATGTTGTGAATCACCATAAACCTATATACAACTCTCAGCCCTATAATCTGTGAGGCATATGCAATCACAGTTGTACAGACCTGTGAAATCTGTGTAGATACAGCTGTACCTTGACTATGACATGGATGATGTGTTACCGCAATGCCATACCCCTTGGTCTTGCTGCAGGGCCACATCCTAGTGACTCACAAAGGCCTAGAACAGAAACAGGATATGACATGTGATTCACTCAGTATTACAAATAGCAATAATGAATCATGACTTAAACTATACACACACTCTGATGTGTGCCTTTTACAAATGCTAGATGACAGCACCCTACACAGCATTACTTACATACAATTTATTAAGTTCAGCCTGTGCATGTCCCTGCATCGATGTTTTGGATGTCAGGGATCTGGCACAGGTTTAATCATATACACAGGGTGTTGTGTGGTTTTGCCAGAGCCCTATGCTGTGCCATTCGGTTGACAGTATGGTTATGTAGTTGGGGTATGGGAATGGCATGGCCTGTGCAGGTGTGGTGCGTGTGTGGAGGTGAGTTTATTGTGATTGTGATATGTGCGTGTCTGTGTGTGTGTGTGTGTGTGTGTGTGTGTGTGTGTGTGTGTGTGTGTGTGTGTGTGTGTGTGTGTGTGTGTGTGTGTGTGTGCAGACACGCCATGTGGCTGCCCTACACTGATGTTTTTGGACAGCTGTAGCCCATACATGGCAGTGTGTACAGTTCACTGCCTCCAGCCACAGAAATGGGAACTGGATCTGCCCACAGTATCATGGGCACTACCACTGACAAGGCCAGAGATAGTACTGCTTCCTGATGGTGACGTATGTCAGATGGATCTGTGACTCTGTTGGGACCATCTAGGAACACAGGTCCATGGCCTGCCACATCTTGGCATGGACATCACACCACCCTCACTAGTGCCAGTGTTACTGCCCATATGGGAGCATGATGGTGCATGGCCACGTGCACGTCCAGATGATCATGGTTCTGATTTACCTTCACATGGCCACTGCCTCTCATCTGCCATATGTTCAAACACAGATACTCCATGGTGGAGGAGTGCCACGACCTGACCCCACTGTCTATCTGCGATCTCATTGCCCTAATGTATGGCTGCAATGAGTTCACAAAAATCCCCACGGGCACCAGGGAGATGTTCTTCCACCAGCCTGTGCACTTGTCTGGTGTTACATTCATTACATGCCTGTGCATCCATTATGGACCGAAACATGTGCCTGGTTACTGCAGCAGTGGCACTTCCAACATGGGCTGGACAGGCAGCCATTCTCCTCTGAGCGCCCCTGCCTGCCTGTATGGGACCTAGCCAGTACTCTGACTATGGCCTATGCCTGGGTGCTTACTTGTCATGGTCACCACACTTGCATGATCTGTACCAGCACCAAACTGTCCTTCTATTATGGCCACTGGTGACGGGGAATGGGTGGGCACTGTGACTGTGTGTGGGGATGGGGTTGATATAGGTGGAATGCAAACCGATGACACAGCTGCAGCCTCTGACAACCCCACCTGTGCCTCACTATGGGTATCATCATGGACAGAGTCGCCAAGCAAAGTAATATCATTTACCCAGCGGGAGGGACTGAGACCACCATGGCCACCTGTAAGAAAAAGACAACATATGTACATTACTATTAGCACTATAAATTTTGGTCACACACTAACACACTCACTCACTTACTCACTCACTCACTCACTTACTCACTCACTCATGAGTGTTTTTATTTGGTAGTGAGCCTTCACCTACAACACACTGCACCCATGTAAACATTACTGCTGTTCATCTGTATAGTGCTGTGGCCAAACGTGCAGAACATACCTACCAACTCTACAGCATTTCCAGGAATATCTACATATATGGTTCCTCTTTCCTGTCTGCTGCTCATACCTCCTATGTGTGTCTGATACATTAATGGTTGGTCCAGTGGATTGGTGACCCTACTTAATCTCATACTGTGATATGAAGATGGCATAACCTGCAGGACATGTATGTGAAAAGAAGGGTGGTTACGGTTATTGAAACAACTTCCCAAGCTTACAGTGGATATAGTAAGTGTACAAACCCTTTTTAACATGCAATGATTGTGACAGATCACAAGGCACCAGTGATATTGCCATAACATTAACACCATTTCATATGACATATAACCTGTCCACTCTAATTGAAGAAAATACACATCAGGTAGGGATCACATTTCATACATGATATGACTACAATAGTTGGATTGCATAGGAGTGCACATCTGTAAACTAATACTTTGGTGAAGCACCTGTTCATCTCATCACAGCATTCAGTACTCTTGGGAAGGTGTGTATCAGCATTGCACATTTTGGCATGGCAATGTTTGCACTGTCTCCCTTGCAGAACACCTCGAAACCTGTCAGATTGCAAAGCCATCCCCTGTGCACAGTGCTCATCAGTTCACCACACAGATTGTGTATTGTATTTAGGTGTGGACTCAGGCTTGGCCTCTGCAGACTGTTGATTTTGTTCTTGTGAAGCTATCCTTTTGCCCAGTGATGTAAGGTATGGACCATTGCTGTGTGCAATGTTGAAATACCTCCTCATACACAGGTATGTGGCAGACACCAGAAGGATTATAGCCACAAGGGACTGGTGTTTGAAACTGGTCATAATGCACTCCAAATCAGCTACAGCCCCAGTTCAAAGTTGTGAACAGCAAACCTAAAGAAGGACACTGCCATCAGCCTGCTTCACTGTGTGGGTAGTGTGCTTCTGCTGTTGTGCAGTGGTTTTATATTGCCAAAGTAACATGGCCGAATTGTGGACAAAGACAGTTTAACATTGGTCTCATAACAACTTAACACATTTACACACATGCTTTTTTTAAAGCTGATGTATTGTTGTCCAGAAGTTACCGAAGACTGGATGTTGTTTGTTGTGAGGAACAGCTGCCATCTTCCAAATACACCATATAGCCAAGTCATGTGAAGACCAAATACATTTCATAAACCACCATTCACATTTTGGGCAGAAGGGTGACAGTGTCTGTGTTCCTTGCAGATGAGCTGTCAAAGCTGTCCAGGCTTGGCTTGCATACAGTATGTAATGGAGCTGGAAGCATATGTCTGAGTTCATGTAGGATTCAGACTGGAATGTTATCAGTCCCCAATGTGACTTGCTATTTTTATGCTTAAGTGGGCGGTTTGCACCTGATCCATGATGATGAGGGTAGTGGTGCATCTGATGTGCATATCCACCTATACTGAGGTTGAGCCAGGGTGGTGATGTTTGACCTAAACGTGTCTGCAGCAGGTTGGCTGTAGCAATGGTGTGTGTGTATGTGCTATGATTGACCTCCATTACAGGGTAGTCTGGGTTGTTGCCTATGAGATTGCAGACATAAGTGAAGATGGCTTTTTGGCTGCCCTCAGTGGATGTGTCCAATTTATACTCATAGTCAGCAGTACAGTAATCCACCTGTGAACTACTATGGTCATTCAGACAAAGGATGACATGTTGGCCAGTTGGTGCCTGCTCCTACGGTCCCCTCTACAGCCAATATAGCATCCCATTATGTGCGTTGTGTACTACTGCTGTCCAGCAAAGGGGTTTACTCTACTTTGGTTGAGACAGGTTGTACAAGTTAGGTATTGCTGAGGCCATACAGCTGTGTGGGTAGTCATATCAAATGTTTGTAGTAGCCATGGACACAAGGTCATAACACAGTTGGACACCTCTCTAGTTCCTACATGGTACTCCTGCTTATGGCAGTACCCATGTTTGCGTCAGGGCAATGCAACAACCATTAACTTTGGAAGTGTAACTCTGTTGGATGCACACAAGTTAACATTACACATGTGTACAACATGTACAGCTCAGTTACATGCTGTTTTGCATCCCATGTCAGATGTTATGAGGCAGCCAGGTACACCTACCCATACATGCATACATCTGCACAGGTAATAACTGCCAGACATTTCTGCTCTGTCAGTATGGCACACTGTCATAACACTTTTGTTGCTCAGTAATTCCTGTCAACCTGGTAAGGGGCAAAATGTTGAGGATGCTGTAAATACATGGTGGGCTATGGACCAACATTAGTGACCTGATTCGACATTGCTGCAACACACGTATATCATTTGATATTTGGGTAGCCTTTGCATTCACAGTCATACCCTGGAGGATGTCTATATATATATATATATATATATATATATATATATATATATATATATATATATATATATATATATATATATATATTATGAGAATAATGGTGGTGTGCACAGCTGTAGTAACTACAGAGGGATAACATTGATCAGTCACAGCATGAGGTAATGGGGTAATGGTAAAGGGTGGTGGAAGCTAGGTTAAGAAGGGTGGTGAGGATTACTGATCAGTATGGTTTCATGCCAGGAAAAATCAGTACAAATGTAATGTTTACTATGAAAGTGCTGATGTAGATGTACAGATGTGGTCAGAAGTAGCTGCATTGTGTCTTTGTGGACTTACAGACAACATATGACAGGATGCCTAGAGGTGAGTTGTGGTACTGTATGAGGAGGTGAGGAGTGGCAGAGGAATCTGTAAGAATGCTACATGATATGTACAAGGCTACTATGACAGCAGTGAGGTCTGGTTTGGGAGTGGCAGGTGCATTTAAGGTGGAGGTGGAAGTACATCAGCAAGCAGCTGTGAGTCCTTTTTCATATGCAGTGGTGATGGACAGCTTGACAAACATGATCAGACAGGGGTCCCTTTTGACTGTGTTGTTTACAGATGACATTGTATTCTGTAGTGAGAATAGGGAACAGGTTGAGGAGACCCTAGAGAGGTTGACTTATGATCTAGGCATGGGAGGAATGTTGGTCAGCAATTCTAAGACAGAATATATGTGTGTGAATGGAAGGGAGGATGGAGGAATGGTGAGGATGCAGAGTACAGTTTGCAAAGGTGGATAACTTTAAATACTTGGGAACAACAGTTCAGAGTAATGGAGAGTGTGGGGGAGAGGTAAAGAAGAGAGTGCAGGCAGGATGCAGGTGGTGTAAAGGAGTGTCAGGTGTGATTTGTGACAGACAAGTACCATTAAGAGTGACAGTGAAGGTCTACAAGAGGGTGGGGAGCCCAGCTGTGTTATATGGGTTGTAGACAGTGGCACTGAAAAATAAGGCAGGAGTCAGAGGTGGATGAAGAGATATGTTACAACAAACCCTGTTACACCAGCAGTTTTCTAAGTTTATAACCAAAATATGTCAATAATACTACTGTGTCTGTGCCTCTGTCCCCCGTGTCTGTCACCCTTTGTCCACGTGTCATGCAGTAACAGGTGGATATGTATGGTATATCATTATTTACTGACATCATTCCTGATATCAACCCAGTGATATATCATACTCCCAGACATGTTATGTATAGGAGGCCTTATATTTGAGGACAAAACCTGGACATTCTGTTGTAGTCTGTACCGTAGTGAGGTCTGTGAACTTATGAAGATTGTTGACAGAGTGTCAGTATTGTGTAGCAGTATATTGTGAATATGTTATTTGGCCTGTGTACAGAGTGGGGTAGATGTCAGTGTTCTTGGCCCTTTTCTATCTGACATTGAATGCAGCTCCAGTTTCTGGTACCCTATCAGGTTATATTTTTGTATGTTCAGACTGAGACATGTCCCATACCACAGTCAGGTATCAGACTACATTGTGAATCGGGCCAGTATATGTAGGAGTAGTATGTGAGTGGCAAACATGATGATGGGTTTTGTTCACACAGTCTACATACTGTACTACTAATTAGGCATACCATTATGTAACTGACTATAGCTGCGGTGGTGGTGCTGTGGTAGCATTGTCGCCTCACAGTAAGACGTTGTCCTGTTCGATTCTCAGATAAAGCATCTTCTGTGTGGAGACATGCGTGAATGGTCGCACTTTCATTGAAGGCTATGTGTCAGGGCTGGCAACTCTGTATGTAAAAATCTACTGCCAATTGTTAGTGGACCGGAGTTCCGCTGTGGCGACCCCTAACCGGGAAAAGCCAAAAGATATAACATTATGTAACTGACTATATTGAGATTGGTTGTGGGCATGCACTTCCACACTGGTGTCTGTTAGTCCATGCTGTTACACCCCCTGCAGTGCCTGCTATATTTGCAATTGCATGTGTATTCCCCCATAGGAAAATAAGGTTAGTGTTGTGGCAGTCTGCCTGCAGTTTAGATATTGCTTGGTGACATGCCTAGCAGCTCAGTGTATTTTCCCCAGTGTGATGCTATGTCCAGATATTTGTCAGATGTACTGTTGCCTGGCCACAGTAAGTGTTGTGTATTTCTGCAAAGCAGTGGGATGCTGTGAAGATGTATGTCACTAACTAGTGAGAAGTACGTGGGCTTTTGACTTGTGCCCCTCCAGTTAATATATGTTAAGACAGACAAGAAGGTGTGATTGCATCAACTGTGTGAGCTTATCTACTCTAGTATTTGGGATACATCCTCATTTTCAAGGCTTTAAACACCCCCTTGTCAGGCTTGGTCCACATTTCTTGCACTAAGGAGTTCTGTGTGTACCTCTCAACTGACCATATTGTTTCATACTGTCCAGGTTTATTACTCATATTTCTGCTGTATTCCACAGAATCATTACTGTGATTTGTGTGGTACTTCACTATGATGATTTTATGATGTCTGTTAGTAACTGATGGTGTATATTTCAGTTTCAGAACTGCCTTCCTTCAGAACATGTATGCTGACACAAACCCTGTTACTGTAGCAACATTCTACATTTATAAGTACATTACTTACATGATGTTCCCTTGCACTAAGAGGTTGAGAGTTATGGTGTTAAGGTATGACTCCACTACATGTTATGGGTATATTTTATATATATATATATATATATATATATATATATATATATATATATATATATATATATATATATGTGCATGTGTGTGTGTGTGTGTGTGTGTGTGTGTGTGTGTGTGTGTGTGTGTGTGTAAATATGAGTGTTGTATATTCCTTTTCAGATGTATCTCACCATATTTACCTGATATGTGTATATTTAGATATAGAAATATGACTGATTCCACAGTGTTTTCACTAACAAGTAGCAAAAAAATTGTAGTACTCAAAGCATTGTTTCACTGCTATTCAGTACATGTACTGAGTGATATATTTTAAAAAGCAACAGATATTCTTATGGCTTAGTGGTTAAGTGCTGTGAGTATAGTGTACAAAGTCCTGGGTTCAAGACCTGCAGGGACTATTTATTTTATTGCTAGACAGAACAAGGACTGATGGAAACAGGGTGATTAAAGCACTTTTAAGTGGTTTTGAGTGGGTTTGCGTAAAGCTAAGCACTGCTAAAATACGGTTACTCCGTTTTAGCTTCGTTTAGCGGCGCTTACTCCTGCTTACCCCTGCACTCAATTCTTTGAAAGAAAAGAAAAAGGGATGATAGGAAAGTGGTGAAAAAAGGGGAATGAAGAGGGAAAAACAAGATGGGAGATGGCTAGGGATGTGCAGGACGGGAGTAGGGAAGGTACATAGCTGTTCATTTCTTCTACAGCAACAGCTGTGCACTTTTACAACATTTCGATGCAAATTTGGATACTCAAACCCCTGAGAGAGGGGTGAGGACAACAGTAATGTGTTGCCAAGCCAACTGGACCAGATTACATCTGTCCAGTGGACACGTGCAAAATGGACAGCTATGTATGGGGCATCATTTTTTTGGGGGAGGGATAGATTGCCCTATTTTTAAGGTGAGAGTGGGATGTTGGGGAACTAGAGTAGGTATATTTGGGGAGGTAAGTTGGGAAGGAAGACAGACAAGACAGCAGATGGAGCAGTGTATGACACGTGTGGGGGTAAACACCATGTACTGGGAGGGTAATTGGGAATTGGAAGCACATGATCCCCCATATGGATACAGTGGGACTGAGGTCCCCACACATGGACAGTCACCACTGCAGCTTCACAGCCCCAAAGGTAGCTGTGCTGGAGGCTGAGCATGAGGGGCAGGCTGACACTCAAGATGTGCCACATGGCCCTCAAGCTGGCATAGCTGATCTCCAAACTCCTTCTGGAGCTCACTACACACCACACCCTGGACCTGAGCACAGGTGACAGGCTCCTTTCTGCACCTGCTCCCCCCTGGGGGATGAGCCCCATCGCCTGAGGCTATTCCACCCAAGGATGGTGCAGGACCAGCTGACAAGGCAGATCCGGGGTGGGTCTCAGATGTGCTGGGGCCCAGTGCAATGGCTAGATCAGGCGGGACAGGCAGATCCATGGGATCAGCCTTCCCAGATGTGCTATGGTGTGGATATTTTACAACACATGTTGGTTAGTCTTGCAGAACCACATTCCAGGATTATTTATAGCAGCATGCATCAGTGTTCAAATAGAACCCATAAAACAATTTCAATCAGTTGCATAGCAAACAAAACACATGCAGATATATAACAACAGTGGATATAACAACATGTAAGTTACATTGATAGCAACAGGCCACCAATAATATCATGTAAACAAGGTAAATTCACATTCAAACATTTAATTAGTTTTACAACAATAGGAGAAATGTCCCAACAATAGTTATGGGAAAGATATTACCAGTTCATTGATGCAGTTATATTATTGTTGCAAATCAGGTGAGGGAGAGAGAGATACTTTAACAACTATCTATTAGTACATTGCTCAAAACTGTTCTGATAATTAGTGTAATCACTACTCTGTAGATAAGACCTCACATTACACATACCTATAGCTTTGGGGCTGGGCAGTGGGTGCTGGACACAGTGTCTAAGTACAGACGTCATACAGCTAATATACAGCTTTCCTTACCTGGCAAACCTGTGGAGTAAATGTCTGTTAACACTACCTGACTGTGTCTACACATATTCACAGAAGTCAACTTTACATACATGCACTCATACTGTGTCTGTGTGTGCTGCTGCCATAGTCCACCTGAATTTCCATCACTCATCCTTGATGTTGCCAGCAGGGACCACTAGCTGTGACAAAAAAGACTTGGGGGCATTTCTTGGGGGACACTACTTGGTTTATGTACTAATCTTGCTGTTATTTGCAGCTTTGGGGTTGGGCAAGTGGGTGTTGGATGCAGTGTAAGTACAGACTTCATACAGCTAATATACAGCTTTTCTTACCCTCCAAACTTGTGGAAGGAATGCGTGTTAACACTATCTGACTGTTTCTACATGTTTTACAACTACAGAATCTTGTCCAGATGAGCCTCAATTGCGTACTGCTATCAGAGCCGTGGTTACTGTTCAAAATCTGTACACATTTCAAACCTTAATAACACATAGAAAATGAAATGCAACAGTTTGGGATTTATTGTTTTATTTACAAGTAATTGCACTTTTATTTCTGTGGATCCAGTACATCACTATTTCTGCTACTTTGTCATTTGTTCAGTACTAATGATACACATGTTTCAGTACTGACAGGTGACATTCTACTCCTTTCTGTTATTAGCCCTGAATACTGCAAGCTAGAGTTGTACTCACCAGCCTCGTGATGCAGCCTTTGTAGTCTGCTGGTATGTGCTTCCATGTTCGCAGTTCTCTCATCTGCAGCTGTACAGGGGACAGAGAAACATTTATGCATACCTATCCATCACATACTCAGGCTAGACTATCTTAAATAGTAATTGATACTGATACCTACACACATCTGGGACATCCTCTTGCCGAGTTAGTTGGATCCACTGTTCCAACATATCTCCCTTCCTATGCTTCAGGTCAGTGTAATGGTGCCAGACCTGCTCATCAGTCCATGGAATTCCAGTAGCACTAGTGAGGTCATGTGTGAAACAGTCCCTGGCCTCCACTTTGTAGAGAGCCCTGGTAGTGGCCCTGCA
>NC_056731.1:1068348492-1068373492 GCF_019279795.1 Protopterus annectens | reverse complement strand
GAGCAAGTTTTTTTCTTCCTTCCCTTGTTAAATTGCTCATGCATACCTTAGTCTGCATTGTGATTGATTAAAGATATAAGTGCAAAGAAAATTAAAATGGCAAATGTTAGTGGGAAGCCCCAGTCATGTTGCTGTCAATTGATGCATGACTAATGTTAACCCCATAGAAGTTTGTACACACACATTTATTAAGTTAGAATTCTGCATTAAATACCTTACCCAGGAGACCCACTTAGATTACAACATGTTTTATGCTGTTGAGTGCATTTGCAGTGATAACAAAAACACTATGGAAATGTAAACTTTCACAAACAGTTTGGCCATATCTGTTTGTATCCTGTCCATAATTATATATTAAAGCATGGAGTTTCAAATACTCTGAAAGTTACTGCACATAATTTAACCATTAATTAATGCTGTTTTTTTAAATATAAATATACTATTTAAAATTGGAATAGAAATATACTATTCAAAATACAGAGCATGATATTCTCTAGTACTTCAGAGACACATACAACAGACGGCAATAGTCCAAGAGTATGAGGATCCAAAGATTGCTAATAGTTAATTTCCTTATGAAATCAGTTTGGTAGTCATCTGCACCTTGGTTAACTTAAACTTTGATTCATTAATTTTTTTGAAAAAAAAACTCTACTACAAAAAGTAGGATCTGAGTGAATACCTAAAACAATCAACACAGAGAGAATAGAGCAGGATGTTTACAGACCAGAAACACTATGGACAGTATTCATAGTCCAGGACTTAGCATGCTCATAGCAGTGATCCATGAAGAGTCGTGCTATGTGGATGTGCAAATCCCAGCCTATAAGCATGCATATGAAGGTGCGAAGGAGTTGCTGTAAACATGCCCCCTATTGCAAAAGCATAAGATGGTTAATGCATAAGCAATAGGAGGACAGCTATTACCCTGTTAAGGGACTTTACACATATGTGAGCGAGTTCAGTTCATAGACATCAAGCTATAATTAGCTCATTTGCATACTAAGTGTGTAAATAGCTGTGAACTCATGCTTCTACATACCTGTACCTTTTACTGAAGCGGTCTCTTGGAGAAATGTTTAATTTTGGTGCTTCTACATGCTAGGAAATGTTACTAAAGGGGTCATGTGGTGAAATGATTGACTTTGGTGCTTGCACATACTAAGAAATGTTACCGAAAGGTCACTTGGGGAAATGTTTCATTTTTTTGCTTGTCCATACTAGAAAATATTACTGAAGGGGTCACTTGGGGAAATATCTAATTTTAGTGCTTGTGCATACTTGAACATAGTCCTGAAATGGCCATAGTCACTTGGAGAAATAATTAATTTGTGTGTCAGGGAAATTCTTGTCCATATATGGTTACATTGTGGAAGTGATTGCTGAGTAAAATTTATTGCGGAACTGATTGCTGAGTAACATAATTTACTGTGTCATTTTAGTGTTTATGCATACTTAATACAAACTATTGAAGGGATTGCTGGGGGAAAACATAATGTGTTTTGGTGAAGGGCTTGTGCATACTTGAACAAGCATGTTTGCGACTGCAACTCCAATATCAAACGTGAAGCATCGCTATTAACAACTGATGTGCATACCACACATATCTCTCAGCTTTCACAGAATATCCAGATTTTTGCCTCATATTTTTGGTCTGTTCCTCATAAAATTTGTGATTTTTCTGGCAATTCACTGCGATGATCTGAGGATTGATGTCACTAAATAATGACATACACCTGGGTCTCAGACTTCAAATCCTTCAGAAAATGTATGTTGTTACACACCCTGATATTCTAGGAAATTTCTAAGTTTACAAAAGCAATATTTAAAATCTGTCCCTGTTTTTGGGCCTTTGTCACCCCATTTTGTCAGACTTTGTAAAGATCTCTAGCACTAAGAGGTTGAGAGGTATGGTACCACAGGGATATCAGATATGAACTACAAAACCAACTCATTAGCATACTACCCTTTTCAGAGTTTCTCATTTGCATCTCATTATTTTTAAGGCTTTTCACATTGGATTAAATGGCCTCAATGAATCTCCCCTTTGCTATGCTCATTTGTAAGCATTAGGAATACCTGTATTGCATTTGTACAAGCAACTGTGAATACCAGCCTACATCTTCCAAACGCTTGTATGTATATTTATATTGTTGCATCAATTTAACAAATTTGAAAATAATAATAGCTGCATCTCATAGCTGTTTTCACCACTAGATGTAATTTCTTAAAAATTAATACTCAGTAGGTGTTATCTTCTAATTATGACATATATTGACTCATCACTAAGTGATTACATCTCATTAACTGATTCATGGCTTTGATTACAAAAATATTTCTTGGAATCTACTAAAATAAGTACATGAACATTATTTCTGGGCAGCTTGCCTGAGTGTTTGATGGAATGAATTGTTTAATATGAATAAACTATTTCTCATGCTACTAATAACAGTTTTCGTTAATAAACAGTAACCAAGCATAATGTGGCAGTAAAAGTGCATTTTAATAAACGTAAAGTTTGCTCAAATATCTTGCTGTATTTTGTACTAAAGTGATGCATAACCAATATTCCAGAAACTAAAGTAAGTGCCTCAAATAAAACAGTTCAAACTGGCACTAAGTCTGATTGATCAAGAAAATGATTCAAAGGGGTTTAGCTTATATTTTCAATGATTACAATGGGGCTAACAATAAGCAATGATATTTCATGCAGTCTATTGACTGTAACGGTCATGGCCCAGTAAACATGCAGGTGGAATTAGGCTTCAGGGATGCAGAGTTTCTACCTGCATCTTCAAATTTGTAAGGATCACCTATTTTTCACACACTGTTATTCAGAACTACAGTCAGAGAGGTATCATTTTCCTACACGTATTTCAAGAAAACACAATACTGATACAAGTCTACTGGTTTGCAAATGGATTTGATACAACTTTTATAACTTCAGCCGGAATGAGGACTTACAAAAAAAATTGACAATGGGCTGCACATCTTGTAACATAAAGAGCTCATCTTAATTACATTATGTGACTGACTCAGATGTGTAGCTACACTCAATTGTTAAATATTTTTTGCAGCAGCTATAGGAGGTTACTGGATAAGTGGTCTCCTGTTCTGTTTTTTTTTTTACATAAGTCTTACAGTGCTCTTAATGCTCTGTAAGGCCTATTATTCTAGCAACGCCAGTTACTACTTCTAGAAATCGTCTCATTTATATTTTTGTTAATATACCAAGTTATTTCTTAGCATGACAGTTACTAAAATTTACAGATTTTTATTTCCCTTGTCAAAATCAAAAGAAATTATTTTAATCCAGTTTGTCTCTATTAGCTTATGTTGGTTTGTTTATATGTTTCATTTGTTTTATTCTCTGGTTACTTCAGTCTAAGACTGGGTAGCAAAAAAGCTGGAAAAAAGTCAGAGAAACTAATCCCAAACAAGGCACCATCCCATTGCACACTGTTGTACAGCATGCACATCTACAGCCAATACACTAGTTGTCTTCCTAACCTTAAATCAAAGTATAAAACTTTGAGTGTCTGGATGTTACACAAGGAACATTGATCACCCATGTCATTGACTCCCTAAATAATAAAAAGAAATCACTGAAAATAAAAAGGAAATATGTAAAGCTACACCATCTGTCTAGGAAAACCTTGAGTGGGCAGTGATAGTCTGGCAACACCCATGTAAGACAGCTACAGCCCTATGACACACATCATTGCCAGCTTTGCTACCAATCCTGCTTTGCACAAAATAAATAAATAGATGTTCAAGTCTTCCTAAAGTGTGTTTTCATTCAGCATAAATAAAAAAAATCTGATAGTTTTATCAAATGTGAAAAAAAATTACTTACAATAATACTAAGAAGAAATTGCCTGTGGGTAGACTTAAGCCAGCAATTCTGCTGAGGCATTGCTGAGTGACACTACACTGGCAAGTATCTGGTGGGCTGCTGCTGCAATTATGGGCTTCGGTTTTAGTGCTGCTCACACTGCATGGCATTTCATTTTTATATTCATGCTGCGGGATTCAGTATTTTTATGAGAGTCACTGATATGGACATTTGATCCTCTCTCTACAATACCCTGATACTTTAAGTACTATGATTTGATCTAAAATTAGGAAGCTGCATATTTGACTTACAGCACATCTTTGGGATGTGAGATAAAACTTAACTACTCAGTAAAACCGAAAGAGACAAATGACGGCTTTGTAGACACTGTTCAGAAGGCAGTCCAGCAGAGAACTGAACTAGAGACTAGAGAACAGTGAAAACTACACAGCCATTGAATGCCATGCTGTGTGTTTGTTAAAGGATATACTAGAGCTGACACCATACCTCCAAACTGCCAAGATTTCTGCAAAATGTCCAAATTTTTCCTCATATTTTTGATGTGCTTCTCTTAAAATTTGTGTTTTTTTGGCAAACTACAAAGGATTGAAGTGACTAAATAATGACATACATTTGAATTTCAGACTTTTTACCCTTCAGAAAATGCAAGCTAACATAAAACCTGTTATTCTAACAACATTCTAAGTCTATCAGAGCAATATTTAAAATCTGTCCCTATTTTTTGGTCTATGGAGGCCACACAATTATGTAGTAACAGAAGCATGTGATTTGTCAGCAGATGAAGTCTGCCCGTTAATGTACCATACTATAAAATGCAATTCATTTTTTCAGTATTTCATTTTTTCTAATATTATAACTGATTTATATCTATCATTTGCATTCTTGAACTTCAATTTTGTTTTCTCAACCAACCATAAGACTATTTTAGGCATTGACAAAATTACCTATGGAATAAAATAAAAAAAATAAATAAATAAAATTCCCATATTATGTCTTTATGTCTGACCCATCATTTGACCATTATTACACACTCCGTTGCATAAACCTCAGACAGGTACTGTATGCCAGAATTTTCTTTCACTTCTTTTGGTACTAGTGTGTCCATTTCCTTTTGCCCTTTCTTTGAAGCCATACATATGTATTTATTATTTATTTATTTGCAGTTTGTTAACCGGCGAAGTCTACTGGGCTGTGATGAGCCTGTTTTCAGTGGAAACCTGAGGAGAAAAGCTCCACAGTACAATAAAAGCAATACAGTAGAAGAGAAATAACATCTTAAAGAAGAATTATACAATTGCAAATAATGGGTCATTAACACAGATGAGCACTAACTTCAAAAAAGTAGATTTGTACAATATCAAGCACATTTATTATTTATTTTTAACTCTGTTTATTTCCGAAGTTGATGCTTCATCAGTTTTAATGATCTTCTTGGCATAGAGCCATCTTCTAGCAATATGTCTGCCTTAGACAGATATTGACCTTCACATGGCATGAGAAAGAATGGTAATTCTTTTCTAATCACAGAGCTTCTTCCTCCATCACACACTTCATTTTAGTTTCTATACTGGCATCTCAAACTGATCTATCACCTTCAGATTTTCTCAGCTAATTCTGCCAATGTACAATTTATTTACAAGTTAAGGAGGAAAGGAGAAAGATAAGAGCACCACAGAAGGAGTGTGACTTATGGGTATGAGAGTGAGCGTTGAGAAAGGGAAGTGGGACATTTGTATGAAGATTCAAAAGAAGAGCATATTGTATGCAGTGTAAGTAAAGAGAGTTGAAGGGCTTCTGAAGCTAAATTATGTCTCTTTTCTTGTAGCATTGACACCTGCCTTCACTGTAGAAATGCTTGATTTGGTTTTGGAATGCTTGGAAGAATGAGGAGAAGATTACATTTAGTTTTGAAGAGGGGGATTCCCAGATCCAGTGAGTTTATGTTGAAAAAAATAATAATCTGCAATGTATAGTTTATTTCTAGGGATTAGTATAGAGGATACTTCCAGTGAATGGGATATAAGGTTACTAATCTGCTCCTGCTTAAAGCACCTGCACCTTCTCTGAGTTACCAGACTTAAGCTCAACATTGAAGAATTTATCGACCGCCACTTTAACTGTTACCCGTTTTTTTTTTTTTTTTTTTTTTTTTTTTACTGTACTGCAGTTCTTATAATATTACACTTTGTTGTTTTGTAAGGCTTGTTTGATATTTTATACTTCTGACATTCAAATGCTAAGTTGAATTAGATATGTAACCTACAGCTTTCATTTAGTAAGACGGTCTGATGCTGTCTTGTGTGTTAAGCCATATTTTTGTATATCCCTATTCTTTGCTTTATTTTACTTTTCTTTTTTGCTTTCATAATAACTTTCATGTTAATTTTCCTTTTATTGATATGTCTTTGTGTTATGTTTGCAGCCTCACTACATTTAGGCTAGTACCTGCTAGGAGTTCATCTCTCAACTGCATTTTTAATTGATTGGCCTGACCTCTGACTGTTCCTTTGGCTTTTATTTATATTACCAGACCGGACAACATCCCAGGCTGTGTTTTACATGAACTTCAGAATGAACTGGCTCCCTACTTAAGCACCATGTTCAATAATAGCCTCGCATCAGGCTTTGTGCCCACTGAATGGCACACAGCAACAGTTATCCCACTCCACAAAGAGGGAGCCACCACTGATCCCGGGAACTATAGACCTATTAGCCTGACGAGCCTGGTCTGCAAAGCCATGGAAAGTATCATCATGGAACTCATAAACAAAGACATTGGTAACCTCCAAACTCTGGATCCCACCCAGTTAGGGTTTGTGAAAGGCAGATCATGCCTCCTGAACCTGATCGACTTCTTTGAGGAAATCACCAAAGCCGTAGATAAGGGTAAGGTGGTTCACACAGCCTATCTTGACCTCGCCAAGGCTTTTGACACCATCCCCCATTCTGGAATTATAGCTAAACTCAATAAACTAGGCATAAATCCCTACATCACATGATGGGTTGCCAACTGTCTCACTGACAGAACCCACACTGTAAAAGTTGCAGACTCCAAATCTGACCTCAAACCAGTGAAAAGTGGAGTGCCACAGGGTTCCGTCCTGGGACCGCTCCTGTTTGGTATCTACTTCTCTGAAGTACAGGCTAACACAGAAGGCCTCTGGCTAACAAAGTTCGCAGATGACTGCAAACTAGGAGCCATAGTCAAGTCCCCAACTGAAGTGAACATCCTACAGAAGGGCCTCTCTGAGACAGATGCCTGGTGTCAGAGCCATGGCCTCAAGCTCAATGCCAAAAAGTGCAGTGTCATCCCCTTTGGTAAAAACTCTGTACCCATGAACTACCACATAGGCAGCAATCTACTTAACACGGAATGCGTGATAAGAAACCTTGGGACACAGGTGGACAGTAGTCTCTCCTTTGATAGTCACATTGCCACAGTAGTCAGGAAGTCCTTCTACGTGGCACACTTCATCATAAAAGGGTTCTCATCCAGGAAAAAAGAGGTCATTGTTCCCCTCTACTCGACACTCATTAGACCCACTATAGAGTACAATGCCCCTTTTGGAATGTACTTCACAAGACATCTGCAGCAGCTGGAAAGGCCACAGAAGTACCTCACAAAGAGGATTACTGGACTCAAACAAATGCCCTACACTGACCGCCTCAGAAAACTCCAGCTTTACTCCGTAGCATATCGCCTACTCAGAGGTGATCTCTGCCTAACATATAAAGCTATGTCAAACCTAGAGCTGTTGGACATGCTACACCTAAAGAAATCCCAATCCCTCTGAGCTACATGCTCTAGGGACCTAAACCTTGTCACCACAATAAACCAGACATGCTGGAGGGATATATTCCTATCCCAGAGACTTCCCATACTCTGGAACAGGCTACCCATCTATGTCAAGCAAAGTTCTTCATTAGCACTCTTCAAGAAAAATCTTGATGAGTGGATGGGAAATAGGAAATGCACCCCGGGGATCACTTCTGTGTCTCTGCTCGACAGTGGCACAGGAAAATAACTTTCTTGGGTGGCGTAAGCCAGGGAACCTTGTTGGCTAGGCTTGCGTAGGCCCTTGGGCCGATAGCCTAGTACCTACCTATGAACCTATGAACCTAGAAAGAGGATTACTGGCCTCAAACAGATGCCCTATGCAGACCATCTCAAAAAACTCCAGCTTTACTCTGTCGCATATCGCCTACTCAGAGGTGATCTATGCCTAACATACAAAGCTATGTCAAACCCAGAGCTGTTGGACATACTCCACTTAAAAAAATCCCAGTCCCTCCAAGCTACACGCTCTAGGGACCTAAACCTTGTCACCACAATAAACAGAATATGCTGGAGGGATAGATTCCTTTCCCAGAGACTTCCTATACTCTGGAACAAACTACCTATCTATATCAAACAAAGTTCCTCATTAGGACTCTTCAAGAAAAAGCTTGATGATTGGATGGGAAATAGGAAATCCACCCCAGGAATCTCTGTGGCTCTGCTCGACAGGGGCACAGGAATATAATTTTCTTGGGTGGCGAAAGCCAGGGTACCTTTTTGGCTAGGCTTATATAGGCCCTAAGGCCAATAGCCTAGTACCTACCTATGAACCTATGAACCTATGACCAGCATACTATCTGAATTATTTGAAAGGATCTTTTGAATAATTTGTGTGACTGATGTCCCAGCTTGTACAGCCTGATCCCTTACAACTGATTAGTGTATTTATCATGCCCCTTGCTCATGTAATCTGAATCTTCATGAGGCCCAGAAAAGGAATGGTGGGAATGAAAAGGGGGGGGGGGTGCAACATGCAGCAACTTCCTGCCTAAATGGGGAGGAAGAAGGGTGAAGGCTTAAGCTACTTTGGAAATAATGGTGGAAACCCAATGACCAGGTATTAACCTTTTCCAATTATGTGCCATTTCTGAGCCTAGATCAACAGCAACCCACACAAAGCAGGACAAATTAGCCTACACTGCATTCATAATTTGTCCTTTGACCCACTTCTCTCACAAAATTCAAAGCTCAGCTCATAGATTTTGTTACCATTTTCTTATTAAATACATAAGTTTTGTCATGGATAAAATCAAAATTTGTCAAACATGGAAACCATATAAATCTGAACTGCATAGTTTTCCATTTATTTGAAAGGCCATGCTGACCAGGTAACATCAAAACAGTTTCACACTCAATGACTAAAGTATGTTAGACTCTGGCCACACCAGATGTACCTATGGAAATGTGAGGGAAAAGTATTGTCAGCAAACAGAAATGTGGCATTGTTACAGGATAATATGTGCATATATCAACATGTACAGTAGCAACTGTGATACTCCCCACATTGCAATGTTCAATGTCATTTTATGTAGGCAAAATGAACTTTATGTTGAAGCAAAGGATTTTGAAGCACCTTTCAGTTATTAGGCTACAGGATGTGCATAATGCACTTTTTCAGCACACTATGAGCAACGTTGGGCATAATTTTAAGTTCATGGTTTTGCAGGTTATAATTGTCAACAATAGGGGGAGATATTGTGAATCATACTGGATATAGTGAGATGAAAGGGATAATAGAGCTAACAGCTCACAAACTTCCTGGTTTAAATTATGTCATTCCTTTAAAACCTGCTTTAAAAAGTAGGGTGCAATACTAGGCTGTGATTGGTTATCTATTGTTTAAATGTGAAACTATTAGAAATGTCAATTTTATCTGAAGAAGGGCCTGATCCCAAAAGCACTCATACATCTGTGATTTTAAGTCTGTGTTTTTATTAAAAGTCAAAGCTTATTCAGCCTGGTTGTCAGACTGCTCTTTATGTGCTTTACTTTTGGTTTATTTATGAGCAGTGAACCTTTAGTGGAGAACTCCATTACATACTTTTTTGCTGACTTATGGCATGATGGATGCTTGAGAGCTGGTGGTTGATGACAGGTTTGCTAGGAACTCCTTTGCAGCTGAGAGTGGTTATTCAGCTGCAGGCCCCCCACCATTGACAGCATGGTTCCTGGTCACAGCAGCAGCCCTTTGTTGTGCAGTATTTATCATATCCGTGGCCCGATGGTGGACCTGATCATAGCTTCTTTCCTGTAGCCTACTTGGTTTATGGATGCAATGAGGTAAGCCCACAGTTCAGCCCATTGTTCCCAATTCTGGTGACTCCTAGAAAGCAGGATATTGGGATGGAGCCTGTGCCCATCTACTATCACATTGTTTTTGGCAGCAGAAAAAGGTGGGTGCCTACATCTGTACATGGTGTCTGAAAGACAAGAACACATCACAGGACCATTATGTACACACCCTGCACATCCAAATTGGCCAGCACTATCCTCCAGTAAATACTACATGATACCCTGCCATCTATCAACACACTATGTATGTGGCTCTCAGCAACATAGTGGCAATAAATCTTGTGTTTTCCTACTCATCTTGCTTTTTCCTGCTACTTGCTGCTTGTTGTCTAAAGTGTTCAACTACTTCTGTTCTGTTGCATTTATTACTGCTTGTTTATAGCCTGTCTAAATTGTGTTATTGTAAGCCTATTACATTTGGTTTAAGCACTCAGGCTTTAGGCCCACCCCTTAGGTCTCCCTGAGCTTTCTCTCTCAGATTCTGACACATATGCAGGGACAATTTTCTACAGTTTCTCCTACCAGTCTGGTTGATATGGGCATGGTGGCACAGTGTAGCAACTGCATCATGTAGACAGACAACCATCTACTACCAACACCTAGGAACACAATTTGTGAGAGACGCAATTACATTAGGAACCTAGAGTCCATGTTCTCTCCCTCTCAAGCTAGTATACCTGGCACTGAAAAGGTTGTCAATACAATCACTACACCTCAAACATCACCCAAACCTACACAACACATATCCACATATGCAGAAGTCCTCAACATACACATACACAAACAAAGGAGACCTCCAAGGCAAAAACACACGTGATCTCCACAGCCCTCCAGAACATATAACATGCATATTACACACACCTGTGTCTCACTGCCACTAAGGCTTCACCATAAACCCAACATATTAGTCATAGGAGACTCCATTGTGAGACACACAGTTGTACCTCTCACCAGGCTGTATAAAGAGAAGGTCACAGTTAGTTGTCTGTCAGGTGCCAGAATGTGCCATATCACATAAGCACTGAAGTCTCTCACAAACAGCTAGTGTTATGACTCTGTCATAGTCCATGTTGACATGAATGACTTGAGACGTACCTCCTGGACTATATGAAGAGATACATGATTGAACTTGATTGAGCTCGCTGATTATGTATCCCGGGCAGGTATGTCCCTAGCCTTAAGCAGCATTCTGCCATCACCCAGAATGATACCTCAATACAAACAGGATAGCATTGACCTTAACAATTGTCTTAGTTTCAGGAGGCAGTCCAGGGGAATGTAGTACCTGACAGCCTGGGAAGATATGATCGACAGACCACAATGCTTTGCCAGGCATGGCCTGCATCTGTCTCACTTGGGCTTAAGGCTTCTGGCAAAGGTTCTTGCCTCCCCCATAGTGCCCTTTTTAAAACAACTGATGATATTAAAACTATCAAAATAAAAATGCCAACAAAATACAACGTAAAAATTGTGCTGCTAAACACTAGGAGTCTTAACATGAAACTGCACTCATTGCAAGCAATTGTCACCCTGTAAAATGCTGACATCTGTGCAGTCACAGGCACCTGGTTCACAGCTGTGGGGAGCACACCAGCAGCTGTGAACCAGGTGCTGGTGAGCTGCAGGGAGCACACCAGCCTTCCCTGTTTACCCACCCAATTATACATTCAAACCTCAAACTGTAGGCAGTAAAGCCAAAGGATGTGTAGTTTCAATATCTATCATGGGCATATACACCTCAAGGCTGGTCAAACAGTATGACACACAGGGGACTCTCAAGGTGCAGTTAACCATTGAAAAGACACATATTCAAATCATAGCTAGCTACCGACCCCAAAATCTGACTGAAGATGGCCATTCTGCCTATATGGACCTGTTCGACTGTATCAGAATTTAACCCTTTACCCCAATCCTGAGTGACTTTAACTACCCAAACATAGATTGGAAAAACTACCCATGCCAGAACACAAATGCCCAGGGATTCATCGATGTTGTCAATGCAAACATCTTTGAACAGTTAGATGATACTCCCACAAGTGATGGAAATATCTTGGACATGGTGTTGAACAACATGAGTAACCACTGCAGCAGCCCTACAGTATCATCCTCCCCAGTAAGATCCGATCATAAAGAGGTCACTGTTGAACTCCCCATCTCCCACAATACCCATCTAGCTAGGGTCACAGATAAACATGTCTCCAGAGTTGATTACAGCCTCTTGCGGTATGGTATAAACAGCTTCACAGCCCCCTCCCCCTGTGTAGAAAATATCCAAAAGTACACCAAAGCATTATACAAGCATGTCTATAGATGCATGGAATCAGGTATACCCAACAGGACTACATATCATCCTCTGCAAGGATAAGTAAACCTGTCTGGTGGACATCCACAATACATAAACTCTATAACAACAGGAATACATTGCTGTCTAAGACCAAGAAGGAGCAGGTGCCCAGTTAGAAGCAATATTGCCTTAGCTTTAACAAGCAAATAAGAGCACTACTGAAATCCTCCAAAGCAAACTTTGAGTTAAAATTGGTGACATCTACTACAGACAATCATAAGTCCTCCTTCACATATGTCCACAACCTCAAAGGAAGCACCCAGATCTGTTCAAAAGTGGTGGTCAAGGACACCACATCTACAACTGCCGTAGATATAGTGAACTTGCTGGCTGGCAGATGCAGTGAAAACTTCACCCCTCTATCCCCCCATCAGTAGACCAGGACATCCCTAGGACCTGCTTACTTCCCTGTACATAATTGCTCTCCCAAAGGCAATAAATACAGCCTCCATGGGACCTGATAACATCCCAGGCAGCATCCTACATGAACCCAGGCAGGAATGTGCAGCACCATTAGGCACGCTATTCAACTGTTTGTACAAAGGTGGAATGTCCACTGATCCAGGAAATTATAGACCCATCAGCCTAACTATCCTGTCTGGCAAGGACATGGAATAGATTATCATGTAGCTCATTAACAAGGACATCGTTGAACTCCAAACACTCGAGCCCACACAGTTTGGCTTTATCAGGCGAGATCATGTCTGTTGCATTTGGTCAACTTCTTTGCGACAGTCACCGAAGCCAAGGATGAGGGAAACACAGTACACACCACCTACTTTGAGCTGGTCAAAACCTTTGACACTATTCACCACTCAGCCATAATAGATGAACTCTCTCAATTAGGCATCAATCTATATGTTACCAGATGGGTAACAAACTGGTACACTGATAGAACCCACCTAGTCAAAATAGGGGAAGCCACCTCAAGCAGTATACACATTACAAGCAGAGTACCCCAGGGTTCTGTCTTGGGGCCTCTATTACCTGGGATAAACTTTTTCTGAGGTGCAGGGCAAAACCAGTGGGCGATGGCTGAGCAAGTTTGCAGATGACCGCATGCTGGGTGCTGTCACCAAATCCCCTAGTTATGTAGACATCCTCCAAGAGGGTCTCACTCAGACAAATGACTGGTGCCAGAAACATGGCCTCATTCTGCATAACACACGTCATCATCCCGTTTGGGGAGAGTGATGTCCCCACAAATTACCACATGCATAATAATGTCCTAAGCATGCAATCAGTTATAAGGGATTTGGGAACACAGGTTGATAGCAACCTGACTTTTGATCAGCATGTTGCTTCTGTTGTATGGAAAGTCTTCTACATGGCCAACCTCATCACTAGGGGTATCTCATCTAAGGACAAAGATGTCATAACATTCCTGTATTCCTCCTTTATAAGGCACATTATTGAATAAAATGCCCCTTTCAGCATGTACCTCGCAAAGCACATGCGGCAGCTGGAGAGACCACAAAGGTTCCTCAATAGGTATATCCAGGGCCTCAAACATCTACCATACACAGATAGTCTAAAATCCCTATCACTATTCTCAGTTTCATACAGACCCCTCAGAGGTGACCTCTGTCTGGCACACAAGGTGATCACGAACCCCTCCTTGATGGGACTGCTGCATATCCGCAAGTCAAGCTCCACTCAAGTAACCTACACGTGTGCCCTCAACCTGGTCTGTGACATCAACAGGACTTGGTGGTGGGACAGATTTGTGTCCCAGAGACCCCCACATCTGTGGAATACACTCCCCCTCCATGTCAAGCAGAGTATCTGATTATCTCTTTTCAAGTGCAACCTGGATAACTGGCTGGGGAAGATGAAATACACCCTTGGGATTTAACCTGTGTTCCTGTTGGACTGGGGTATCAGGTGCTGACTTGTATAAACATAGGCTAAACTCTTGGCTAGGCTTATAAGGGGCTCAGAGTCAATAGGCTAGTAACCTTGTATGATCCTATGAATACCGGATATGGCCCTGTGTGCTGTGATGGGCTGTGTTATCATGTCTTCACTCCTATCAATGCTGTTTACTGTGGTGTGTCACCTATGGGCAACATCCTAGTACCATGTCATACAGCCACCGTCCGACAAATAGGCAGTGTTACAACAAGTATATTTGGACAGTCCAGCAACATCTGTGTGACACAATGACAGAAAACACTGCAAAAGTTCTGTAGGCTATCATCACTGTATGTGTCTGACTTCTGTAGTACACAGATTTTTGCGGAATGTGTACATGTGCCCGAAATATGTGGACCCTATGCCAGACAAATGATGTCTGTCAAATGGTTGGACAATACGTAATGGTTGTTCTCCGAATGTGGGGAATCTGGATGTCATACGCTAAAACCCTCAGAAAACAGTTATGGTACAGTAATAGCTATTATGGCATTCATTCCCTTACCTTGTAAGCACGATATGTACACTATGTCACTGAGGTCGAGTCTGTGTCTCCCCACTACTACTGACTATGACCTAAAGTCCCACTGTGGGGGTCACCAGGTATGCTAGCCATAGCTCTCAATCAATGAGATACAGATGCCCATTACACAGTGGCCTAGCCAAAGTACATCTGGGCCAGTCAGGACACTATTGTCTAACACACAATCCAGCAGCATTTGTACAGGAGCTGACCATTGTAAGAGAGACTGAGGCAGAGTTGATAGGGAAGCCAGCTACATGTCATTCCAAAATATGTATTACAGATCTACTGTTGTCCTCCATATTCCCCATAACTGCATCCTCCCATCTGCATCCCCTTACATGAGGACTTATATTACAAACCTGGTAGAGTGCTGTGCTCCTTTTTCTGCAAAAATCCTGAAGAATAATGATTGTGCTATTACAGTCTGTCTTTGTAAAGAAAGTCACAGACCTGTTTAACATAGGCAGCAGCTTGTCTTTTGTATGTAATGCTCATGAAAGGGTGATTCCCTGTGCACCAACCTGTGGCTCAGACTTTCTAATTGCATCCAGAACAGCTGGGTTGCACTTTCATTAACCAATGGCATGGCACAAGAGTGCTATATGTAAGGCCTTCCTGTAGGTCTTGGCCCCTTTCCTAGTCTGTGAGATGGACATTATGGAGGTGTGGAGAGTACAACATTGCAGAGGTTAGGTAGAAATACTGTCCACTGTTGGGATTTATGTGGTATCTCCACAGTTTTGCATGCTATGTTTGGATATTGTGAAAACACTTTCTGATTATGTGGCAGTTTAGTGTTAAACAATGTGGGCTGAGATCAGTAAGGGGGAAGGCAGATGTGAGTGTCATACTTTATACGCATCGGAATATGCATGTTGCTGCTGTATCTGCTGGTCTGTCAGCTGTGTATGTTTGTAGAGGAAGACTGTGACACATGCCTCCTTTGTTTGAGCTTTGCTCCCCACCCCCATCACTTTATGTATGAGTGTTGTGCAGATCTCTTGTTGTAGGTGGTTGTTAGGTATGGTAGGTCTGTAGCAGGTTGCTGAGCATACTGCCGCATATGTTGCAGGCTGCAGCTGCTGTGTTTTGCCCAGTGGTCATACTGGGGAGTGTGACCACATTGGAGGACAGCAAGCTGTATATGTCAGTGAGGGACCATTGTCAGCTCTGTCATTACAGAATAGCCAAGGTGAGGGTACCCATAACATTCCAGGTGATGCATGTGCTTCAAGTACATATGGTATGTAATACTGCTATTCAGAGAGTGTTAGGCAGCATTTAGGAAGCCTATACATATTTGTGCAATGTGTCCCTGCTTTCAGGCCTTTGATGTGCTAACATGGGTAGTGGTGAATGCAGAAACAGCAACCACTTCTGCTTAAAACTGCAGGGATCAGTCGTTTATTTGTTGTATTCACAAGCATGTACATGAAGTGTAACTGACTTGAATCAAACCCAGGACTGTGGGTGGAAAAATGTACAGCATGCTAAGAATGTAACAGACTAAGCTACTGAGTCAATACTATTGCAGATGTATTTGCAAGATATATGGGCATGCATGCAGTCTGTTGCACAGGATTCCCATAAGCATGTATGTTCAGATGGGTATGACGTGTGACACTGACGTCTCCATCATAATCTTCTAACACCAATCTGTACTGACTTGCCAGTACTTCAGCACACAGACTAGGTTTTGTGACAACCTCGCCAAAAGTAGGTGGCACAACTGCGGATATTCTGCAACAGTCTGTGCAGTTGTCAGCTAAACCTGACATCCTAGTCCTCATGTACATCCATCAATATTTATTTGGATGTGTACTGGTTTGGTTTCTGCATCACAGTCCCAAGTACACTGTCAATTTTCCCATTATATGTACAAGCAGTGTGTCACTGGCAATCAGGATATGTCAATGGAAACACCTGTTTTCTTCAGAGATGAGTGGCCTAATGGGACAATGCACTACGTTGACAGTGTCATGGGTTTGAGACTTGGGAGAGGTGAGTTTTTTGCAGATGTGCCTGGCAGTGTTGGAAACAGAGAAGGTGATTAAGGCAGTTTTAAGTAGTTTTAAGTGGGTTTTCACAGGTTTGTGTGATGCACCATGATGCAACACACCACTTAGCTCTGTTTACACCCGTGCTAATTTAAAAAAAATGTAAAGAAAAAAGAGTTGATAGGAAAATAGTGAAATGGGAGCAAGCAGGGGGAAAAACATAATAAAAGGCAGGTAGGGATGTGCAGGACTGGTGTAGGAAAGGACCATAGCTCTCTATTTCTTCTACAACAGGAGGTGTGCAGGTTGCAGACAATTTGGAATCTGGAGCCTCTGAGAGCATTCTAAATATGTTGATTGATGCATTTAATGATTAAAGTGTGTCCAGTGGACATGAGTACGAAATGGAGAGCTATGTATGAGGCAATATTTTTTTTTGGGATGGATGCCCATTTTTTTTTAAGGAGAGTGGAATATTAGGGAAGGGATATAGGTACCTGTGGGGAGGTAAGTTGGGTAGGAGAGGTACCATTTGCAAACAGACAAGACAGACAAGACAGCATGCAGGGGCTGTGTATGACACATGAGGGAGGTAAACACCTTGGACAGGGAGGGTGTTATGGATTCAGAGAGCCATGTGCCCCCAGACAGCAAGAGTGAGACTGAGCTCCCCACCCATGAGCAGTCAACATTGCACCTTCAACTCCAAAGGTGGCTGTGCTGGGGGCTGGGCACAGGGACCAGCCTGCCCCTCCAGGTTGGCCCATCTACCCTCAATCCAGTGTAGACAATCATCCAAACCATGATGGATGATCCTACTTACCATCCCTGGTAGCTGTTGATGAGTGACAACTCTCTCTCAGTGTCCACTCCCGGGGGAAGAACCCCATCCCCTGAGGCAGTTCCACCCATAGG
This sequence comes from Protopterus annectens, assembly GCF_019279795.1. Taxonomy (NCBI): domain Eukaryota; kingdom Metazoa; phylum Chordata; order Ceratodontiformes; family Protopteridae; genus Protopterus; species Protopterus annectens. The sequence goes on along the minus strand of NC_056731.1, from coordinate 1,068,355,810 downwards.
CAGTGTAGGACCAGTGGAGGGGGTGGCTTCAGTTTGGCTCCCAGACATTCTGGTACCCAGTGCCATGGCTGGCTGAGGTAGGGTAGGTGGAACACCAGGAACCAGCCTTCCCAGTCAAGCTATGGTGTTGAGGTTTTTCAAACTGTATTGGTTAGTAATGAACAGAACATTTTAATGTTAGTTGTAAAAGCATCCCAGGATGTTGCAAATAACTCAGTAAGATAACATTGCATAGCATATGGAACACAACAATAAGTGGGATAAGAGTCAGTATTGTAACAGCATTCCAGTAACAGTTACGGCAAAAAGCCAACATCACAGGTAATTCAACAAGGTATGTTAGTATACAACCACAGTAATATATAACAATAATAAAGCACAAGGCCCAACATAACATTTTGAGAACAACATGTCTGAAGTCTAAACCATGTCCAATGTATAACAATAATAAATTATGATGTAGATATGGGTTGAGGGAGACAGAAAGACATTCCATTACTACCAATATAGGCTATATTGTTTGCAGCAGTACTCTTATATGCTCTACAAGTCTGCACTTACTTTATGTATACAAGTGCCCTATAGCTTCTGTAGTATCTACATATCTCCAAGCTACCCACATGGGATGATATGGGCCAAACTCTAGCGCCTACAGGTACACAACTAAAGGGGTCTATCACATATCAAGGGAACATGTGACTACCAGGTGTACTGTGTACTGATGTAGTGTGACTGTGCTATTGAGATAAATCAAGTGGCTGATAAATCTGTGTCCAAGGGATTTGGCAACAGTGATCACAGTCCGTGACAGCATGACACTTGAGAGACATGTATCATGCATAGTACCGAGAGTTTACCCTTATCATGCCATCCTTGGCAGGCATGGGGTTAGACTATCAGCAGATATTCACAGACACACCAGGCATACAGTCATACCAAGATTAAACAGTTTTATTTGTTTTAATAACTTGTATTTTTTGAGCTTTTATTTACTGAAGTCTTATCACCTTGCTGAGCAATGCTGTTAACACTCTGGTGCATCTGAACACGCAAATTAGTAACCTATTCAAACAGCTACTACAACCATTTATTTGCCTGTAGTTCCTGTGAAGAAAACATCTGTTAACAATACATAACTGTTTCTATTCATATTTAGTAGTACTTGTCCCTGGATTTGAACACCGGTCTTTCTGTGACAAAATCTATATCATACCTAGTGTTCATCAAACTGAGCTACTGGAGCACTGCTGAATGTTGATTAACTAATATATGCCTAGAGCTCACCTGGTAACAAACTGTGACCTGGTAATAGAGGTAGAGTGTTATACAAGACTGCAGTGACACTTGAACACACATGCATGAGATTCATGCATGGCAAAAATAGTAAATGAACTGTGTATTAATGTGTAGTAATACTTGGAATGCAGATGTACACAATTCCTCTAGAGGGAGGGAATATGTTTGATGTGTACAGACAACATCGGAGTGCTGGGTTGCCTACCTGACTCATATATAGTTGCAGATGGTATATTTGCAGTCTACAGCTATTACAGTTTCATACATGCCTGCAGTAGTGTAACTAAGTTCAGGAATGCATATAGCTGAAATGCAATGGTTAACACAAGACAATCCTGACAACATTGGAGTGCTGGGTTGACTACCTGACTTATTAGCAGATCTCATATTTGCAGTCTACAACTATTACAGTTTCATACTTGCCTGCAGTAGTGTAACTAAGTTCAGGAATGCATATAGCTGAAACACAATGGTTAACACAAGACAATCCTGACAACATTGGAGTGCTGGATTGCCTACCTGACATATATAGTTGCAGATGGTATATTTGCAGTCTACAACTATTACAGTTTCATACTTGCCTGTAGTAGTGTAACTAAGTTCAGGAATGCATATTGCTGAAACACAATGGTTAGCTAAGACAATCCTGAGATAAACAAACTATTATACATTAGCTGTTACTATTCTAGGTTCAGATATTAGTGCAGAAAAAATATCATAATGAATTATATCTTGTAGTACAGTTCTACATCTACACTTTAGCAAAACAGTCTTTATCAGCTAACCTTCAGTCACTTGCAGTATTATTCTTGTGTTTACTTCACAGCTCTTGTAATACTGAATTTCTGGAACAACAGCCCAAAATACACACATTTTGCACAACACAGTTTTATTAGGGTTGACATCAAGCAGTGATTGGTATACATCTAACAGTCCTTATTGATGAACACTTCAGATAATGCAGGTGTTGCAAGATAGCTGTAATTCCACAATTTATGCAGTGATCACTTTATTTCCTTAACAATTATGAATGCAGTTGAACTTTATTTCCTTAACATTATGAATGTAGCTGAACTTTATTTCCTTAACATTATGAATGCAGTTGAACCTTATTTCCTTAACATTATGAATGCAGTTGATTTTATTTCCTTAACATTATTAATGCAGTAGAAACATTTATTTCATTAACATTTAATGCAGTAGTAACTTTATTTCCTTACCATTAGCAAGTCTCATGCTTTCATCTATATTGAACTGTACCTGGCATTACTCACTTATATCAGTCCAGGTTTATGACCACATTCATTGCATTACACTCAGAATATACCTACTGGCGGTTACTATTGTACTCTTTCTTATTTATATGACTATATATTGCAAGCTATATCTGTACTCACCACACTCATGGCGTAACCTGGCCAGGCACCCTGCATGGGCCTCCAGGCTGTGGGCTCTCTCCACTGCAGCTATGGGGAGAGGAAAAATACCATTATGTGTACCTGTCTATTAAACATGCAGATTAGTTATTGGTAAAGCAATGCTAACAATACGTACAAACTGGAGGGACATTCCTGTCTCTAGCATCTTAGATCCAAGTGGCCAAGAGAGCCCCCTTCCTATGTTTCAGATCATCAAAATGGTGATGCACCTGCTCATCTGTGTAGGAGATACCCGTTGCACTGGTGAGGTCACGTGCCACCCAGTCCCAGGCCTACAATTTGTATTCTGAGCCCTAGTACTGGCCCTGCAGCAGCCAGATGTCATGGTCTTTTACAAGGAGTCCACCATGACCCTGGACTTCAGAATGCCCCAGCGCTGCACACGGATGCTCGCACTCTCTTTAGCTACTGCCATTGTTTCTGTACGGATCAAACTCCAAGAGGTTCTGGCTGTATTCCCACCTGTTCAGCTTAAATAAGGCTGTTTTCCCACCATTTGCCACAATTGCGCCATTTTTAAAAATGTAGTGCTTTGCTTTGCACCATGCAAACCCGCTGAGCTCAGCTGAGCAGTGCTTAGACTGGCAATGCTTAGAAATGCTTAGTGGTGTGCAAACCAGATTAGCTGGACTGAGCAATACTTAAACGGGCATTGCTTGGCAGAGATTCACACCACTAAGCAATGCGCAAACCAGCCAAGCACTGCTAAAATATTCCTGATTTAAGCAGTGCTTGTCTATGCTTAGCTGTGCTTAGAGGAGCTTAGCTGAGTGCAGCACTGCAGGATTTAATAATATATACTTGCAGAATGAATGTTTAATAAAATGTCTCTGCATACACACAATATTCCATCAAGGGTGTAAACATACTCATGTGTATTTAGAATATAATCACACAATATTTAATTGTGACTTAAAATAATTCTCAGAATGTATATTTGCAAAACAACCTGTCTGTGTATTCTAACTCTGCACCTACTGAACATGAGGCTGTCACTCTAACCATTCAACAACGTAGCCATGTGAAATACTGTCCTACGTTTACATATATCTCTCCACTACTTTTAAGCACTGCTAAGCACCACGCTGCACAAACTCACTTAGCTATTCTTAAACCTGACCTTTCCTAAATAATTAAATGTATTTGGTTTCCATTTTTTAGATGTCAAGCACGTGTCCATTGCTAAGTGCTGTGCCTCACAAAAAATGTATTAAATGATTTCAATTCACTGCTTTGACAGTGCAGGGGATGTGTTACTCATCTCCAGACATAGTAACACACTCCCTACACTGATTCAATCACAGTGCTACTCAGATCTCCATCAGTAGCGTGCCTTCATTAATATGCAAGTTGCACTGCTGAGGAGGATCCACATACATGACCATGGTACCTTCTGTGTAAGTCTTCCACTATTCCTACATAGATTTTATTAAATCTAGGTAGGTCTATATGAATAAATTAATGTATTATCCTTTCCTTGTTTAATTGTAGGTAAGATTAAAGAAAATTTCCATGACAGAGGCATTATTTTGACACTTTGAATTATCCAAAAATGTCACTCAGTAATTCTAAAATGCATGTGCTTCTTTAATCTCTATGTCAGAAATTTAAATAGCTACTTTTTTGTTCAGTCTATGCCAGATGCTATCAGTGGGTGTTAATAGTCTATGCATTGTTCTGGAGTTGGGTTTTTAATTCCTTAACTAGTAAATTAATTCAGGTTTATTAAAATGAGTGCATTTTCATCTCTTTCTTGGAGCTTGCCCCTTTCTTATTACAGTTTTGAAATACTTACTGCTGTGGCATAGACTCAGCTGGGATATTCTTTTGGAATATATTCAAGATAGGTGCAATATGAATTCTTCACAGTGGAAGAACAATATAATGGTCATGCATAAATAGACTTATTCAAAACCTATGTACTTGGTTCAGAGATACTGGGTAATATATGTTTAGCCTGTCTGAGCTACCTTCCTCTCCGGATCTATTATTTTGCTCTCATCATTACCCTTGTGTGTCCCTCCTCCTTATCTTCTTATCTTAGTAAATTATTCTCCACTTCTTTCAAATACTCTTCAGCATTTCTTTATACAAGGTGAGGAGTAACACAACTCTGTCACGTACTTTACACAAAGAAAGATCTTGATTATGCATATGGTTTTACTATAATGTAATAATAATCCATGCTATTGTGTGCTTATCTCATGTCTATACTATTGTAAACAAACTCCCCTGACTGTACTACTTAGCATTATGTTTAAGTGTATTATTAGCATATGTTTTATACATTAGATAGTAAGTTTTAGATATAAATTTTCCTTCTGTAATTAATGTATTTTGTAAGTCCACTTTTTTATTATCTGTTTCTCTGATGTATTTCATCATTTATTGTTACATGTTTGATATATGTGTCATGTTTAGCCACATTGGCTTGAAATGTGGCTGAATAGGATTCTGGAACCATTCCACTTACCCAGCTAACAGAAGTTGCATAAATAAATAAGTTCAGACTAATCTGCATTCATAGAGTTTACCGTATGTGATCTTCATTAAGAAACCATCATCTTACATGGGCATAGAGGCCAGCCAGAAGACTAAAATACTGTGATTTTTGAGAGGCTATAGAAAATGGAGTGTTAGCTAAAGTTTCTTAGAATTTTCTCCAGATACCATCTAGATTAAAGTAATGGGTGAAATCATTAATTAGGTCAGTGTTTCTGCAGAGCTGTTTTGAAGGATGGTAGGTGATACTTCATAATGGGGTTTATAACCCAGTCCAATTATCTGTACACTACATAGAAATCAGAAGGAGGCAGAATGCTAAATGCTATCAAATGGCAGACTTTACAGTCTTCTTCTGACATCAAGGAAATGTAATGTGTATTAATGCAAGATACAACTAAACAGTGTTCAGGACTTTAACATTATATGTATAATTAGGCTCCCTTTTGAAATGCTGGCACTTGAAATGCCACGTGCTGACAAGATGAACAAAAAAGACAGAAAATCCAGGATAAGAGTGAATCATGAAGATCACTCTTCTGATTTAAACTGCTTTTTTGCAGGGGGGCAAGACCAGTGCACCCCTTCACCTTCCAAATTTATATATACCAAATTCAAGATCACTACACCTTGGAAGAAAAAGAATATTATGGGAGATGGACATCTTGGGTTAAGTATATGTAAGTTCTTTCTTTTGGCTAGTCAGTTCCTGAGTTTTGGGACTTGATCTACCAGGTCCCAGCACTACAAATGGTTAGCATATAATTACAGTGGAGTGATTCATAGGTTCACAGGTGTATACTAGGCTAATGGCCCTGGAGCTTTTGCAAGCCTAGCCCATAAAATTACCCTGGCATCATGTCACCTGACATTCGTTCCTAGTGCCTCTGTTAAGTAGAGCCACTGGAGTGATCCCTGGGGTGAATTTTCTATTTCCCATCCACTCATCAGGATTTCTTTTGAAGACGGCCAGCGAGGTGCTCTACTTGACATGTATGGGAAGTCTATTCCATAGTGTGGGCAGTCTCTGGGTTATGAACCTGTCTCTCCAGCATGTTCTGTTGATTGTGGTAATGAGGCTGAGGTCTCTGGAGCGTGTGGTGTGGAGGGATTGAGATTTCTTTAGATGTAGCATTTCCAACAGAGCTGGGTCAGACATGGCTTTGTAAGTCAAGCAGCGATTGCCTCTAAGTAGGTGATATGAGACAGAGAATAGTTGGGTTTTTTTGAGTCTGTCTATATAGGACAAGTGTTTAAGGCCTATAATCCTCTTTATGAGGTACTTTTGCAGCCTCTCCAGTTTTTGCAGGTGTCTAGTGAGGTACTTGCCAAATGGGGCATTGAACTCAATGATTGGCCTAATGAGGGAAGAGTAGAGGGAGACAATGACCTCTTTTTTCCTGGATGCAAAACCATTAGTAATGAGATGTGCCACATAGAAGGACTTTCTGACCACAGTGGCAACTTGGCGGTCAAAAGAGAGGTTGCTGTCAACCTGTGTTCCCAGATATCTTATAATGGCTTCTGTGTTTTGTGGATTGCCATCAATGTGGTAATTCAAAGGAATCAGGTTTTTCCCATGGGGGATGATGACACATTTTTTGGCATTGAGCTTAAGGCCATGTTTCTGACACCAGTTGATATTGTCATTGAGGCCTCTCTGTAGGATGTCAACATCACTTGGAGAGTTAATAATAGCTCCCAACTTGCAATTGTTTGTGAACTTTGTCAGCCAGAGCCTCTTCATGTTGGCCTGGACTTCAGAGTATTAGATACCAAAGAGAAGAGGACCCAGGACCAAACCCTGTGGGACTCCACTCATGACTGGTCGGCAGTCTGACTTGGAGTCAGCTACTTTCACATTGTGGGTTCTATCTGTGAGCCAATTTGCAACCCACCTAGTGATATAGGGGTTGATTCCTAGCTTAGTGAGTTTTTCTATGATTCCTGAATGGGGAATGGTATCAAAGGCCTTGGTCAGATCAAGGTAGGCTGTATGAATCACCTTGCCTTCATCCACAGCTCCGGTGATTCACTCAAAGAAGTCAACTAAGTTGAGCAAGCATGATCTACCCTTCACA
>NC_056731.1:1068333492-1068343492 GCF_019279795.1 Protopterus annectens | reverse complement strand
TATATATATATATATATATATATATATATTATATATGTGTGTGTGTATTTAGAAATATTTACATATATATATATATATATATATATATATATATATATATATATATATATATATATATATATATGACCATATATACATGCAAATGCCTACATCAACACATATATATGCACCGATATGTCTACATATACACAGCAAGGTACATATATGTACGCAGATATTTAGCTATGTAGGTATATACGGAGATAGCCATACATATATAAGCTGATATATATATTTACATAGGTATATGTGGTCATACATCTGTAGATAGTAATGGTAGATTAACAAAAACAGATATGTTCACATGCACAGGGTAAGATACACCTGTGTGAAAGTGCATAACCACAACCAATGAGAATACAGCCACAGCCACAAATGGCAAGCTAGCATAATATTACAGTATATGGACTATCTGTTCAACAACATCATCATATGTGCCACTCACACACTAACCCTACATATACTGGGCCACTACACAGTTTGGTCTGATGGTTGACTGTGGTATGGGACATGTGTGTGTATGGCCCTACAAACATGTAAGCCAATATGGTAACATACAGTGGAGCAGCATGTAACATCAGATAGGACAGGACATAGGATGTTGACAACTACCACAGTCTGTACACAGGCCAAGGTACATATTAACAATACACACACTGTCGACATTGACTATAAGTATTGTACAAACAGCCACAGTATGTCCAGGTTATATCATCAAGTATAGCTCCTACTGTACATAACATGTGCAGCAGTCTGATATCTCCCTGGCTTGTTATCAGATATGATGACAATCATTATGGTGTGCAGCACATATGCACCTCTTTATGCATGACATATGTGCAAAGGTTGACAGAGTTGTGGCTGGAAGCACATACACAGGGCCAATATTGACATGTTGCTGTGATAACCTCATACATTTACTGTTGTAACAGGGTTTGTTGCAACATATGTCCTATGAGGGATAGTCGGTAGCTGTCACGGCTTTCAACATTTGTAGACTGCAATCCTCACACTACCTTTTACAGTCCACAAATAGATGCTCCATGGGTAACACATGAAACCAAAGGCACAGCACACTGCCCAGTCTGCAGATGACCCTGCAGATGGGGATTCCTCATAAACATAGAACTGACATGGCAGGTGTTGAGACATGTAGAACAGCCATATCCACACAAACGCTGTTAAACTAACATTACTCAAAATGCAGCACTTACAGTCTGTAGTCAGGTCAGGCACATCCCCCTCCTGTGTGTTGCCCTGTTTCCACAGTGTATGTTGTTAGAGGTAAATCCCCAATCCATCTCAGATGCTGTTTTCCAAACAAGAGATCTAGTTCCTGCTCACAGTGAATGAAAAGGGCCAACACCAACATGATGTACCTAGATATTGGAGTGTGTTTCCATGCAATTGGCTATGGGAATGGTACCACAGCTGTTCCACATGCAATCAGCTAGGGGAGGGCTGCAATTTGTGCAGAGGCCATCAGCTGATCATGAGCATCACTTAAAATACACATGCTGCTGCCTATGTAAAGCAGGTGTAGGTCTGCACATCCACCAGGGAGGGAGTGGGAAAGGCAGGCAGAGGCAAAGACAAGTCAGGGAGGGGTGAGAGAGTAAAACCTGAGCATGTTTGTACATACCAGCACAGGTACAACCTCTGCCAACTATGTTGTGCTGTCAAAGTTCTATGCAGTTATTGGATGCACCACATAGGTTATCTATTGTGGAGTCCACAGAAAATATATGTGATGGTGAGTGACATCTACAGCAGGGATACGGTAGGTGATGTACACGTGCCCTGTCTGCATGAATAGGTGCCAGCATTAACACAGCCACACTCTCACAGGGACACACACACTGACACATGTGGCAGGGCCAGGATTACAACTGATCAGTAGTAGGATTGCCACAACACATCACTGTGCAGGTATCACATGCGGCACATGGGTCATATGGTGGATGTATGGGCAAAGGGTATGGGGAAGTGTCTGACATCAGACAGTATGCTTCGGTATGCCAATGGGAGTGGTTGGAGGGAATGTGGATGTCAACATACGCACCATGCAACACACACACAAATACACAGGGTGCCAGTATTGACATGCATGGGTGCATGTCTGCACGGGTGTGAGGTGTTCGACTGTGACAGATGGCTGTACAAGGCTAGGCGATGGGTATACCTTGGCATCAGGCCACATGACAATGATCTGCATTGTGGCTCAGGGCTGTAGTGTCTGCATTAACACACATAAGTGAATATTTATCCCCATCCTGTCATCTGTGTGACTCTTGTGTGTGGCCAATGCTGTGCATCGATTGCCATGTATGTTTTCCTTAGTCCATGACATGGATGGTGTCTGGGATGTGCACACCTCCCACATGCATGCACAGTGACATTTGGAACTATACCTGGGGTGTCTGGCCCATGTTGTGAACACAGATTATCATCAGATGTGCCAGTCTTGCCCACCTGTGCCAGGAACTGGTAATGGGCAGCAGGTTTACCCTGCACCTACATTGATAGCATGATAACAGCATTCCCTGGTGTTAGTGGCATCTGTCAATACAGGGCATATTGTCAGGCATGGTATGTCCTTTGTTGGTCACATGTGATGGCACTACAGGTGTTGCAGGTGTCCATTGAGGAACATGGGAAAGGTGCACTGTCTGCATGTACGTGCATATTGGACAGATGGACAGGGTGCCATGCCCTCTGTAGCCCACAGCTATCACCCTATAATTACTATCAGTGGCCAATATGCAGTGTACTATCCACATATTGGCTGTTGCCTAGGCATGTGTCTGTGTATGAGACATGGGTTGGGAGTATGCTCTGGGTAATGCTGGGGTTGCTAACTGCGATTGCCTGGCCTTGGTGTCACATGTATGGGTATGGCTTTGCACCCCAGCCTCTCAGCTATTTCACATCTGTTATCCCTGTACAGTGGACATTGTGATATATAGTAGGGCCTCCATATAAGGAATATGCAAAACCCACTCCACATTAGCCACACACTCACAACCACCTGCACACAGGATATGAGTTACAAACACACACATGTCATGTCTGGGAGTACAGCCCCTACCCAACTAGTTTATTACACTACACAGTTATAGTACGTACCACGGAGATTACTAGAGTACTCTTTCCCCAAAGGTGTATATCACACTGGATGACATCAGCAGGATTGCCAAAGTAGGCCACTCGAATTGTAGTGAGTGTGACTAGCCTAAAATGCATTGCTCCCTACACAGACAGTGACACACACACACAAAACTTGGACAACCAACATGGATGGGTATAGAACCCCTAACAGAGGTCTATATCACTCTACAGCATGGAGCTGTTATAGGACACACCATGGAGATTACATGCGAGTTCCTTCCCCAAAGATGTATTTCACAATGAATGACATCAGCAGGATTGCCAAAGTAGGCCATTTGAAATGTACTGAGTGTGACTAGCCTATAATGCATTGCTCCATACACAGATATTGAAACACACACAAAACATACAGAACTGCCATGGGTGGGGATGGAACCCTACCACAGTTCTAAATCACACTACAGCAGTATGCAGTTATGGTACGTGTGACAGAGGTTACTGGACTACAACCTTCCCATAGGTGTATTTCTAGGTGGGTGACATCAGCAGCCTTGCCAAAGTTGAGTATATGAATTGTAAGGAATGTGAGTACCCTAAAAAGCATTGCTGTCTACAAAGAGAGAGTCAGACAGACAAACACTTGTTATGTCTGGAATTAGAACACCTACCTAACTACTTTATCACACTACAGCAGTATGCAGTTACAGGATGAACTACGGAAATTACTAAGCTACAACCTTCACAGAGGTGTATTTCTAGGTGGGTGACATCAGCAGCATTGCCAAAGTTGAGTATATGAATTGTAAGGAGTGTGAGTACCCTAAAAAGCATTGCGCTCTACACAGACAAACACACACATGTTATGTCTGGAATTAGAACATCTACCTAACTACTTTATCACACTACAGCAATACGGAGTTATAGGACATGCTACATATATTACTGAATTATAGCCTTCCCAGGTGGGTGACATCAGCAGCCTTGCCAAAGTTGAGTATATGAATTATAAGGAGTGTGAGTACTCTAAAATGCATTGCTCTCTACACAGTCAGACATATACACAAACACACACTAGCCAGGTCTGGGGTTAGAACTCCTACCTAACTAGTTTATCACACTACAGCAGTATGCAGTTATGGGACACACCACAGAGATTACTGTGCTATAGTTCTATCAAAGGTGTATTTCACATTGGATGACCGCAGCAGGCTTGTCATAGTGGTGCTATGGGGAGGGCAGTGTGTGTGCATGGTCCATAACCCATTCATCTAGGGGTTGACACGCCACATGCTGGCACACACGGGGTCATATTTCACAGGTACATGTATACAGCTGCTAGATGACTACTTCCTTGTCCAGTCATGTTGCACAGCTGACACATGCACCACATAACCTGTAATGCTGACAGATACTGGTGGCTAGTATCTGCAGTGAGTGACATCTGCACCTCATGTGTTTGGGGCCCTTTGGCTGTGTGCTGGGTGGGACAGGCCTGGATGGCTCCTTGTCACAGTCACCCTCTTCCACACATCTATGTACGTATACCTTTGTCTTATTATAGTGTGTTGTCCTGACATATATGTCTGTATTCCTATCTGCTGTGTGTGCAAGGCATGAGTGGTGCATACTGATGAGTGTCTGCACTAACATCTGCAGCTGCCAGATATGTCTGGTCCACTGGTGTTTGCAGACATGGCCTTCATGTGTTTAGGTGTGTGATCATGCCCAGTATGACCTTTCAGTTTGTTGCTGACTGACATTGCCTTAATTTCTCTGTGTGTGTGAGCATGCCCAGTATGGCCATCTGTATTGAATGTGTGGATCATGTCCAGGTAGTTTGGGCTGCAGTGCTGACCTTTGTGTTGTACGCCAACAGGTAGCATGCTGTCTCTGCAGGGTATCCATTGATCATTTGGCTTTGACTGTTACTACATTTCTGCATGGCAGAGGGGGCACACCTGACTGTTTCTACATTTCTACACAGGAGTGGGGGGCACACCTGACTGTTATTACAATACTATGTAGGATGTGGTGGACATACGTGACATCTGTACACATTTTATATGACTGTACTGGTATGTCAGGTACTCCATTTCATTCTGTATTGCTAACTATCATGCTGACTAGAGGCATACCAGTGTACTACAGATTGTGGCTTTGGTTGCCCTACATATTATTGTCTGACTTCCTACCCTTCAGAACTAACATCCCACTGCCTGCCCTGCTGTGGTCTGTGTAGGCCTCAGGGAGAGGATAACCATAGCCATCATTCAGGGGCCATGGCACAGGCTCTGTTTGGGTTTGTCTACAACTGCTCTGCTGGCTGTGACTGTTGTTGGGTATATGAACTGTCTTGACTGGCATGTGTGGGTCATATGGACACACGTGCCACTCAGCACATTTCCTGCAGTGGGTCTTGTCACCCTGTGTAATACTGGCTACTATGGTGACTCCAGCATGTGTTACAGATGTCATGGTGCCACTATGGATGTCTACTGTATGTTGCCATAATATTCAGCCACCCAGTTCCCTTGCATACTCACATCCATACCATAGCTACAGGTAATGGCACATTCTATTCCATTTGGCAATTGGTAGGTGGATTGACTTACCTTGAATGTGTGCCAGACTTGCAGATGGTGATGGAGGGCTGCCTATGTCAGATGCACATAGTACACTCCCTATACATGGTTGAGCACAGGTAGTGTCATGTTTGGCATCCCTTTTACTGTATGTGCGAGTCAGAGAGAGGTGCCATTCCTTGGGTCCCTACTGTCTCAGTGCATGTGCTATGCATTGCATCTTTGCTGCAGCCACAGCATACTGGGTATGCCTCCATCTGCCTACTGGGGCAGGCTCAGGTTGTTCATCCTCTGGGTCACTCTGTGGCTGTGCAGGCCTTAGCATTGGTGGGGGGCTGAGTGGCCCTGCCCCATGCTGTTCCTGCTGCAGTTGTTTCTGCAGGATCATATTTTGTAGCATAGCACATACCATAACAATGTGGGTACATGTAGCTTGTGGATACTGCAAAGCTCCACTGGATGTGTCTAGACACCGGAACCAAGACCTGAGCATCCCAAACACATGCTATATTATATGTCTGGCCTGTGCATGTGCCTCATTATGGTGTTGTTGTTCAGGTGTGTGTGCATTTCTGATGGGTGTCATCAGCCACAGCTCCAATGTGTACCCAGCATCCCCCACTAGGTGACCATAGGGTATGTCCCACTGGCAAATCTCTGGTACAGCTGTGTCAGATGCCATATGTGGGAATCATCATAGCTTCCAGGGCAGCCAGCACACACATTCATTATAATGCCCTGGGCATCACATACAACCTGGTAGTTGATGGAGGGGATGCCCCTGGAATTGATGTAAGCTTTACCCTGCTCACTGGGTGGGGCTTTGATGTGTATTTGCATGCAGTCTATAGCACCCACTACTCCAGGTTATTCTGCTATTTGTTCGTCAACACCTCACGGTTGTTGAGGAAATATATGTGCTCACTGGCATGTGCTGACATGGTATCCAGGAACTGGTAGAATATGCTGGATGCTGATGCCTGTGAGATCCCCTCCCCAGTTGTGCTTTGGGAGGTACTTGTGGCTAGTATATTTAGGCCTACACATACTTTGGTATCCACTGGGATGGGTTCATCTCTGTCAGTTTGGTGTGTCAGGTGTGGACAGCACAGCTCACAGTTTGCTGTAGGAGGTCACTATCCACTCTATAGCACTCCACTATCTCCAGCTCATGTAGCCCCTGGTAGGTTACCCTGGGTCTGTACGCTGTTCTTCATCTCCTCACTGTGGGTTGTTCGGCAGCATTCACATCCTCACCACCCTCAGCCTCTTGCACATGTGGTTCTATGTTGCCTGCTGCAGCCCTTCTCATTTTCTAGGTTTGTTTGTTAAAATTTACCCACTTGTATACACTGGTGGTGTAGAGTGTGGGAATAATCAGAGGGGAAGGTATTTGCTTAGCCTATAGTAGTGTTCTGGGCTGGGCTGGTCTGCTGCCTGTGTAATTGGCTGAGTCTGATACATTTCACCTGCCAGCTAAGCTAGTTCTCCTTGATTACCTTCCTACTGTTATTTTCCTTTCCCATTGCCTCCCTGTTTAAGCCCTTGTGGGCGCCACACAAATAGAGTGCTATAATGTGCACAGTGCTGCTATTTCCTGGTTTAACTTCTTTTTTCTTCCTGTAAAACCCGGTGCATGGCACGCACACCCGTTTAGGCTTTGTAAAGAGTGCTAGGCAGGTGTAGACGCACCCCGTAGCTTAGCTGTGCTTATCTAGGAAAAAAACCCGAGCCACAGGGCTCCAATCCACTTACAGTATGCCTGACACCCCCCCATGATGTCACTCACCTCCTAGGCTTGCACCAAGCTATTCCTACTCATACACTGTTGGGACCTGACTCACATGCTGGGGAGAACTGGGATTCACTATCCTTCCCCTCATTTGCATAGGATTGCCTGCTAATGCACAATTACATGTCTCACACTGAGCCTCCCCCCTTAGCAACCACTACTCACTGGCCAGGTTGTCCTCTGCCTGCTATTGACTTGCATGGTAGAATACTGATTTTAGTTAGAATGCTTATTTTAGGTTTATTTTATTTTCCCCTGATCCTGTTTGCACGCTGCTGCCCTACGCTTAAACAGCTGAGATCGGCCACAAAAAAATAACAGTTAATTTTTTAATTTTGTTCATTGTTTGCAATGCCAGTGGCCTTATACTTGGCCATTGACATGCTTACTACATAATATGCAGCTTTATTTGGAGCTGTCATAGCTCCGTTTTGGATTTTGCAGAAAAGTACTCGGTTACTAACCGAGTACATTTCTGCAGATTGCACTAGTCTTGCACGGACTGTTGCAAGCTTCCTGGATTGCAAATTCACCTGCATAATGTATAAATGTGGCAGGTGTAATTTTTGTAAATATATGAAAGTGGGCAAGAACTTAAATATAACTGGACAACACTTCCACATTTTGGACAAATATAATTGTGAAACTAAAAGGGTGGTTTATTTGGCTTCATGTGACAAATGCGAGTGTTTCTACGTAGGAAAAGCTAAGAGACCTTTGAAACAGTGCATATGTGAACACATATATAACATCCGTAAAAATAACTCTAATAATGTTTTGGCTAAGCACATCATTGAGAACAACAAACATTCTTTTTCATTTTCCATTTTAGACAAAGTTGTTCTTGACAGGAGGGGTGGTCCATGGTCTCTAATTTTGGAAGAAAAAGAACTACTTTGGCAATTGCGTCTTAGTTCTTTTAATTTTCCTGGTCTTAATGGCAACTGCAACGTAAAATGTTTATTAAACTTGAAAGTTCTAGACAGATGAGTTATTTAGAACATACATATCTACACTATATTGTTTGAGAACATTTATTTGGATTTATTACAAATTCATGTAATATATCTTTAATTGATGAAACAGGAAGTGATGTTAATTTTGTATTCACTATTTAAATGATTCATTTGTTTTTATTTCTTTGTATCTGATTAAGTTTGACAACATTGCCAAAAGAAAGTGCTAATAAAACCTTTTAAAACTTTTATTTTCAGCTTCAGAGTGAACAGCCAACCTTGTTTTTTAAATTTGAGTTTGTTTTTTCTTTTTGTTTTAATACTTATTTCCGTATGTAAAATACCTAAATGTTACAAGAAACAGAATAAGCAACTAAATGAAACAGAATAAGCAACTAAACTGCTACAACGATAAGCTTACATTTAGGCATAAAACTGAAGTACTATCCTTTGTACTGACCATGGGTATGTGCTGGCCTGTAAAATCTGATGTGTGTCCTGAAAATGTCCTATTTTGGTCATATGAAAAGGTGGCAACCCTACCAATGGTCAGAGCATTTGTTCAATATCAGCCCATTCATGGTCCAAGTTGTCCTTGTCAGGACAGCCCAAAGATGAACGGATATTACCCGCGTTTACCTACCATGTCATGAAAGATAGGTATTTGCATGTACCTATGTGCGTGAAGTACAGCATGTGGAAGATCAAATATGCCAGGGTTGTCCTCACAACCATATTGGTACCAGAGATATGTAGAGTATGCAATGTGTTCTGTTGTCTGTGCCATGGGCCATCAGCCAGAGAAGGGATGGATGGTGTGTGTGGAATATGGGGGTGGGGGGTGACAGGTAATGTAATAATTCGTCAAGGGGAGACTGGGTCGGATGCACAATAGGTGAAATGGAGTTGTACGAGGGAGCGGTGGGTGAATTAGAAAGGAAACCATAGAACAAACATTCACATTCACAATACAACTTGACAGGCCATACTGCAGAACACAATCCCAAAAACATATGAACATTAAAATGTGCAATAGACATGAACAGAAATGTTACCGGTACACACACACATAATGGTCTGGCCTGAACCGAGCCATCCAACCCCAACACACCTGGATTCCTAATTGAATACCCATCATCCCCTCCACAGCACACCGCCCCCTTGCTGAACATCCACCAAAACCACCCATACATGGGCTGCTAGCTTGGCACAGCTGTATCTGCACATAGTGACCCCTACCCACATCTAGTAGGCAGTTGCACCCTAGGCAGTCTCAGGCATGCAAACTAGGTATTCCATACATGCATAACCCTACCACATTTTTGAATAGCCAGCTGAATGGGGTCCATTGTTTACAATTTTTGGACATCCCTCATGGGATAAGTGTCTGTTCTCAAGATTAGACTTTGTGGCATAACATGATGTCCACCTCCATTGACATCCGGGCACTAGGGCTACCACCTATCCCACTTTGCGAGGGACAGTCCCTCCTTGGCCAGTTGTGTCCTGTATAAAAATTGGAA